>NW_024609835.1:221359218-221833969 GCF_016920785.2 Ixodes scapularis
ACTTTCTCTGACCTCTGTCAACGTGTCGTGCAAACCTGACGTCTCTTTGACTCCGTGGTTATACGAAACCAGTCGACCTCGGAATCGGGGCCTTCGTGTTTCCCGAATCTAGGACTAACCGTTTGGGCGATTACAAAATAAACACCATTTGGTTGGGCGCTTTTCAGAGAGCGATTTTCTTTTCGTTCGTTTCCAGTTTCCCGACATATACGACGCCCACAATGTCAAGTACGGAGAAGGAAGTTACGACGATGACTGACGCAGGTGTTTATTTCATCTCGTCGCCACATAAGCAGCAAGTTTTAGCTCGTTTTCCGTGTGTCCTGCGCCAGTGAGAGGAAAGATGACTAGTGAAGAGGGGGGGGGGGAACAGAACGGAAACTGAGACTGTGACAAACGCACGCAGCCAGCCTAGCAATCACCTCTTTCACACCAGGTGTCCTCGAGTGCTAGATTGATCTTTGAGGCAACAAAGGTTCGGCGATGCAAGTTTTCCTTCTAGGAGATTCCTGGTTAGGGCTTTGCTACTCCTCTAAGGCTTCGTTCATCCTTACTTTTTTGTTGCATCCACAATCATCAAGAATCCTTATCATCCGGAAAGGCGTTCGGAGTGTTTTCTTTCCTGTTTTACAGGTTTTGTTTGGCATTGTAGGCTCACACGAGACGGCGTACTCCCATAAAGGATGCGCCCATTTCGTTATTACGTGTGAACACCGACAAAAAAATGTTTTCACAGTGGCAGAGTAGCAGAAGCGGCTAACTAATCACCAGAATCGTTCATGTCCGCCCAAGTGTAAAGCAGTAGTTCACCGGCTGATTTCTGAGTTTACCCCACATACTGGTATAATTTTTACAGCTACCGATATTGCCTTCATTTACAAATCTTTATTTTTTTACGTCTTAAGAGTTACAGTTGTAGTTAAATTTTCGCGGTATTAGGTATTTGCAAGGGAGATCGTCTAAAATATTTAAATGGCACTATTTTAAACCTGCACTTTCTCTAAAACTTTTTTTGAAAGTCCACACACACACAAAAAAAAAACTTCATTTTTTCGTGTGCTAGTTTCGAGGCCGTGGAAATTATGCGTTCGGGACGTCTACACGGCGCTATGCAAAAAAAGACAAAGTACAAAATAATGGTATGTGTATTTTAGGGAGCACGTATAATCTCGCAACAAACTTTTCCGTGAAAGGGGCATCAAAATCAAAAACTATGCCGCCCCGCTCTGTTCCCAACTGGTTCCCACAACGCAGTGCGTGCAGTGCTGCATGATGGGATAAATGGAAGTATAGTCCCATAAAGTTAAACATTCACAAACAAAACACATGTATAGCGCCGACACTTCCTGATGTTCCACAAGTCCACTGACCTTCCGTTCCAAATGTCTCATAATGAATCTCATAATGAATCCCCTCATAACTATTCGCCTCAACGGGCTGCAGAGTGAGGGATTTGGCAGGGAGTGTCAAAGTTGTCAATGCCCCACTGTGGTGACAATGGGTCACTACATTAAGGTGTTCGGTTAACCAAATATAATTGATAACACATTGTCATTTTGAACTAGATGAAATGTAATTAAAGCCAAACTAACCAAAACGAAGGTCATAGTAACCGAAGAAAAAAGCGCTGCATGTCCTTAAAAAAAAAAAAAACGCTGTCATTATTATTTTTGTGAAGCCAATATGGCACCCGAAAGCACATTTATTGCTTTATCTAGATAAGAGGTGAGTATAAGTCTGAAACGGTTTTGTTAATCTTTTTTTTTAAGTTCATAAAATAGTAATGTTAATGCGATTTACCCAGGAGATGTCTCATTTTACGGTGCTACTTTCACTAACAGCGGGGTTACCGTTATGACACATATCCGATGTTGCAGCAAAATTGCCGTTTGCCTTCAAAAGGAAATTCCTGAACAGAAGTGTGTGAGGCTATTTTGGCGCTCATCATGCAAGTCTGTCCTCATCAATCTTCGTATATATATATATATATATATATATGTATATATATATATATATATATATATATATATATATAAACAAAAATATTTGCCTTAAGGAGATGGTCGTAAAAATCAAGGAGAAGGTCGCCAGAAATGTTGTGTATAAAGAAACGTTTCAAGCATGTAGGCTCTTCGTCAGTCCGTGAAAGAGCCTACCAGGCTTGAAACGTTTCTGCATATAGAAGATGTTTGGTGACATTCTCCTTGATTTGGACGACAATCTCCTTCAGGGCAAATATTTTTTTGACTATATTACTCTCGAGTGTCGTCTTTTCATCCCAGGTGCTGTCCTTATATAAGGTTTTTTTTCGATTTGTTTAAAAAAGGCGTGAAAGCTACACTTATGCGGTTTATGCAGGTGGGTTATACGGCCAAGCGAGCATTATCTAAGTGACAAATCTTTGCAATAAGTTGGCTAATTAGTTAAAATTCGTTTATTAACTTTTTAATTAGTGAAAATAGACATATGGTTTCAATTGTTCGCGCTTTTTAACCTTTTATCCAACTAGGAACTTTTGGGGGACCATCGAAAACCACTAAATCAACTATTTTTTGAAGGATATAACGCCGGTGCAGCATTTTACGACGTTCTGAAAAACGCTACATTTGAACGTGTAGGAGCTGGATTGTGAGCAACCAGTACAGACAGCGGTAGGATTCGAACTGCTTTTATGTGCCCGCGACGCGCGAGCCCCGCCTCTTCTTCATCTTCTTTTGTAGACCGCCTTGTGCTGACCATGAGGGTCGCTATAAGGCTCCCCCCTGTAGAGCAATGGATGCCGGAGGAGCCCAAGTGACGCGCTGGGGTCTAGGTGCAGACGCCGAAGGTGGTGATGGGGTGGTGATGGCAGAGGCGGGAGTGGGCAGGGCAGTGTCCAGGTAGGCCGGTTCGACGCGGTCTGTAGCCACAACGTCATGATGACCTTTGATGTCGAGAGTGTAGGTCTTGATCTGGCGATCGATCACTCTGAAAGGTCCATCGTAAGCTGGTGTAAGAGGTCGACGAATACGATCGCGCCGTAGGAAGACGTGGGTGCACGACTAAAGGTCCCGGCTCATGAAAATGTGTTGAGGACTCCTCTGAGCGGGAAGAACTGGTCGCAGCTCACGAATGGTTTGTCGAAGGTCTGCGACATAGCTGCTTGGTTCGTGCTGAGAGTCGGGAGAGGTTGGAGAGAAAAAGTCTCCAGGGAGGCGCAATGGGGAACTATATACCAGTTCAGCTTTGGTTACAGTCGAGGTCGCCTTGAGCGCCGAGCGAAGACCCAGGAGGACGAGCCGGAGGTGGTCGGCCCAACGTTCGCGCGGCTCGTAGGTGGCGAGGGCTGCCTTCAACTGCCTGTGGAGTCCTTCCACCGTGCCATCAGCTGATGGATGATAGCTGGTGGTGTGAATGTGTCGGAAGCCCAGAATGGAGACAAAAGCCGCGAAAAGGGCGGACTGGAACTGTCGTCCTCTGTCGGTAGTTACGACTGTAGGACAGCCGAAACGGGACACCCAGCCGTCGAGGAGGGCTTTCGCGACTGTCTCTGCTGCATGTCGGGGACAGGGATTGCCTCGGGCCAACGAGTGAACCGGTCCACGCAAGTCAGCAGATAACAGGCACCTCGGGATAAAGGGAGTGGTCCAACCAAGTCGAGGTGGACATGAGCAAACCTTGAGTCTGGAAGGCGATATGGTGAGATCGGGTGATGGTGTGTCGGATGATCTTTACGCGCAGGCATTTAAGGCAATTTCGAGACCAGCGGCGGACATCCGCATTCATGTTCGGCCAAAAGAAGCCAGCGATAATCACTTTTTGTGAAGCTCGGATTCCCGGGTGGCTTTTCTTGTGCAAGGGGTCAAACAGAGTTCGACGAAACTTTGGTGGTACAAACGGGCGTGAAACGCCGGTTGACGTCCCGCAAGTGACGGTTGTTGGAGAGAGAGGTAGTGGAATGTCAGCGAACTTGAGAGATGCAGAAGTGTCATGAAGGCGTTGTAGCTCGGGGTCATCGTCCTGAGCGGCTGCTAGCTCTTCGAAATCCACTGGATGTTGAACTGAAGTAATGTTTGCTACGCGAGAGAGTGCGCCAGCAGCAGTGTTTTCCTGGCCGCTGACATGTCGGAGATTAACGGTAAACTCTGAGATAAAGCAGAGGTGCCGGATCTCACGCGTGGTGTAGTCGGTGTGGTTTCGATGGAACACAAATGTCAGTGGCTTATGATCGGTCAGAACGTAAAAGTCCCGGCCCTCGATGAAGTGACAAAAGTGTTTGATGGATATATACACTGCTAGAAGTTCCCGTGCGAAGGTACTATACCTCTGTTCAGCGTCGTTGAGTTTGTGTGAAAAAAATCCGAGTGGCTGCCTCCCAGAAACGTTCTGTTGAAGATTTGCGCCAACAGCTACGCTTGATGCGTTTTTGAGGAGCTGGAGTGGCGCGTCGGGGGCAGGATGGGTGAGTATTGCGGCATCAACAAGTGCCTGTTTCGCTAACGAAAAGGCAGACGCTGCACTTTCGCTCCAATTCAGAGACGCCGAGGCTTCCTTTTTGTTGGCGAGCAGGTCAGTTAGGGGTTTTAGTAACTCAGCACACTTCGGCAGGAACCGACGATGGAAGCTTAGTAGGCCCAAGAATTCACGCAACTTTTTAAAGATGTTGGTTGAGAAAAGTCACGAATGGGCGGTGACTTTGGTTTCTAAATCTTGATGTCTTGTGGGGTGACGAGGTGGCCCAGGAACTCAATGTTGGCTACGCCGAAAAGACATTTGTTGGGGTTGATGACCAAACAGTAGTCGTCAAGCCGGGTGAAAAGGGCACTCAGATGATCCTCATGTTCTGTCTTCGATGCGCTGGCGACCAAAATATCGTCTAGGTAAGCGGACACGAAATCTAGGCCGCGCGTCACCTCGTTGATGGTGCGTTGAAAAGTTTGGGCGGCATTCCGCAAGCCAAATGGCATTCTCACATATTCAAACGGGCCAAAAGGTGTAACGATGTCGGTCTTTGGGATGTGTGCAGGCTCCACCGGAATCTGGTGGTATGCATTCACCAAGTCGATCTTGGAGAAGATCTGGCATCCAGCCAGATTCGCGGTGAATTCCTCAAAGTGAGCTGTGGGTATCTGTCAGGTTGAGTCTTGGCGTTCAAGACGCGATAATCACCACATGGTCTCCAGGCGCCTGCATCTTTCTTGGCGATCGTGTGAAGAGGTGATGTCCAGTTACTCGACGATGGACGAACGATTCCAAGTTCGAGCATGTGCTCGAACTCGCGACGAGTGATGGTCACGCGTTCTCCAGACAGTCGACGAGGACTAGCCAAACGGGAGGGCCAGAGGTACCTATGGTGATTGATGGTGTGTTTCACCGGCGACTCTCTTGTATGCGGTCTCGTGATGTTCGGGAAAATCGCAAGAATTTTCTCGTAGTCTGACGACGCCGAAAATGCGCGAATGGCTGTCGTCGTGGTGGTTGAGAGCACGCCATTCACACAGAGGTGCGTTGTCAAGTCAATGATGCGCCGTGAATAAATGTCTACGGCAAAGTTGTAAAAGCTGAGAAAGTCAGCGCCCAGGATAGCCTGCTTGATATCGGCGACAATGAATAGCCACCGAAATGTGCGGCACAGTCCGAGGTTGAATGTGACGGGCCGCTGACCGCAGGCGGCAATAGGTGAATTGTTGATCGCCTGGAGTGGGGAGGTCTTCTGCTTGCGTTGTCGGTCCAAAGAAGAGGCCGGTAGTACGCTGACCTCGGCTCCAGTGTCGACAAGGAAGCGATGGCCAGCTACCCTGTCTACGACGTAAAAGAGGCGGCTTTCCTGTTAACCGGTGCCGCTTGCCGCCGCCAGTGCCCGGTCATCTAGTTTCCCGCCTTAGAGCAAGGTAGGGTGCACTTGCGGGCAGCGTTTCTAAAGGTACGATGGTACCAGCACACACCCGTGGTAGTGGCCTCCTCACCTGTGTGCACTCCAGGGAACGGGGGCGAGAGCCCGAGCGTCGACGGGAGCGGAACCGTGGTTGGCGATGCCGCGTCAAAGGTGCAAGGGTGGCAAGCTGACAACGTAGAGCATCAATGCGGTCTTCGAGACGAGAAAATCTTGAGTCTTCCGTTGTTATTGGTGACTGAGGAGTAACGGTGCTGATGCTAGGGGACCTCGAATAGTCTGCGACTTGGCCAGCAAGCTCAGCAAGCTTGTCTAATGATATGTCTTCCGCAGCCGCTAGCACCAGAACCACGTTCTGCGGAAGACGTTGGAGAAACAACTCACGCAGGAGATGGTTGTTGGGGTCCTGGTTTTGGTCTCCCATCAACTGGCGCATTCGGCGGAGGAGTTGCGACGGGCGTCTGTCACCAAGTTCCTCTGTGGTGAGAAGTTGTTGCAGCCTGCTGCGCTTCGATTCGGACTTCCGATCAAGGATGGCTGCCTTCAAATGATCGAAGGGGTTGACCGGATTTGGTGTGGAGAGAATGTTGGCCAGTTCCTTGGCTACGTCGGCTGGCAAGGAGGAGACGGTGTGAAGGTATCTCGTCTCTTGGCTTCATGGTGATGTGCCGGAGACGGAACTGTGCCTCGACTTGCATGAGCCATACTCGGGGATTTTTGGAGCAAAAAGGCGGAAGTCGAATGTTTTGGATCGTTGCCATGAGGAGGGCATCGCCGTGAGGAACGTTTGATGGGCCGGCGTGAGCCATGGAAACAGCAGCAGGGTGGAAGGCGTGAGTCCAATACGGGTCACCAAATCTGTAGGAGCTGGATTGAGAGCAACCAGTATAGACAGCGGTAGGATTCCAACTGCTTTTATGTGCCCGCAACGCGCGAGCCCCACCTCTTCTTCATCTTCTTTTGTAGACCGCCTTGTGCTGACCGTGAAGGTCACTATAAACGCGTTTCTAGACTCCCGTTTCTTATCAGAGCTCATATACGCGCCCGCGGTCGTGCTTCCCAGTGGATGAGACGCGCAAAACACGCGCGCCCTACTTCCCTCCATTCTACTAGGGAGGCGAGGGGGTGGCTTCGCTCCGCGACCAATGGGGAGCAGGGCCGCGGGTGCAAAGATGCGCTCCGATAAGAAACCAAAATCTAGAAACCCGTTCAAATGGAACGTTTTTACAGAACGCCGTAAAATGCTGCCCAGGCGTTGTATCCTTCTAAGAATAGCTGATTTAGTGTTTTTTGATTATGCTCTACAAGTTTTAATTGAAACCATAAGTCTATTTTGACTAATTAAAAGGTTAATTAACAAATTTTAATTAAGCAGCCGACTTATCGCAGAGATTAGCCACCCACATAATGTCCGCCTGCCGTGTAACCCACCAGCACAAGCCGCATAAGTTTAACTTTCACGGCTTTTTTAAACAAGCCTGCAAGAATAAAAACAAACACACACATATATATATATATATATATATATATATATATATATATATATATATATATATACAGGGTGTTTCAGAGAACGCAGGCCAAATCGCTCCTGAAGAACTACTTATCACAACAAAAAAAGGTTTGTGGCGTTTGGGTCCTGGGCCAGAGGCCCATTTAAGAAAATTATTAAAGTCCCGGATAATTTACCGTATTTACTCGAATGTAATGCGAGTTTTTTTTTCATATTTCCCTTACCTAATTTGGGGGTTCGCATTATAATCGAAACGCCTCAAAATTTGCCTTGGCGGTGTCGCAGCACAGGCTCTTTAAAATGGCTACGACAAATCTCGCTATCTTTCAATGGCAACATATACACGCTGGAAATAGCCAATCCAATCCTATTCTTGTTTGCGACTCGTTGCGCCCATGTTAGGGTTACGGGTTACCTTCACAACGTTTCTCTTTCTGTTAGGGTTACCGTACCCATGTGCCCGTGTTGTCCGTGTTTTGTGAGCTGCTGCTACGTGCTTCCGCGACTGGACTCTCGAGCAAATGGCGACGCGACGAGCTCAGTACGACGCCCGCTTTAAAAGAAGTGCAATTATGATGGCTGAGGAAATCGGAAACTCTGCCGCGGCTCGACGGGTAGATGTGACAGAATCGACTATCCGTGGGTGGAGGCTCCAGCGTGAAGTGCTCTTCAAGTGTGAACCCGGCCGAAAAGGCTTCCGCGGACCACGTTGTAGTACTTTTTAAGGTACTTTTTCCCCCTCACTTAACTCGCGTTACATTCGTGTTCTTTTTTTTTTTTCTTTTGCGCTGTGAAAAGTTATCTTTCGCGTTACAATCGTGGTCGCGTTACATTCGAGTAAATACGGTACTTGTTAATTATTTTGCGTAAATAACTTTTTTAATATTCTGTTTAAGGGCATGGTTTCAATTAGAAAATTGCTCAGCATCGTCCAAAACCAGTAAATCAACAAATTGCAGAACGACAGAAAGCACGCCAAGCTTTTTACGGCTTTCTGAAAAACCGCGCAAATTCGTCGGGTGTTTAAGTTTCGGTTTGTCATCGGAGCGCATCTCCACCCCGACGGCACCGCACCCCCCGAGAAGAGATAGTGCAACCAACCTCTGCTACGCTGTCATCGCGCTACGCAGCAGAGTCTGGTTGCACCATCTCTCCACGAGGCGGTGCTGCGGGGGCCGAGATGCGCTCCGATAACAAACCGAAGCTTAAAAATCCGCCGAATTTGCGCGGTTTTTCAGAAAGCCGTAAAATGATTCGCATGCCTTCTGTCGTTCTGGAATTTGTTGGTTTAGTGGTTTTCGATGATGCTGATCAATTTTCTATTTTAAACCATGCCCTTAAACACAATATTAAAAAAGTTAATTAGGCAAAAATAATTAACAAGTTCATTATCCCGGACTTTACTAATTTGCTTAAATGGGCCCCTGGCCCAGGACCACAACGCCACAAGCCTTTTGTCGTTGCGATGAGTAGTTTTCGCAGGAGCCATTTGGCCTGCGTTCTCTGAAACATCCTGTACATATATATATATTTAAACCTAGCGTGCTTGTAAGGTTTAATTTACGCACGAAAGAATAGACAAATAGAGAGGAGCAGTGGACACGACACGATGTCGTGTTCACTGCTCCGTCCTATTTGTTTACTCTCGCGTGGGTAACTCGTATAAATAGCCATCGAACTCACGGCGGCTCCTCCTACCTCAGTTCAAACCGGAGAAGGAACACGCAAGGGGTGTTTCCCAACCCTTGGAGTTACAAGCCTCGAACCTGGGAGCCTTGCTGTACTTGTGGATACATATTACATGGGTTTCCATGAAAATAAACAGCGGGGAAACTTATAATGGTGACATCGATTGTTCCCTTCCCTTTCGTTTTTTTTTGTTTTTTTTTTTTCATTATCGTTTTTTGTTAAACTTTTAAAGCCATCGTTTCGCTTTTGTCTCTCACTCTTTCCTTTCAGGTATTGTGCGAAGGTTCGAGCAGAAGGCAGAACGTTCATATGACATGCGTGTGAGGTTAAAAGATATATCTGCATTCTGAGATGACAGGTCGTCGTTTTTGCTTGCTTGAGTCGATTACTTGTCCCGTTACACCTTTTTTTATTTTCTTGATTGTGATCGCGGAACACGGGTGTCCTGTATCTTGTATTGCCCCTTGATGAAAAAGAATACCTCACTGCCTAGCGTTGTTTAGAATTGCTTGTACAACACTTTTTTGGGGGGTTTATTATTTCTGCTGACATGTGAAAGTGTGCAGAGTGGGACCGGATGGCACAAGAGCAAATGTGCTGCGTTAGCAAAGACACATTTCTTACAACTGTGATATTCCACTGCTGTCACGCCGTTGGGCGCTGCGGAGTAAACTTCGAATAAAATAAATAAACAAATTGGCCAAAACTGACGCTAACCGTAAGTTTGAACACTACGACAGCTGAGGTGTGACGTCGGAGCCGCTAAGGTGTCATTTTGGAGCAGGTGGACTGAATGAACAGTAAGGGGGCGTGTAAAGACGTTTTGTGTTAAACCGAGTAATACACCGAACAAGAATGCCGTAGCATTTTGGATCCAATAAAGGTGTATTAAGTAGAAAGCATATCGTGAAAATATTAAACAATTTTGTAGAACAGAAACTCAAACTGCCTTGTAATAAAAAAAAAAGAAAAAAAACTTCAATTTTGCGCGCAGAAGTTTGAATTTCAGGGAACGACGAAACTGCATGTTTATGCATGAACTGTTCCCTCTCACTGGCGTCTCTTCCTGAAAGTTGTATGCAATGTTATTGGACACAAACTAACACCGCCTTCTGGTCACTGAAGAACACTTCCGAAATCACGCACTAAAGTCTCAAGTGTGCAGCTTCGCCTAATTTCACGGTGGTGGTTTCGCTGGCTTAACGCGTACTTCCAGCTTTATTAATTCTGGCATAATTAGCGAAAACGCTTTGTTTATATTGTTTCCTATCTCAGCTGTCTCATGTTTATGTTTCTACGTGCCGTCATGGCATCACGCGACGATGTGTTTTCACGTGACGTCAGTGTCACGCGACGTCACGATATCACGTGACTCACGGTTTCAGCTTACATCATTAAGTCGCGTGGCGAACCGGTCCAACGTGACTTAACTTGTCAATGTCACGTCATTATGTCAGCTGTCGTGATGACAGCCTTGCACAGGTCTCCCTGCTAACCCAAACCGACTGTGCTGTTGATACCTATAGCCACCGCCTGCGTAGGCACAATTTTTGTTACTGCTGACGGCTAAATCCTTCTATTCGCTAGCAGTTCTTGCGTTTCGTGTATCGTATACTTTCTTGATACAATTATGAAAACATTGCAAAACATTTTAAGTAAAAAACACAACTGTAAGATCTATAGGTACGCGAGAAGACAAACGTGACTAGAATATTTGTTTGATTTTGCGCTGAGTTTGACGGCGAGTCCTGCTCAGCCCTGGGAATCGACAAATTCATTTTCTGTCCAAAATAGTTAACTAGACAAGATATTCAAGAAGCATGCATATTCCTCCCGTACAAATAACGTGATTATTAACGTAAACGACAGGAGTCTGATATTAAATTCAACAATTGTCATCAAGCGATCAATATATTCTACCGTACAGTGTTATCTAACAAAATAAGGTTTATTTGAATAACATATCAGGCAACACAGCATATCTAGTGTAATGTGTCGACAATTTTCACTTCTCGGCGATTGGGCGGAATCCTAGTAGGCCTTGGTTTAGAGCACAATTAGGGAAGAGCTTGCTTTTTTCGCAGAACCAACACATAGGCAAAGGATGGGAGGCGACTGATGTATTCTCCATCAGAACCCGATTACCTATTTTTGGCTAAGACTGACTTTTAGGGGATTGACTAAGGGGGGAACAGTCGACATTGTTTTCAAAATCGGGTCGAGATTACTTTAACGTTCTTCATCTCGTTCTTTCCTGCAAATGCCATGCAGAAACGCCCGAATGACAGGCATGCACTTGCACTACCAGCCCTAGTTATGTCAGTGCATGATTTCACAAAAATGGAGCGCGGCGTGCCTTACGAAAACCAAGCGGGAACTTCCAGGAGAAGTCGAAAGGTAGAATGCAAAACCTAAGAAAATATAGCGGAGAATCGAGCTAAGCAGGTTTCATCAGCTAAAGGCAGCAGAACGTTTCTAGTTACTTGTCTCGACATTCGCACCAGCTGCATCATCATCGGAAAAATTTCGGCGATATAGGAACATTATATGAAAAGGCGTAGATGCCATCAAGAATATAGCTGACACGACGTCGGATTGACATTGTAGATCTATTCTTGAACCTTTCAAACATTATGATAGTTTCATTATTCTTTATGTCGAATATAAATCCATACTAATTCAGAAACTAATGTTTCTTTTACTGGTGCAAGGAACCAGGCACCGGGCTACCTAGGAGACAAATAAAAAACAAGTGTCTTGAGACGTCTAGGTGTTTCAGTTTTACACAAAGCCCAGCCTCGCGAGCTTTCACCGTGTTTAACCCTTACCAGCTCATTCGCTCACATGTAAACGAACCAGTATTGTGCACTTTACTAAATATAAATGAGAAAATAGCGCAACTCAGACCGCAAAAATTTAACGCGTTACTGTGACGCGGTACTCTGCTCCAAATGTGCCGAAACACCATTAGATTCTTTTCAACAAACTAACGAATGGTCTTATTTTTGCGTTATCATGGTTTTCACTAATATTTGGTGGTGATAAGTGGTGAATAAGAACTTCGACATCTAAACTGTTAATGCGATTTTGTTTATTATAGTTTTGAATAACATATGCAGAATAAGCGTTCTTCTTAATCGGATTGGAGAGATAATGGCGCGGAGAAGGAAATATAAATAAATCTTCATTTCAGCAAAAATTTAAGAATGCAAATTAACCTTTTTTTTTTAAACTAAAGTACACTGGAAAGAACGAATAACGTAATTCAACAGCCCGTTCCATCACATAGTCACGCAAATATTTTGCTCGCTAGACATTTAGAATCTAGCGAGTACGTTTTGTGTTAGTGGAAGATGTAACGCGTTAAAAGTATCGTCCTTATATGCAACATGTAATTTCCAACACTGACATAATAACAATAAAATTTTAATACTACTTACTTGCAAGTGACAACGAGAGTTACCTCTATTCAGATATATAACTATCAAGATTTATTTTTGAATTACTTTACTCGCATTGGAAATTTAAGCTCTTATTCAAAACAGCGTTCTACAAAACATCGTAATATTGCCGAGAATCTTTCTACCACAATTAGTAAAGGTAATTTCAGAAATGGAGCCATCATAATCATTATTTTCTCTTCGTGTAAAAGGCCTGATAGGAATCGTTTTGCTCAGTAAATGTTTATTTTCATATCAACTTTGGTCATCGGCGACGTTGCTACCTACGAGACCGCAGGTTTTTGTTAGCAATCAATAGGTTAGCTATTGAAAGACACAAAAGTGTTGGACGTTCTGCGCATAAACTCTTAAATAGTTTGGAAGTCTATCTATAGAGCTGCGTCAGTATTAATTTATAAAAAAAACACTGAAACTGAGCATATATTTTTTTGTTGTGAAAAATGTGACCTATTGGATCTTTATATAAAGGGTTGGTTAACGTCACCAGGCCCGATGTAATATGGACTGTAAAAATCGTCGCCTGCACGTTTCCATCTAAACTTTTCGTGAAAGGTGTATTTCACAGGTCGGTGTATTCTTGTAAAATTACAAAGCGTACATCTCATTTAGTAAAAAATAGGGTCAAGAAACTTGCCAGAGTCTACGGCGGGCAGCGACCCAGGCGACCAAGTCCAGTAGCGGGGTGTGTTTGGAGTTTATATTGATAGATGGCGTCGGGAGCAGCGTCTGAAGGTGCAGCGGACCAGAGAAAGATAGCAGACGACACGCAGACGAAATACGTTGGTAACAAAAGCGCCACCGTTATGCAGACCCGTTTTTTACTTTAGGTTTTTCTTTTATTGTTCACATTTATTTTTTAACCGAAGGTACATTTCAAAAAGATTATATTCATTTTAATAAACCACGATGGTCGCGAGCCGTCGCAATAAGAAGGTAGCGCCATCTATCAATACGAGCGCCAAACACACCCCGCTACTGGACCTCTGTCGTCTTCGTTGCTGCCCGCCGTAGACCCTGGCAAGTTTCTTTGCGTTATTTTTTAGAGAAAGAGTGCGACGCTTTATAATTTTACAAGAAAAAACGACGTGTGGATTGCACCTTTGACGAAAAGTTTAGATTGCTACGTGCAGGCGTCGATTTTTACGGTCCATTTTGGATTGAGCCTGGTGACTTGAACCACCTTATATTTGCCTCTTTGCACATTTGGTTTTACTAACTGTTTAGCCTTTTTTTCTGAAACAAAACAAGCAAAAAAGTAATCAATCTACAACAATATGACAGTATTATTCCCGTTTGGTAGCAAGCGTAATACAGAAAAATATGTTTCATAAAGGAAAGTTACTTTCTTCACAATTTGAGCCACATCTTATGTTTGTCAAACCTCTCTATAGAAAAAAATAATTGCGTAAGCTTAAATACGTGCAGACATGCCGTTTACAGGACAAATTTTCATATTCCTTAATATACGCTTTGAAACAATAAAAGTGTAGGTCTACATAGATGTAATGGTATTTCAAAAGTAAGTCTCTTCGTGTCGATGTGTTTCTCAGAATCATTTTTTTGTAACTAGAAACATAACGGCATAGCTATGCCTTTGACTTGTACAAGATTGCGGGCTGTGTCGATTATATTGAGTTTATGGGTTCGAACAAATGTTGTGTCGTTGATTTAGAATGCTTCTTTCATGAAAGGTTTGCACTGTAGGCATGCACTGTCGTCATGGGTCACTTACTATGTAAAATTATATTTCCGGCAACTGTTTTTACTTTCTCCATTTAATCAGTTCACTATGGCTAGCTACAGTTATCTGCCACGCTAATCTTCGGGCAGAAATAATTAGTTCGCCATTCATCTAACTTGCTGCTGTCAAAAAGCTGTACGGGTAGCTTGGCCCATTGCGAGCTCAATGAATGTTTCAGTAGCTTTGATACGGCAGAATGGCATTGATGCATTTTTGAAACACGAAGGGCGTGAACACGAATGTGAGCACGAAGGCGAAACTTTACACATGGGTACTTTAGAAAATTGGTGACAACCGAAATTGCGCGTGCGCGCAAAACACAGTTTTCCTGTGGCGGCCGTCGGCAGGTGAAAATCCACGCAGTGGAAAAAGAACTGAGAAAGTGAAAGCACGTTTAGTGATTCAATATATGACACTGAAAGGCCTGATTCCGACAGGCATTCCCAAAGGCATGGTGTAAACGTAGAGACACGGTGTCCCGTTCTACAGCACGGTGATGAGGTTTGCGGCGGAATTCAATCGAATATCGGAAAGACTCAAAGACGACCCCCGCCTTAACATTCCCGCGGAAGTGACCGCTCAAGAAAATATGGAGCGTATGCACGATGCGGTAATGGCAGATCGCCGAGTAAAACTCTGAACCATCACACAGGTCATAGGAATCTAGAATATCCCAGTTCAGCGCCTCTTCAGTCAACATTCTGAAATTCACAAGGTTTCAGCCAGATGGGTTCCAAGACTGCGCTCGCCTGACAAAAAATGCATCCGCAACATCACTGTAAAGTTTTTTTATACCCTTAAGGGTGTTTTTGAGTGTGTATAACTCACACCTCTACACCCTCACAAAAAGGTGCGTTGGTACTTGAGCACCTATTCGACGGGTCTAGTTGTCATTATTACACCCTTGCAGCTCCAGAAACGTGAGTAAAGGTGCATCACAGGCACCACACATGCACATCACAGGCACCACATATGCGCGCACTTAAAAAAAAAAGTCAGATTAACTTTGCTGTATACAGCCAAGTTAGTCTGGCTTTTTTCTCAGTGCATGTGTGCTGCTTGTGAAGTGCATGGGCTGTAGTGAATCTGACTACATGTACATACCTTTAGAGATATTCTGTAACATCCAATGTCTGGCCGTATGATGTTTATATTACTTGTAAAGTTTACAGCGCCACAATTAAAAAAATGTCTGTGCTGCTGAAAACTTTCGAAAACACTTCATATATTCTTGCTTAACTAAGTGGTTGCCTCATGCATGCATCCACTAATAAATAAAGACAAAAAAGTATATATTAAAGCTGAATACTTTTTTTTTAATCTGTGCGTCTTACATATACAACCTTTGAGATTGTTAAAACTGCCAGCGTCGAGTGTTTGTAGCTCACCATGCGTAGCTTCCTCAGCGTATACAAGCACGAGCTCGTTCAATGCCCATGCTCCTTAAAGAGCATGGTGTGCGCGCTCGCACCACAGGAACAATACAGGGTGGATGATTTTAATGCGTACAGATTTAAAAAGAATGACCAGTGCACGAGCAACATCTTCACTTTATGTGTATCAGGCTCAACAGATATCAGATCGCATGATAACTAATAATTTGTAGACTAATTAACTTAAAATTGCTGGGTTTAACTTAACGGTTTTAGCGATTTTCTGACGTCTGCCACCAAGAGTAACGCTGTCCCGAGAAAATTACACTTTCACCTTGATTACACAAATTTTAGGAATTTCGTCAATATTCGCTGAAACACCCGCTATATATACCGGTGCCTAAATGTTTAAAGAAAGATCTGTTCAAATTAAAATGAATTGAACGACGACATGTGTTTTCCAATAAAACGTCGCGTGACGGTCCTGGGCGCTGAAATCGAAACCCCTGAAAATAGGTGTTCCAGAACGCAACAAATATTATACACTTTTCTGTTGTACCTTAAATTAAACATCCAGTGGGCTGCCATGATAGCTGTGGTCCCTTGCACTGCATCTATGACGCGCAAGAGTCGTATTTTCTCGATGAAGAGGAAGAGCGCTTCGGCCTCTTCGCAACTCGGGCCCGAAAATACGATGCAATGGGTAAGTGGCTTCTATGCGTCCTAAAAAAATGGAACACAGCATTTTAGATATACAGTTCACAGTCACATGATGTAAACCTGTATTTATATTTATTAAGGCAGTATTTGATAGCTGACTCAAGTTCTTTTGTGATGTGATCAACACAAGCCGGAGCAATCGGCCGCATAAAGGAGATCTGACTAGTACTCAGTACGGGTATACTTCGGAATCCGGCCCGGAATCCGCCTTCAAAACGGGGACCCTCCCTAATGAGGGGGAGAGGGAGGGAGTCTCAAGGCTGCGGTCATTATGGTAGAGAGGAAGGGGGAGCGGACGGGTCATTATGGTAGAGAGGAAGGGGGAACGGACGGGTCTCGGGAATGTGTGGAAGGGTTGGAGGGGACAGGTGGGGTGGGAGTGATACGACCTCGGGCGACCTCGTCAAGCGCTGTTAGCGGCCGAAAAGTAAACTTCAAGGCGTCTTGGCTTGACTACGCCAAATGGTTTAGCTCGGCTAGGAGAAAAACACATCGGCTAGAGTGACGGCAGAGAGCCGCGAGGGCGGCGGATGGCGCTTTCGACTTCTTCATGTCGGGTCGGATCTTGTTGGCTATTCGAAAGTGACGGCGCTGTTCCCACGACCGACAAACCGCGCTGTCAACGCGAACACGACATCGGCGATTGTGTGCATTTTATGCGAAAATTGTATTGTGTTAATTCCGTTCCAGTTTCACAAGTAATGTTTCTTTGTGCGTGTGTGTGTGTGGACGTGCTAGGGCTTGTGCATTAAACAACCCAGACTCCGGTTGAATGCGTATCGTCCCGTCGACCGTTTCACCCCGCGATCGCGTCGGCCGCTTTTATCATCATCCTCCGTGATCATCCGCGCGAAGCTCGCCTTGCACCGGTAGACGTGCTCAGTCGCCCACTTTGCCGATGGTGGTGACGTACAAAACCACCGATGAACGCACGTATGGTTGTCACGCAGCGCTCAGTTCCGCGCAGCCCATACATTTTACCAATGATCCAAACTCGAATACGAATACCCCAGAACCGCGCGAGACGGCAAAGCCCGCCGAGGAGCCTCTTTGCTCTCCTACTTCTGCGTGTTTTCTCGTACTATGTCGACTTTGCGGAGTAAGAAAAACTAGGGGTAAAATAAAAAAATAAAAGTGAAGGGCAACCACACGCGCGTCTCTTCGTTTTATTATTTGTGTCCCCGTCTCGGATTAATAATGAGTCGTTCTCCGTCTATACTCAGTTTCACCTTATGTTGTACCCCAGAGAAGGCCAGAAGCGCGAGCTCATAGCGTTGGCAGCTGCCCTTGTTGTACGAGAACTTGTACCGTCGGGCTGTGCTCTATAGAGCAAGGAGCTCGCGCTTGTAGCCTTTCCTGCGGTACAACACTAGGTGAAACAGAGTATAGCCTGCGTTTTTGACACGAGTTTGTGACGTGCAAGCAACGCAACTCTTCACACTGCTTTTATTTATTTATTTTTTTCCGCTGCGGATTTTTTCAATTTTTATTTGTGCCTGGTTCTGCTACTCTTCTGCTCTCGCCTCCCCTCCCCTCCATAAAAGAAAGGCCCACACAATAACGTGTTCCAGTAGCCTGAAGCAAGTCACTCTCCTATTCTTCACCGTTGAAATATTTTAGGCTGTACAACAGTAATGTGTGCACACTGAAAAGTAACTTCTTGCTGCAATGTTTGTCGTTGAATATTGGATCACCAGCACAAATATTACTTACCGATGAGTGCCCAGGACAGCTTAAGAGACACCAGTGCACCCTTCAATGGTTCAAACCACTGCTTCATGCACCACACAGGTGACTGTGGCATAGTGACAAGCACAACCAGGGTGCTTGCTGTTTAATGTCAGAAACACTTTGGAAAATGCAGTTACCACATGACCCTGAAGTCCTAGAGAAGCTTAAACCTTGGTACCATGCAAAATAACTAAGCTAAAGAAACCGCCAAGGAAGAGTCACAACAGGTGCAACCCACAGGTTATCGTGACTCCACATACCGGGCCGGGCAGCTGTAAATCAGCGAGCAGGTGTCGTAGAGTAGCTGCCACTGCAAGCGGTGCAGTGTCTCATAAAAAGAAACGGTTGCTGGAGAAAGCTCCCATGAATGCAAAGTCTGTGGTGAGCTTGGAGTAGTGATGGTGATCCTGAAGCAAAAAGGATTCAAGCCAAGCCTGTTCCTCTGTTCCATGACGTATGGCATCCTCCCCTTACCAGAATTCCTGGCTGTTATTTTCCTTCCTTACGTGTGCGTGCCCCCATCAGCAGCAGTAGTAATAATTGCACGTTGCTTCGACAGGACGTGCTGATGTGGAGGGGCCTGGTGGCAGAGTGTGTTAGCCCACTGCAGCTCGCAGTGTGTGGAGCGAAAACTTGCACTGATCGCCCCTGCCCGTTTTGACCTGGATGAGCACTGCACCTACACATGGGCGTGCATTACTGCTATATGAATCATTTTAAAGACTTTGGGCTATCGGTTGTACCCGCACTAGTCAAATTTCTCACATAGAGCGTGACAAAGTGTCACCATGCGCTGCCAGACCGACCTTCCTTCTTCTCGACAAATAATGTCCAATTTTCTTTGTTCCTGCTAATTTGGCAGTCGAGTAAAAGAGAAAAAAAAAACTACTTTTGTGTGTGATGGGAAACGTATAAACCTCTCCATATACCAGGTTTACCTACAGCCACCTGAAAACATTGCACCTCTTCAAGTGTGAAAGAGGGTAGGCCTGCACGCAATCCACTACACTCTGTTTCGCATTAATTTGGGAAACTGTAGAAACTGCGGCGTCTGTGCAAGCCGGAGGAGTCTGCTGTGAAATTAGCACACTTGGGAAAAACATACCCCACGTACCTAATGACATTACATGGTTTTAAAAAGGCATTCATACTTTCAGTCGGCTTGCAAACTCTAGCAAAAATGTTGGTTTGTACCATAGAAGTTTCAATTTCCCCTGCTTGAACTACTAGGAAAATAACTTCAAATTCACAATAGTGCTGAACGCAACTAAAACACATGGCGGAACGGTGGCCCGAGTCGGCTAGCACGTCTCAGCTCCGGGCATGTGGAGCGAAAGCTTGCGCTGCAGAACCTGGGATCGTGGGCTAAATCCCAGCACTTGCTCATTTCGATCTGGACAAGGATCATACCAGTAGGCGTTTGTGTAATCACTACTACATGATGCACGTTAAAGATCCCAGGCTTTCGGTCATACTGCCCTGGCTAAATTCCTCATCTACAGCGGCAAGCTTGGCACCATTCGAGGAAGGCCGACCTTTCGCTGTCTAAACATCCTCAACTCAATGCTACTTTTTTTTTTTAACTGAAACACGTACAAAAGAAAACATGCCTATGACCTTGTACAGTAATGCATCGAACTGTTTGTGAATGCTTGTGATACACAAACGGGCAAAAGGCAAGAACAAGAGCATGCACATTCACACTGTGGCAGCAAATACACCACAGCAGCCTCCTTTGCCGTTGTTGCCATGGCGGATGGAAGAGCAGGGCAGCGAATGCCGATATGACTGAAAACATTGTAAAAGTTATTGCTTTGCTTTTAATAACAGTTCAAAAAAATTTAGATTAATAGCTTTTCAAAACAAAGCCACGGTAGCAGTACTTTTTGGCGCAGATGGAACAGTCTGCCGCGATGGTGAGGAAATGCTGTAGCCGTTGCCTTTTGCCAAGTTATGGAGAAACACAGCACAGATCATTCCACTCGGAGAGAAGACGCACCCATGAACCAGAGCACTCAGACGGGACTTTTCCTCGGTGCGTCGTCTGCGTCAAGAAACGAGCTGTACAAATGATTCGTTAGCATGCAACATGGTTCCAAATCTCACATTTAAGCTATTTCAGGTGCAAATTTAGAAGTGGGGGTTAGCATGCAATGCCATACTTGATGAAGAGATTAACAGGGCACAATTGTGCAACCATCTCCTGTGCAAAGGAAACAGAAAACTGAAAACAAGCACATAAACAATGTGCACAGTCAGTCTGCTCTGGCAACAAAACAAAAAAAGCTTTACACCAATTTGGATCGGAACTCATTGAACCCCCTAGATTATGCATATTCAAGGCATTTCGTCGACGAAAAACAAATCCGCCGCCTCAAACCCAGTGCTTGCTAAGCCTTCCAGAAAAAAACAAAAAACAAGGGTGCTTACATTATTGTTGATATTTGTGGCAGCGTTATACACCAACTCATGTTTACAAACAAACCGGAGCGCCCCTAGCGGACGCCACCGGCGCCTCGCATGCACGATGGAGTGTGGGCAAGAAGCTTGCCGTCGCCCATAAACAAACCATTGAAGTGCGATGTTGTTGGCGTCGGTGTGAGTCCCCCTGCCCTTTTTCGCGTTCGAATCGTTGATTCTACGTCTTCCTGGCAATGTCTGACTACTTGAGCGGCCTCAACGAAATTACCGGGGCTCGTTACACCGCAAAACTTTGCGTGAATAATGCGACATGCAGCGATTCATTCCGTGCGGACGCCGCAGAATGCATGCTTAAGCCTGATTCGCATGATAAGATTTTGCTCGCAATTTTCAGTTGCAACGTCGCTGGGGCTGCAAAAGCATGAACCATAACTGAAATGGTCGACGTCAATACTGAAAATCGCAAGCACAATCAGACCAAGTGAACCAGGCATAACAAGTCAGCGACGCCCACTGGTAACAATAATCAACATCTCCTTGTACCTACTGTCTATATCGAGCCTGCTTAACAACCTTCAGACTTCAGTCTCTTGAGGCCTGCACTTCTTATCACAAGTACCAGGCCAACATTCGGTCTACGGGCCGGTGTCGTCTAAAAGAGGAGATGACAAGCAGAAACGTTTGAAAGAGCACACAACAGTGCGAACGATCAGGCGGCCGCTTAACCTGAAGACGCACTCAGCGTAGTCCGCAGGTGATTCGTACAACTTGACGGTTTTCTGGCGTTCATGTTCATCAAATAAATCTGATGACCACAAGTATCCGTGAACTCAACCCAGAGTGCTTCCCGCCCAAGCAATCGTGGTCCGGCGGCGTCTGGTTTTCCCTCTCAACGGCACATATCCACGTTCTCGGACGAACCGAGCACAAGAATACTGACCTTCAAAGCTTTCTCGACTCTTTTGGTACAGGCCCAGTCGCAGAGTTCTGACGAGAGAGCAGGTTTTTGTCCGGTTCCTTTCAAAGCAATGCAGGAATACACGTCTCACATGGGGTACTTTCGCCCACAGCCCCAGACCGAAAGTGCGCCCCACACGCCACCACCGCGGTGTGACGTAACAGAGCCGAGTTTGTGTATACAGAAGAGAGGGCGGGGGGACATATAAGTCACATACCTGCCTTTTAGATGTGGCACATGGGACAGAACGCTTGGTACGTTCAGAAGTAAGTTGGATGTGATCAATTATATCCGTAAATAACAATCGCACATTTGTAATTTGAGTGGATGGCCATATTTTTTGCTCCAAACAACCCACCCTGACAGGCGCTCGACAGGTTGCAGTCGGAGAAGAGTTCATTTGTTACGTCGCTTGCTTCGTATCCCACAGACCACAGGCCACGCTACTTCCAGGCTGGCGCGATTATTGGCTTTGCCACTTGGCGATGCCAGCACGTCACTGCTTGGCCCTCTGAGACGCCCCAGGACCGGCCATGACAGCCACGGCTTCGCAGTTGCGTTCAGGTGGACGCGCCAAACTTCCATGGAGCGGCACTGCTCTAGATTGGCGTTTATCTGGTGGTCTCATTGCCTATGCTCCATCCCACAAGTTGTCTGCAGCAGGTGCAAAGGCACGAGCAGGTTGCTTTCAAACGTGCCATTCTTGCGCAAGTGCTCATGCAAAGAAAGCTCACTGCAGTCCTATGCCCCCGTGCCCTCGCCTTCGTCTTTGCTGCGCACACCCTGCGAGACCGAGTATAGTCGACATCTATGGCTGGTATCAGCACAATTGAAAGCGCGATATATTTTAAGCTGTCTCTAGGTTCGTATGTTAGAACAATCGTGCATTTGCGTCAAGGACCGAGGGAACCAACTATGAGTTTTGCAAAGTATGAAATCGGAACCATATTAGTCTCTCGTGCAATAGACGTAGTAGCCGGAGGCAGTGCCGCCAGTAGGTAAAATTTCTCTGGACGTAATAATGGAATACCTATGCTAGGTGATTAACGCATGAAAGGAGCAGCAGACAACATACCGAGCCCAAAACAGCCATTCATGCGCTGCACAAACGAACAGCATCACACAAGCAGTAAGGAGGGGGCCGCTAGATGTTTAGTACAGCCCACCACAAGGTACAGCTGAAAATGGCGAAATGCCCGCACTTGGCTTGTGCCCTCTCCTTCGTTCGCCCTGCCGAATTCCGTGAAATTGCCCAGATGCACATAGACAGCACGGCAATCGGACAACATGACGCCACCCTGAAAGCCCCAAGTTGAATGATGTATAGCCATTGACAGGTGTCACCACAAAAATAAGAGTTGCAGCTGCTTGCTTTGGCTTCAATGGTACAAGCTGTGCCAACAGCTCCATCGACCTACTTTGCACAGCTAATACAACCAATGCTAGACAATGATACAATTAGATAGCCAAAGCGGTGCAAGTGACAGCACTCCTAAGCCCCATATTTATTGCTGTAGCAGACACATGGGCCATAGTCGCTTGCTGTGTTCGCTATAGTTAGTAATAGCACCCGAACGGCAGCATGGCCTTGCAGTTGTCCCATCTACGGCACAAGCTTATTGCCTTCAAGAATGCTTTGGAATCTCGTAAGCTTGGAGCATGATGGGGCCTAGAGCCTGTGCAGCGAAAGCACAACGGGAGGTGACGAGCGGGTGCTGGAGGCCTGCCTGCTTACCTACAGTGACACGGGACAGGTTTATGAACCTCCGAAAGGATGAGTTCACATGAAATTCACAACCGTTGCATTGTGGATATCGCATTATTTTTGTGTCTGCACGCAAGGGCAACATTTGAGACGCCACGCAGAGTGCTCGCTCATTGCCCGGCAACATCAACATGACTTTTGAGGCGGTTCGCTAGCTTCCGAGCGGCAGGTCACAGCTGCTGTATTATATTGAGTGGTGCCATCTACCCGAAGTCAATGAAAGTGTTCCCTCCCCGCTTCCCACTTTGCTGTTGGCCGGCGACTGACGAGCCTGACCTTCGACGCCCAAGTCGGTTTTCTCCGGTTTCCCCAATGTGCCCTCATGGCACATCATAAATCGAGCGATCCGATGGCGGTGTACAGCTGAGGAGCAGAACAACTGCCGGAGTTATTTGGCCGAAGTCCGAAAATCGTTTCGTGGCCCCTTTAAAGACCAGCTTTGCTACGCACAAGCAATCGAAAGGATACAAACGTTTAGATATGCCCAACTACCTCGCATAAGGGTGGGTCCAGGAGCCGCCACTGAGAGCAGAATGGTCGACATCCCGCAGGCCAGCTAGGCTTGATGTTTACAAGATCACGGCCAGTCAATCCGGTTTTGGTGGCGTGTCGTCATGTACACAATTTTGTGCTGCACACACGACTGGTTTAATTGTTTTCATCACTACAGAGCATCGCTCGTTAGAGAAATCGAATGGCTCTTCTTAGTGCTTGTACAGTCGGGGACAAGAGTCCCCAGGACGGGTGAGCTGTGACTGAAACGCATTCCTGTGCCATCTGCCGGCTGGTTGGCTGGTTTCGAGATTACACAAAAGCGCATGCGCGTCCTACTGTGCCTGCAAACATGTGTGTTTTCCCGCTGGTCTGCGGCGCGGCGCCTAACTCGGAATCAGGCGCGTGGTAGGGGCTCGGAGATAGCGCTTACTGACACGGCACCTATAAAGCAAGAAGTCACGGCAGCTCAACTGAGCGATAAACTCGACTGGTTATAAAGCAAGGTGAGCTGACATGGCGAAATGCGGCGCAATGTCGCAGGCGGTATCTCCAGTTTCGGAATGTGCAGCAGATGCTCGTCAGCCGCAAGCGCCATCTCCGAGGCAGTACCACGCGCCCAATTCCGAGTTAGGCGCCCTGCCACAAAATAGCGGGAAAACACACGTTTGCGGGCACAGTAGAACGCGCATGCGCCTTTGTGTGATCTCAAAACCAGGCTACCCGCCGGCAGATGGCAGAGCAATGCGTTTCAGTCGCAGCTCGCGCATCCTGGGGACTTTTGTACCCGGCTGTACAACTCACCGCAGGCAGGTTAACTTTACCCTGACGAAACATCCATGAAACCTATATGGCAGTTTTTTTTTGCATTAGCAAACCAACACACCAATCTGACTGGATTTCGCAAGCAACAAAAGTCTGGCTCCTCTACGAGATGATGATCATCCTTTTGGTGCTCACGGCTTTCAGTGGTGGATAATTGTACGCACTCAAAGATCTGTACACCTTTGATGACTCGCATGTAACGAAACTGGTCTTAAAGACTGGAGATCAGGTGGTCGTGGATGTCCGTCGACTCGCAGCCACAGCTCACTGTCTTGGACATGTCACCACTCCCAAACAGACCTCCAACAACATTCTAACTCCCCTTGCAACAGTAGTGGAAACCCCAGCACAAGCACACCGGAGGAGCACTTTCAAGTACAGCACCTTCCACAGGAATACAGGGAAGGCACGCAACCAAACAAAACAACAAAGCACCTCGGTGATGGCTCGCTACCCTTCCTGGAAGAAACAGATTAGTTGCAGGCAGAATGACAGGCACGCCCGTAAGAGACCATGTTGGAATCTAGGCTTCATCACTTTGCTTATGGTGAATTCCCCTCACAGTTCTCAAGCGCTCCCAAAGCGCTCCATTTTGAGCGCACATATTCCGCTTGCAGATCTGGCTCGACTTGGTCATCTTCCGCTCATAGATCTCTGGCAGCTCCCGCTCATTGGAGCGCCTCCAACTCCACCGAACTAGATCTACAGGATTTCAGAGATCTACATGCAAGTTGACAGAGCACGCTACGTCATTTCCCCTCCCTCAGCGGTGGCTCCACCGACGGCAATCGCTGTGCACGCCTTGCCGCTTCGAGGCGGCCGAAAGGTATGCGACGGTGCCGAATGCGGAAGTCTTCCTCGTTATTTGTGACATGGGCTCCGTGGTATGTATAATTTCGTCCGGCCTGTGTTGTGTGTTATTTCTGCAGCTAAGCAGTGACAGTTGTCACTGGTCATCGGAAAGATCAGTCAGCTGAGGCGTCGGTGGGCTTGTTAATTTCAAGCAGCGGCCATTTTGAACGGCCGAGGGGAGAGCAGGGGGGGGGGGGGGGGAGAAGGAGTCCCTCTAAAAAGGCGAGTTCATCTTCCCCTCGTCGTTCCGATGCGGGGCCCACAGAGCGGAATTTCGCCTCCCTCGCGGATTTTGGAAAGCACTCCAGATCTACGAGTGGAATTCACCATTAGTTTGAGAACCCAAAAAATAAACGAATGTGGACAAATGCAGTTTTGTTTTGCTCTTTGTATTTCCTTAAAATCCTCGTGACTAGGAATCGCAGTGAACAAACAGAAAAGAAGATAAGATTAGACGCAGGGTAATATGCAGCCTCTTATCTTCGACGATATCCGTCGTTCCGCTCTCGCTCCTCAATAGATTGCCGGCAGCTTCCCCGGAGGCGACGCTGACGCTTTCCGGACATGCGGCAAGTAAAACATTTGATCAAAGCAGGGCTCTTTGACAAGGCTGAGTCACATGTTCCTTGCAAAACGAACTTCACTTACTGACGATGTTCTCGAATGCCGACGTCAGAGCGCGCTTTCAAAGCAACAAGCGCACACCTTTTGTGGTGTTACGCGGACAGCACGAACGCGCGCTGCCCCAACAAGCAGTCTCGACAACGCAACCGTTTGTTTCGTTGTGGGATACGACAACAAATTACATAAAAGCATACCTCCGCAGGCACGATTTCAGCTACAGCTACAAATCGTGCCAGGTGCGCAGAGAAAGAAACGAACGAGAAGACGTTTCGAGCAAGAGTTATTTGAAGAAAGCGAATTGTTATTTCTGCATCCTTAAATACTTCTTACTGTACTAATATAGAGATTGCCTGGAAATGCTCGAAAGTTGACCATGGAAGTGAAAGTGAACGTACCGACTCATCTCGCAGCACAAAAGTCGCCATCTTGACATTCCGATTTGGATTTGGATTGGATCGATGAATGGATGATAACGGCTGGTGACCAGTGTTGCCGAGATGCTCGCTTCTTTTCTTTTTTTTTTTTCTGATTGCAATTCAATTTAACATTTTTTTCAAGATTTTCTAGATTCCGCCGGGGAGATTTCTTAACTTACTGGTAGCGTTTTTAAAACGTGTTAAAATTATTTGTGAAAATTTAAGTGAAAAGTAAACCAGATCATGGCTAATCAACACCTCGCTTGCGTTTACGATTTTTCTCCTTGTGATCCGGAGTTTGATTTTTCCTTCTGTTCGTTTTGAACGAAATCATTAGGCTGGATATGCCCGAAAAACAATTTACGCAGGTTAACAAACCTTCTAATCTCTGTTATTCCCCGACACGTAGTCAAAATCCCGGGCCCTGGGATTTGGAAGATTCGTTAGGCCTAAGGATTTTTGGCCCGTCGGTCACTGGGATAATGGCTTAATGTGCCATATCAGCGGAGTCAGCATGTTTTCTGATGGGCTTAAGCGGCTAAAGCCAAGGTGCCATGCTGGTTGCCGCACCGCGGCATTCAGGCAGTTGTGGAATACGGGAGAATGAATTTCGAGCGAACGCGTTTGTTTCATCGATACGTCTTCCCACGTTTTGGGGACATTTCTTTTGTTGCGACGTTGCCATGATTATGCATGGCACCCTTGGTTTGAGATAAATAGGTCTGGTTGCGATAACGTGTACGCCGCTACGTTTAGGTAGTTTAGTGACACCGGGTTCTGCGTACTGCGAAGACTTGTCCCGATGACTCTCGTTGCTGCCTATCCAATCACTCTAATCCAACGCAAGTGTGGTGCTACATACTATCACGGACACACTACTACCATCTAGATATCCAAAGCACAGGAGAAAAGTAACAGCCCTTACAAATGAGAAAACAAAATTTTTCAACACTTTGGTACACCCGATACGAAGGCAAAGTCTCGGTTTTACCGAACGTCTGTGCTATTTATGTTATTTCTAACAAATCCTTGATTTGGAAACGATTTGCCGAAAGCCTTAGCTCCAGTGAGCTCTGTATGGTCCGTAGCCTTTGCTCCAGTGAGCTTGCTGGTGTAGGGAGTTTTGCTATGACAGAACAACATCAAATACGCGGGCTAGCACAGTCACCACACTTGCGTTGGATCAGAGTGATTGGATAGACAGCAACGAGAGTCATCGGGACAAGTCTTCGCAGTACGCAGAACCCGGTGTCACTAAACTACCTAAACGTAGCGGCGTACACGTTGTCGCAACCAGACCTATTTATCTCAAACCAAGGGTGCCATGCATATTCATGGCAACGTCGCAACAAAAGAAATGTCCCCAAAACGTGGGAAGACGTATCGATGAAACAAACGCGTTCGCTCGAAATTCATTCTCCCGTATTCCACAACTGCCTGAATGCCGCGGTGCGGCAACCAGCATGGCACCTTGGCTTTAGCCGCTTAAGCCCATCAGAAAACATGCTGACTCCGCTGATATGGCACATTAAGCCATTATCCCAGTGACCGACGGGCCAACAATCCTTAGGCCTAACGAATCTTCCAAATCCCAGGGCCCGGGATTTTGACGACGTGTCGGGGAATAACAGAGATTAGAAGGTTTGTTAACCTGCGTAAATTGTTTTTCGGGCATATCCAGCCAATGATTTCGTTCAAAACGAACAGAAGGAAAGATCAAACTCCGGATCACAAGGACAAAAATCGTAAACGCAAGCGAGGTGTTGATTAGCCATGATCTGGTTTACTTTTCACTTAAATTTTGACAAATAATTTTAACACGTTTTAAAAAGGCTACCAGTAAGTTAAGAAATCTCCCCGGCGGAATCTAGAAACTCTTGAAAAAAATGTTAAATTGGATTGCAATCAGAAAAAAAAAAAGAAAAGAAGCGAGCATCTCGGCAACACTGGTCACCAGCCGTTATCATCCATTCATCGATCCAATCCAAATCCAAATCGGAATGTCAAGATGGCGACTTTTGTGCTGCGAGATGAGTCGGTACGTTCACTTTCACTGCCATGGTCAACTTTCGAGCATTTCCAGGCAATCTCTATATTAGTACAGTAAGAAGTATTTAAGGATGCAGAAACAACAATCGCTTTCTTCAAATAACTCTTGCTCGAAACGTCGTCTCGTTCGTTTCTTTCTCTGCGCACCTGGCACGATTTGTAGCTGTAGCTGAAATCGTGCCTGCGGAGGTATGCTTTTATGTAATCTGTTGTCGTATCCCACAACGAAACAAACGGTTGCGTTGTCGAGACTGCTTGTTGGGGCAGCGCGCGTTCGTGCTGTCCGCGTAACACCACAAAAGGTGTGCGCTTGTTGCTTTGAAAGCGCGCTCTGACGTCGGCATTCGAGAACATCGTCAGTAAGTGAAGTTCGTTTTGCAAGGAACATGTGACTCAGCCTTGTCAAAGAGCCCTCTTTGATCAAATGTTTTACTTCCCGAATGTCCGGAAAGCGTCAGCGACGCCTCCGGGGAAGCTGCCGGCAATCTATTGAGGAGCGAGAGCGGAACGACGGATATCGTCGAAGATAAGAGGCTGCATATTACCCGGCGTCTAATCTTATCTTCTTTTCTGTTTGTTCACTGCGATTCCTAGTCACGAGGATTTTAAGGAAATACAAAGAGCAAAGCAAAACTGCATTTGTCCACATTCGTTTATTTTTTGGATTCTCAAACTAATGGTGAATTCCACTCGTAGATCTGGAGTGCTTTCCAAAATCCGCGAGGGAGGCGAAATTCCGCTCTGTGGGCCCCGCATCGGAACGACGAGGGGAAGATGAACTCGCCTTTTTAGAGGGACTCCTTCCCCCCCCCCCCTGCTCTCCCCTCGGCCGTTCAAAATGGCCGCTGCTTGAAATTAACAAGCCCACCGACGCCTCAGCTGACTGATCTTTCCGATGACCAGTGACAACTGTCACTGCTTAGCTGCAGAAATAACACACAACACAGGCCGGACGAAATTATACATACCACGGAGCCCATGTCACAAATAACGAGGAAGACTTCCGCATTCGGCACCGTCGCATACCTTTCGGCCGCCTCGAAGCGGCAAGGCGTGCACAGCGATTGCCGTCGGTGGAGCCACCGCTGAGGGAGGGGAAATGACGTAGCGTGCTCTGTCAACTTGCATGTAGATCTCTGAAATCCTGTAGATCTAGTTCGGTGGAGTTGGAGGCGCTCCAATGAACGGGAGCTGCCAGAGATCTATGAGCGGAAGATGACCAAGTCGAGCCAGATCTGCAAGCGGAATATGTGCGCTCAAAATGGAGCGCTTTGGGAGCGCTTGAGAACTGTGAGGGGAATTCACCATAAGCAAAGTGATGAAGCCTAGATTTCAACATGGTCTCTTACGGGCGTGCCTGTCATACTGCCTGCAACTAATCTGTTTCTTCCAGGAAGGGTAGCGAGCCATCACCGAGGTGCTTTGTTGTTTTGTTTGGTTGCGTGCCTTCCCTGTATTCCTGTGGAAGGTGCTGTACTTGAAAGTGCTCCTCCGGTGTGCTTGTGCTGGGGTTTCCACTACTGTTGCAAGGGGAGTTAGAATGTTGTTGGAGGTCTGCTTGGGAGTGGTGACATGTCCAAGACAGTGAGCTGTGGCTGCGAGTCGACGGACATCCACGACCACCTGATCTCCAGTCTTTAAGACCAGTTTCGTTACATGCGAGTCATCAAAGGTGTACAGATCTTTGAGTGCGTACAATTATCCACCACTGAAAGCCGTGAGCACCAAAAGGATGATCATCATCTCGTAGAGGAGCCAGACTTTTGTTGCTTGCGAAATCCAGTCAGATTGGTGTGTTGGTTTGCTAATGCAAAAAAAAACTGCCATATAGGTTTCATGGATGTTTCGTCAGGGTAAAGTTAACCTGCCTGCGGTGAGTTGTACAGCCGGGTACAAAAGTCCCCAGGATGCGCGAGCTGCGACTGAAACGCATTGCTCTGCCATCTGCCGGCGGGTCGCCTGGTTTTGAGATCACACAAAGGCGCATGCGCGTTCTACTGTGCCCGCAAACGTGTGTTTTCCCGCTATTTTGTGGCAGGGCGCCTAACTCGGAATTGGGCGCGTGGTACTGCCTCGGAGATGGCGCTTGCGGCTGACGAGCATCTGCTGCACATTCCGAAACTGGAGATACCGCCTGCGACATTGCGCCGCATTTCGCCATGTCAGCTCACCTTGCTTTATAACCAGTCGAGTTTATCGCTCAGTTGAGCTGCCGTGACTTCTTGCTTTATAGGTGCCGTGTCAGTAAGCGCTATCTCCGAGCCCCTACCACGCGCCTGATTCCGAGTTAGGCGCCGCGCCGCAGACCAGAGGGAAAACACACATGTTTGCAGGCACAGTAGGACGCGCATGCGCTTTTGTGTAATCTCGAAACCAGCCAACCAGCCGGCAGATGGCACAGGAATGCGTTTCAGTCACAGCTCACCCGTCCTGGGGACTCTTGTCCCCGACTGTACAAGCACTAAGAAGAGCCATTCGATTTCTCTAACGAGCGATGCTCTGTAGTGATGAAAACAATTAAACCAGTCGTGTGTGCAGCACAAAATTGTGTACATGACGACACGCCACCAAAACCGGATTGACTGGCCGTGATCTTGTAAACATCAAGCCTAGCTGGCCTGCGGGATGTCGACCATTCTGCTCTCAGTGGCGGCTCCTGGACCCACCCTTATGCGAGGTAGTTGGGCATATCTAAACGTTTGTATCCTTTCGATTGCTTGTGCGTAGCAAAGCTGGTCTTTAAAGGGGCCACGAAACGATTTTCGGACTTCGGCCAAATAACTCCGGCAGTTGTTCTGCTCCTCAGCTGTACACCGCCTTCGGATCGCTCGATTTATGATGTGCCATGAGGGCACATTGGGGAAACCGGAGAAAACCGACTTGGGCGTCGAAGGTCAGGCTCGTCAGTCGCCGGCCAACAGCAAAGTGGGAAGCGGGGAGGGAACACTTTCATTGACTTCGGGTAGATGGCACCACTCAATATAATACAGCAGCTGTGACGTGCCGCTCGGAAGCTGGCGAACCGCCTCAAAAGTCATGTTGATGTTGCCGGGCAATGAGCGAGCACTCTGCGTGGCGTCTCAAATGTTGCCCTTGCGTGCAGACACAAAAATAATGCGATATCCACAATGCAACGGTTGTGAATTTCATGTGAACTCATCCTTTCGGAGGTTCATAAACCTGTCCCGTGTCACTGTAGGTAAGCAGGCAGGCCTCCAGCACCCGCTCGTCACCTCCCGTTGTGCTTTCGCTGCACAGGCTCTAGGCCCCATCATGCTCCAAGCTTACGAGATTCCAAAGCATTCTTGAAGGCAATAAGCTTGTGCCGTAGATGGGACAACTGCAAGGCCATGCTGCCGTTCGGGTGCTATTACTAACTATAGCGAACACAGCAAGCGACTATGGCCCATGTGTCTGCTACAGCAATAAATATGGGGCTTAGGAGTGCTGTCACTTGCACCGCTTTGGCTATCTAATTGTATCATTGTCTAGCATTGGTTGTATTAGCTGTGCAAAGTAGGTCGATGGAGCTGTTGGCACAACTTGTACCATTGAAGCCAAAGCAAGCAGCTGCAACTCTTATTTTTGTGGTGACACCTGTCAATGGCTATACATCATTCAACTTGGGGCTTTCAGGGTGGCGTCATGTTGTCCGATTGCCGTGCTGTCTATGTGCATCTGGGCAATTTCACGGAATTCGGCAGGGCGAACGAAGGAGAGGGCACGAGCCAAGTGCGGGCATTTCGCCATTTTCAGCTGTACCTTGTGGTGGGCTGTACTAAACATCTAGCGGCCCCCTCCTTACTGCTTGTGTGATGCTGTTCGTTTGTGCAGCGCATGAATGGCTGTTTTGGTGCTCGGTATGTTGTCTGCTGCTCCTTTCATGCGTTAATCACCTAGCATAGGTATTCCATTATTACGTCCAGAAAAATTTTACCTACTGGCGGCACTGCCTCCGGTTACTACGTCTATTGCACGAGAGACTAATATGGTTCCGATTTCATACTTTGCAAAACTCATAGTTGGTTCCCTCGATCCTTGACGCAAATGCACGATTGTTCTTACATACGAACCTAGAGACAGCTTAAGATTTATCGCGCTTTCAATTGTGCTGATACCAGCCCTAGATGTCGACTATACTCGGTCTCGCAGGGTGTGCGCAGCAAAGACGAAGGCGAGGGCACGGGGGCATAGGACTGCAGTGAGCTTTCTTTGCATGAGCACTTGCGCAAGAATGGCACGTTTGAAAGCAACGTGCTCGTGCCTTTGCACCTGCTGCAGACAACTTGTGGGAGGGAGCATAGGCAATGAGACCACCAGATAAACGCCAATCTAGAGCAGTGCCGCTCCAAGGAAGTTTGGCGCGTCCACCTGAACGCAACTGCGAAGCCGTGGCTGTCATGGCCGGTCCTGGGGCGTCTCAGAGGGCCAAGCAGTGACGTGCTGGCATCGCCAAGTGGCAAAGCCAATAATCGCGCCAGCCTGGAAGTAGCGTGGCCTGTGGTCTGTGGGATACGAAGCAAGCGACGTAACAAATGAACTCTTCTCCGACTGCAACTTGTCGAGCGCCTGCCAGGGTGGGTTGTTTGGAGCAAAAAATATGGCCATCCACTCAAATTACAAATGTGCGATTGTTATTTACGGATATAATTGATCACATCCAACTTACTTCTGAACGTACCAAACGTTCTGTCCCATGTGCCACATCTAAAAGGCAGGTATGTGACTTATATGTCCCCCCGCCCTCTCTTCTGTATACACAAACTCGGCTCTGTTACGTCACACCGCGGTGGTGGCGTGTGGGGCGCACTTTCGGTCTGGGGCTGTGGGCGAAAGTACCCCATGTGAGACGTGTATTCCTGCATTGTTTTGAAAGGAACCGGACAAAAACCTGCTCTCTCGTCAGAACTCTGCGACTGGGCCTGTACCAAAAGAGTCGAGAAAGCTTTGAAGGTCAGTATTCTTGTGCTCGGTTCGTCCGAGAACGTGGATATGTGCCGTTGAGAGGGAAAACCAGACGCCGCCGGACCACGATTGCTTGGGCGGGAAGCACTCTGGGTTGAGTTCACGGATACTTGTGGTCATCAGATTTATTTGATGAACATGAACGCCAGAAAACCGTCAAGTTGTACGAATCACCTGCGGACTACGCTGAGTGCGTCTTCAGGTTAAGCGGCCGCCTGATCGTTCGCACTGTTGTGTGCTCTTTCAAACGTTTCTGCTTGTCATCTCCTCTTTTAGACGACACCGGCCCGTAGACCGAATGTTGGCCTGGTACTTGTGATAAGAAGTGCAGGCCTCAAGAGACTGAAGTCTGAAGGTTGTTAAGCAGGCTCGATATAGACAGTAGGTACAAGGAGATGTTGATTATTGTTACCAGTGGGCGTCGCTGACTTGTTATGCCTGGTTCACTTGGTCTGATTGTGCTTGCGATTTTCAGTATTGACGTCGACCATTTCAGTTATGGTTCATGCTTTTGCAGCCCCAGCGACGTTGCAACTGAAAATTGCGAGCAAAATCTTATCATGCGAATCAGGCTTAAGCATGCATTCTGCGGCGTCCGCGCGGAATGAATCGCTGCATGTCGCATTATTCACGCAAAGTTTTGCGGTGTAACGAGCCCCGGTAATTTCGTTGAGGCTGCTCAAGTAGTCAGACATTGCCAGGAAGACGTAGAATCAACGATTCGAACGCGAAAAAGGGCAGGGGGACTCACACCGACGCCAACAACATCGCACTTCAATGGTTTGTTTATGGGCGACGGCAAGCTTCTTGCCCGCACTCCATCGTGCATGCGCGGCGCCGGTGGCGTCCGCTAGGGGCGCTCCGGTTTGTTTGTAAACATGAGTTGGTGTATAACGCTGCCACAAATATCAACAATAATGTAAGCACCCTTGTTTTTTTTTTTCTGGAAGGCTTAGCAATCACTGGGTTTGAGGCGGCGGATTTGTTTTTCGTCGACGAAATGCCTTGAATATGCATAATCTAGGGGGTTCAATGAGTTCCGATCCAAATTGGTGTAAAGCTTTTTTTGTTTTGTTGCCAGAGCAGACTGACTGTGCACATTGTTTATGTGCTCGTTTTCAGTTTTCTGTTTCCTTTGCACAGGAGATGGTTGCAAAATTGTGCCCTGTTAATCTCTTCATCAAGTATGGCATTGCATGCTAACCCCCACTTCTAAATTTGCACCTGAAATAGCTTAAATGTGAGATTTGGAACCATGTTGCATGCTAACGAATCATTTGTACAGCTCGTTTCTTGACGCAGACGACGCACCGAGGAAAAGTCCCGTCTGAGTGCTCTGGTTCATGGGTGCGTCTTCTCTCCGAGTGGAATGATCTGTGCGGTGTTTCTCCATAACTTGGCAAAAGGCAACGGCTACAGCATTTCCTCACCATCGCGGCAGACTGTTCCATCTGCGCCAAAAAGTACTGCTACCGTGGCTTTGTTTTGAAAAGCTATTAATCTAATTTTTTTTGAACTGTTATTAAAAGCAAAGCAATAACTTTTACAATGTTTTCAGTCATATCGGCATTCGCTGCCCTGCTCTTCCATCCGCCATGGCAACAACGGCAAAGGAGGCTGCTGTGGTGTATTTGCTGCCACAGTGTGAATGTGCATGCTCTTGTTCTTGCCTTTTGCCCGTTTGTGTATCACAAGCATTCACAAACAGTTCGATGCATTACAGTACAAGGTCATAGGCATGTTTTCTTTTGTACGTGTTTTAGTTAAAAAAAAAGTAGCATTGTGTTGAGGATGTTTAGACAGCGAAAGGTCGGCCTGCCTCGAATGGTGCCAAGCTTGCCGCTGTAGATGAGGAATTTAGCCAGGGCAGTATGACCGAAAGCCTGGGATCTTTAACGTGCATCATGTAGTAGTGATTACACAAACGCCTACTGGTATGATCCTTGTCCAGATCGAAATGAGCAAGTGCTGGGATTTAGCCCACGATCCCAGGTTCTGCAGCGCAAGCTTTCGCTCCACATGCCCGGAGCTGAGACGTGCTAGCCGACTCGGGCCACCGTTCCGCCATGTGTTTTAGTTGCGTTCAGCACTATTGTGAATTTGAAGTTATTTTCCTAGTAGTTCAAGCAGGGGAAATTGAAACTTCTATGGTACAAACCAACATTTTTGCTAGAGTTTGCAAGCCGACTGAAAGCATGAATGCCTTTTTAAAACCATCTGATGTCTTTAGGTACATGGGGTATGTTCTTCCCAAGTGTGCTAATTTCACAGCAGACTCCTCCGGCTTGCACAGACGCCGCAGTTTCTACAGTTTCCCAAATTAATGTGAAACAGAGTGTAGTGGATTGCGTGCAGGCCTACCCTCTTTCACACTTGAAGAGGTGCAATGTTTTCAGGTGGCTGTAGGTAAACCTGGTATATGGAGAGGTTTATACGTTTCCCATCACACACAAAAGTAGTTTTTTTTTTCTCTTTTACTCGACTGCCAAATTAGCAGGAACAAAGAAAATTGGACATTATTTGTCGAGAAGAAGGAAGGTCGGTCTGGCAGCGCATGGTGACACTTTGTCACGCTCTATGTGAGAAATTTGACTAGTGCGGGTACAACCGATAGCCCAAAGTCTTTAAAATGATTCATATAGCAGTAATGCACGCCCATGTGTAGGTGCAGTGCTCATCCAGGTCAAAACGGGCAGGGGCGATCAGTGCAAGTTTTCGCTCCACACACTGCGAGCTGCAGTGGGCTAACACACTCTGCCACCAGGCCCCTCCACATCAGCACGTCCTGTCGAAGCAACGTGCAATTATTACTACTGCTGCTGATGGGGGCACGCACACGTAAGGAAGGAAAATAACAGCCAGGAATTCTGGTAAGGGGAGGATGCCATACGTCATGGAACAGAGGAACAGGCTTGGCTTGAATCCTTTTTGCTTCAGGATCACCATCACTACTCCAAGCTCACCACAGACTTTGCATTCATGGGAGCTTTCTCCAGCAACCGTTTCTTTTTATGAGACACTGCACCGCTTGCAGTGGCAGCTACTCTACGACACCTGCTCGCTGATTTACAGCTGCCCGGCCCGGTATGTGGAGTCACGATAACCTGTGGGTTGCACCTGTTGTGACTCTTCCTTGGCGGTTTCTTTAGCTTAGTTATTTTGCATGGCACGAAGGTTTAAGGTTCTCTAGGACTTCAGGGTCATGTGGTAACTGCATTTTCCAAAGTGTTTCTGACATTAAACAGCAAGCACCCTGGTTGTGCTTGTCACTATGCCACAGTCACCTGTGTGGTGCATGAAGCAGTGGTTTGAACCATTGAAGGGTGCACTGGTGTCTCTTAAGCTGTCCTGGGCACTCATCGGTAAGTAATATTTGTGCTGGTGATCCAATATTCAACGACAAACATTGCAGCAAGAAGTTACTTTTCAGTGTGCACACATTACTGTTGTACAGCCTAAAATATTTCAACGGTGAAGAATAGGAGAGTGACTTGCTTCAGGCTACTGGAACACGTTATTGTGTGGGCCTTTCTTTTATGGAGGGGAGGGGAGGCGAGAGCAGAAGAGTAGCAGAACCAGGCACAAATAAAAATTGAAAAAATCCGCAGCGGAAAAAAATAAATAAATAAAAGCAATGTGAAGAGTTGCGTTGCTTACACGTCACAAACTCGTGTCAAAAACGCAGGCTATACTCTGTTTCACCTAGTGTTGTACCGCAGGAAAGGCTACAAGCGCGAGCTCCTTGCTCTATAGAGCACAGCTCGACGGTACAAGTTCTCGTGCAACAAGGGCAGCTGCCAACGCTATGAGCTCGCGCTTCTGGCCTTCTCTGCGGTACAACATAAGGTGAAACTGAGTATAGACGGAGAACGACTCATTATTAATCCGAGACGGGGACACAAATAATAAAACGAAGAGACGCGCGTGTGGTTGCCCTTCACTTTTATTTTTTTATTTTCCCCTTGTTTTTTTTACTCCGCAAAGTCGACATAGTACGAGAAAACACGCAGAAGTAGGAGAGCAAAGAGGCTCCTCGGCGGGCTTTGCCGTCTCGCGCGGTTCTGGGGTATTCGTATTCGAGTTTGGATCATTGGTAAAATGTATGGGCTGCGCGGAACTGAGCGCTGCGTGACAACCATACGTGCGTTCATCGGTGGTTTTGTACGTCACCACCATCGGCAAAGTGGGCGACTGAGCACGTCCACCGGTGCAAGGCGAGCTTCGCGCGGATGATCACGGAGGATGATGATAAAAGCGGCCGACGCGATCGCGGGGTGAAACGGTCGACGGGACGATACGCATTCAACCGGAGTCTGGGTTGTTTAATGCACAAGCCCTAGCACGTCCACAGACACACACGCACAAAGAAACATTACTTGTGAAACTGGAACGGAATTAACACAATACAATTTTCGCATAAAATGCACATAATCGCCGATGTCGTGTTCGCGTTGACAGCGCGGTTCGTCGGTCGTGGGAACAGCGCCGTCACTTTCGAATAGCCAACAAGATCCGACCCGACATGAAGAAGTCGAAAGCGCCATCCGCCGCCCTCGCGGCTCTCAGCCGTCACTCTAGCCGATGTATTTTTCTCCTAGCCGAGCTAAACCATTTGGCGTAGTCAAGCCAAGACGCCTTGAAGTTTACTTTTCGGCCGCTAACAGCGCTTGACGAGGTCGCCCGAGGTCGTATCACTCCCACCCCACCTGTCCCCTCCAACCCTTCCACACATTCCCGAGACCCGTCCGTTCCCCCTTCCTCTCTACCATAATGACCCGTCCGTTCCCCCTTCCTCTCTACCATAATGACCGCAGCCTTCTTAGCATAAGGAGCGGACCACCCCACCCACCAAAAGCTCCCCACGTTATCGCTGCAATCAGCGTGAGACTCCCTCCCTCTCCCCCTCATTAGGGAGGGTCCCCGTTTTGAAGGCGGATTCCGGGCCGGATTCCGAAGTATACCCCTCAGTACTTGGGTATCGGCTGTTATTGTCTGTTGAGATAAGTGAATACTTGCTGTTTCTTTTTTTTTTATAGGTAGCTTTGTTGAAAAGTAAGTTCAGTTGTAATATGATGAAACATCTATGCTGAAATCACAATTATTAAAAAAATATTTGCATTTTAAAATAATATTTTGGTTCACAGTAGATTATTGACAGACATCTGATTTCCTGTTAGAATTGTTTTTATGAGCCTCTAGGCTTTTTGTTTTTTCTTGCTGCAAAAATTTTGTGAGATATTCTTGAGGATGGTAAAAATGGCCTTTGCATTGGGTGCCGCCAAACCTAACATTGTCAAAAAGGATTTTCGGTAGCTACACCACAATCAAGCTACCTTAGAATGTGTTATTTTTTGTGACCATGAGAGGTCTAGGAAACTGGAAACTGCATGGGGGCTTTACACATATTTACAATTTTGTTCTAATGACCGAAGTATATTAACACTTATATATCATTTTGTGCAACGCATACAATGTTTTAAAATGACAGCTTTCAAATAAAAAATTACCAAAGGCAAAAAAAAAACATCATGTGAGTTACACTAGGCTGCTTAAGTACTCTTGCCAGGAGTTCCATGACTCCTACGGCCTGAACGCCTGCAACAGAAACGCATAACAAAACTGAGCAGCAAGTTACTTATGCTAAATTGGAGACAGATGCACTACGCGTCTTCATTCAAAACACGGTAATGAAGATGAAGAAGAGCAAGGTTTTAAAAATCCCATGACTTGCAAGTGAAACCAACGCATTCATCATTAATGTAACAGTGCATTTTTTAATTAATGGCTTTAAAAATAAGATTTCTTTTCCTCAAACCTTCCTAAAAACAGTTACAGACGTGGCATCCAGCTGGTGCCTCATGAGTGCAAGCGCATCCAGGGTGTGAGTGAAGGTAACTTAGGCATATAATTGCATATACCTGCTCACATGTGCAGACATGGTGGTGATTAAGTGCCTTGCTTGCAACTATTTATACGGAATCAGTTTCTTCGCTTTGACTAATGTTGAGAAAGCTACAAAGTCTTACATCTGCTCTAAAACATAAACAAATGTGTTAGACGAAGACAGGCAGTGCTGTCCTTCAGAAGCGACAATCTCTAAAACACTGAGCAAGCGTTCATTTAATATTCGGTTATTTTCTTGAAAAACAGGAGGATATGCACTTGTTAGTACATGACACGGCGGGCTTCAACCACTTTGCAGCGACGTGCTCGGAGAAGCTGATGACACGGAGGAGCGTCTCATATACCAAGGTGGGCTCAGAAGCCTGGGTTGAATATTTAATACGCCCTGTGCTTAGCTTCGAAACATTTAAGATGTAGCTGGTGGGCGCTTATTGTGAAATGAATGCATGCTTGGTACTCCATGGTACGTTTAAGATCCAAGAACTGAACATGGTGACTTCGATACTACTCAGTTGTGTAAGCAAAATATACCTTCCAGGTTGGCTTCGTCCAAACATTGATATGCTGTATAAATTATTGTGCTGAAATATAGAATATTTGTAAATAAAGGAAACTGTTTTTTCTGTCTTGAGTTTTTGTTTTTAAATTAAAGTAAGTACATTTACACTTAGCTTGCATGAATTAAGAAATATGTGTGTAACAGCACCTGTGATGCAGCTCAATGCACATTACTCGCATACTGTTGTAAAACATAGCTTGGCCTTAATTATTTTGAAGCAGCAGTAAAAATAACTGGGTACATAGAAACCAGAACAACAAACATGTCAAACAACTTTAACAGAAGACGTACCTTCATTCAAAACTGTCCCTTCGAATAAGTTTAAGTCATAAATCCAGGAATGCATTGGAAGACGACATTTGCCCAGCACATTAAATCAAGAAACACCGTGCCGAGAAACACATATCATAGCAAGAAACACATATCAAGAAACACAAAACCTTACGTTCAAAACAAAATCATAGAAATTATATGGCTGGAAGCGAAGGGTTAGTAATTGGGCTACTCAGTAATTCATGACAGCGAATTCAGCGCAAAAGACGAGGTCAAGAGACGGACACAAATACTTCGCCGTGTTTCTGTCCCACTCTTGTCCTCGTTTTTGAGCCGAATTTGTTGTCAAGCGAAAACAACTTAAGAACTAGTGCTGAGAACGCTAATTAAATTGTTAAACAGCGACGATGCGATAGCGACACGCAGATTCGGATGAATGCTTAAGCTTATGACGCAAAAAAAAATACTTGGTTTAAGCATTCTACCGATGAAGAAATCATGTTTCCAGACCGTTTAGTTTCGACAGTTCGCGAGAAAAGAGGCGCCGGCGTGAAAGCGAAACAGAAATCACGAGTACCATCGTCACTCCAAGGTAGTTTTAGTGGTTATGGCCTCAAAGAGAAAGCCGAAGCCAGCCAGCCGGTCATAACACTCGCTACCACCCAATTTAAGCGTTAAGCAAGCCGAATACTGTACAAGCGGTATCATAGTCACTTACTGAACTTCCGGACACATAAAGAATCTTCTACAAGCATGCTGCATAAATATTCTAACCTTTAATTGCGTCCACACGTGAAAGTGTCCCCAATCGCAGTTCCTGCGGTTCCGGCCGTAACCGGAAGCAGCCATCTTTAATAAGAACGGGGATTGGCTACAACTTACGCCTGCCCTTTCTAGAAAGATTTGCTGTAGTTTCGGTTCCGGTATCTTGGGTGGGGGCTCGCTTGCATTTATCTTGCTTTGCGTTTCATCAAACTTGTTTTTAATATATTGTTTTAAGTTAAAGCTTAGTTAAAGTTAAAGCGAAAGCTATAAGAAAGGACTGTCTGTATAACTCTTCCACTTAAACTCGTAGTTTTAGAGCGTTTTTCTTCTTTTTTTTTTGTTTAAATGCTGCCTTTTTATTGTTTAAGTGGCATAACACTCGTAACTAATCCGACGGCTTGTATTGAGGATTTTTTGTTTTGCGATTTCGCCTGCGTGGTTTAACAACCATTTCATGTAAAGGATTGAACCAGACTATATTCAATAATGCAAACGATTTTTATTTTCCGCGATAAAAACCATTTCAAAGCGTTGGCAAGTGCCTAAAATTGCTTTGTTTAGTGCATAAAAAGTCATAATAAACAGAGAATCCCAAATTTGTGTGATCTATCTGTTGTTTCAATATAATAGTGAGATGTTTTTAAATAATATATACATCCTATTATCTCCGACATTTTTCGATATAAGTACGCCAAAGAACGAATCATAAAGTTAAATGCCTGAACATATAAGTCACGCCCCATGGTTCAGAAGCTGTGAGTGCTTTTAGAAGATTCATGTGGTAACTACTCAAATAGATGCATATTAACGAACAAAAAGTTAGGGCGGAAACAAGCGGGTGAAGGTTTAACATATTGGACAAAACCTCGAGACTGTGGGAAAAAAAGGACAACTCAACACAAAATCTCAAACAGAGCTGAAATTTATTGGACTCTTGTGTGTTCGGGAAAAAGAAGTTCATCTTCTCCCTTTTTTTATTCCTTTTGGTTTTCCGGGCACCGGTGCCCTATAAAACCACGATATTCTCTCCAATAAATTTCAGCTGTGTTTGAGACTTTGTGTTGTGTTGTCCTTTTTCCCCCCCAATCTCGGGGTTTTGTCCAATATGTAGATACATATTTGTGTTTTTTTTTTATTGAACTATATGTTTGTTACTTTAATATGTTTAATCTTATTCATTGCTTTAGTCTTTTTAAATTGTGATGTGTTTTAAAACAGTACGATGTAGAAAAGTTACCTTGAAATATTTTCTGCCAATCATACTGAAATGTTTGTTGTTTTTCAGGTAAATCAGTTCGATTTTAGTTAATGTTGTAATATACAAATTGGTTTTCGGAAAATACAATTCTTTTTACAAGTTAATATTCCCTTGATTGGTTTTAGAGGTCTCGTTAAACTTTAAAATTCGTAAATATGAATCTGCACTTTTTATTCTTATCTACAGATCAAATAGAGCGAGGTTTCATTTTTTATCTCAGACACAAAGAACCTGACACTTCAGCCCCCCCCCCCCCCCCCATGGGAATCTATACACCGTTCCAAGTTGGGCTTCTTAGCCGGCGCCATTTTAACGAGTGTAGCGCCGCCTACCCTCATCCGGGCATTTGGGAGAATCTGAACCCGCCCGAATGACCGACCGCCATTACTGGACTGTTACCCTGCTCACCGAGTCACACCGATCGCAGCTGCTTCTGCCGGCACGGCTGCCGTATTCGGCGCCCTCGGCTCATCGTCTTCGTCCATGGAGGAAAACACTATCCTAATTGGTACGTCAGGCATGGGGAAAAGTGCGTCCTGCTTTCCTGGCATCTTATTGTGGGTAATTTTTAGCGCGGTTCTGGGGCAGTCGTCGCTCCCAAACCCAACTCGGCGTTTCGATCGCTAGCGAAATTGGGGATCGCTAGTGAAATTGAGGATTGAACGAAGCCAGGATGGCACGAATCACAGCATGGGAATTTGCGCTGAACTCGAGTTGTTGCAGCATGGGGGCCCCGGGAACATTTGAACTAACTGCGCGGTTAGCGGCTCAGACTTGCGCTGCCACGTCTGCTTTAATTGAAATAGTAGAAACCTCAGATTTAAATATGAATCCATATATAAATACCGAGTACACATAGCAAATGCGACGGATCTGTTTTTTTTTTCTGATTTGGAATTTACTGTCACAATCATGGATGTGCCTCTTTGTAATCGCCTCGCGTGAGATTTATTTGTGCGCAAACTGTGTCGCGGCGTGTACTATTCAATCAGTAGACCAGGAGTCACGCAACTCTTTTCTTTTTTCAATGTCTAAGCCGCCCTCCGGTTACTTCTCGGTCGTAGCCCAGGCGAAGGAACGGCACGCGGTTCTCCGCACTTCGCCGACAGTCCAAGAAATGGTCGGAGCACACACGACTGCTCTTCGAAGGCAAGAAGTATTTTTTGTTTAAATTTGCCAGCCACCGCCGTTGTAGGTCTAGAGCAGCCGGGAACCACTGCAGCATAAACATGCCGCACCCACATTCACCATGTTTGGCAGCGTGGGTCTCGCACACTGAATCGGCGTTTATTTTACGTTTATTTTGGTTATTTGTACAACCAATTACTGCACAGTGCTGCCCGGTCGATTCTTTTCTTGCATAGGCCATGTCACGCGCGAAAACACGGTATAATATCAAAGCGGCGCCTAACATCGTCGAAAAACCTTGCCTCCGTACACTGCGCACGTGCTTTCTAACAGTCCACTTCGTGAAGCAGATGAGCTTTCGAGGGAAAGGGTAAGCGGATCGTTCGCGCAGCGCTCTGGTTCGAAAGCGTTTTCCCCTTTCTGCATCGACCTACTTGGAACGGTGTATACCCAATCCTAAAAGTATGCATATTAACTAAGTGAACTTGCATTACTCATTTATTTTATTTATTACTAAAGCTATATATGGGCACTATATGGCGGCTCTAGCGTCACTCCTTTGCGGAGGCGCTGCTGACCATAGAGCGAATGCGCCGACAATTTACCTCGAGCGAATATGGTTTTTGCGCACGCGCATTGACCTCACCTGGTGTGGGCGAACGCGGGCATGTTTGTAAAGAGGCACGTTGGCTTACATCGTATATTTACATGTGTGTCATCCTGACTAGCTCTTATGCCGATAAAATGCGGCATAAACGTAACGTTGACATTCCAGGTTGCGAGTATGTCTATACTCAGGTCAATATTAAGTCCGACCACAGCGAACTGTGAGGTTAACTCCGGCCGAGTAGATCCGGAAGGAATTCAACCTCTACAGTTGGCCACAAGTGACCGCACGAAACAGCAGAGTGGCGCCACCGAGTTCTTGAAACTTGGTCTCGCCGCCCTCGCCTCGTGGCGTTTCCTGCCGAACGACCGCGGCTTGGAGTCCAAAGGTATACAGCGGCGCATCCGGACTCTGGAGAGAACGCAGGGGAAGAAGGAGAGCTAAACAACGAGGTCTTATCTTTCTTGGGAAGTGAGAGAAAAGAAGTACAGTCGAGTACCGAAGAAGATGCAAATGTGTCGAATACGCGAAACCCCCTATAAGGAATAACGGCAGTCAAGAAACACGGATAAAAGACCGGCTGGGGACACCAGCCAGTCAGCAGCCAACGACGGGACCGCTCATCGCCTGCCCATCCTTCGAGGCAACCACTGCAATCGTGAGCGAGCTCACCGACGAACATTATGAATATAATATAATGTTCAAAAAAGCAGCCTGGTCTGTGTGCTCCGAATTCCTATGGTGAACCCACAGTATCAGTCGTCTGTTACCGAACGCCACGATCCCAAGGAGCCAATCCAAACGAGCATCGTCATGCCACTCGTCGTCTTCGTGCGTTTGCTGCTTCCGGCTAGACCAATCAAGCACAGAAAATATCACTGTGCTTGATTGGTCTAGCCGGTGATTGCAAACGCACAAATACGACGAGCGCCATGACAGTACTCTTCTTTATTGGCTTCATCGAATCGTAGTGTTTCAAATTAATGCCGCAGTCGGCATTAATCTGAAACTGCTCTGCACTGTTTTCAACAACCAAACTCTAAACACCCTTCCACCCCTGGCGGCATCATGGGGTGTATCCTCATTACTTAACCCCGTTCTTGCACCCTCCTAACACCCTTCTTACACCCTTTCATATCTAAGGGGTGTAATTAGGGTGTTATAGTTGTGTCAAACACTCTTCCAACACCCTTCATGTTGAAAATGAGGGTTTTTGAAGGGTGTTTGGAGTACTATTACACCTTTAAGGGTGTAAAAAGTTTACTGTGCCCGATTTCTGCGTGGACAAAACATAGGTTGACCACTTTCATTCGGACAGCAAATCTCAGTCTTAACAGTGGCAACACCCCTCCTCTCCAACACCGAAAAGGATCGGGCTGTTATATCAGCAGTCGAGGTGATGGTCACTGTTTTCTGAAATTCGGAGGTGATTATCTCAAACTAACTAGAGAAACCTGATTCATCGCTTGCGGGTCACGATCAAGGCCACATGCCGCAGGGTGCTCCGGATGGGGGTCTTGTTTCATCAGTACACTGCGCCCACACACAGCTCCGCTGTGGCGATAGCTGTTATGTACTCCTGTGGTTTTTATCTGGTGTTCCATCCACCGTTCTAGCCAAATCTCACCTCACCAAACAGGCATCTCTTCCTCCAGCAAAAAGAAAAAAGTATTTTGTCCATTTCTTTGGTGATGATGAGTAGGGATTGATTTCCGGGAGGTGCCCCGAATTTCATTAGTGTCCCCATAACAGTATCAGCTACCAGTACACAGCTCTCAAGCAATTTTCATTTGGTTTCCATCAACTTTGTTGACCCGAATTGTCCGAATTTTACGTCGAATCTCTCGAAAGGTTTAATATGTCCCCGATTGCCGCAATCTTCTATTTTATATAAAAAATTGTATAAAATGTGTCCTTTCCCCATTAATAATATTTTGGATCGGCAAGAAGCCAGCGAGACATTCATACGCCGACAGCTCCAACGTCGTTCAAACAGCATCCACTGCCTTATACAAGCCTGCTGCCTTCCCTGCCTTCTAAAGCGCTGAATATACTAAACCACCGACCGATAGTGCCGCGCACGCTCCTAATGGTTGCTGCCGACGAGTCGCCTTATCTCAGCATCTGCACCTGAACGATCCGTGCGCGCTTCAAATAACCTGCGATGGCTTCCGATGACGCACTGCCGTTTTCGCGTGTCCTCCTTTTGGCGCGCCGTTGTAGGACGGCTTTGTGAAAGACAGACTTCGTAAGTCGAATGAGAAAAACCCTTACATAGAGTGGTAGGTACGTTCACCAAAAAATAAAAATGACGTTTCTGTATTGGATGCTAAATGAGCCCTTAGTTTTTTGCCGCTTGTATCGCTGCGATTAGAACTATTGTTCTCTGGATTTAAGAATTTGCTAACAGAGAAAGCCTCTGCTAACAGAGAAAGCCTCTGCAAACAAACACTTGAGATGTTGCTGACTATTTCCTTCAACGCACGAGACCAGCAGGTGTGTTAGGGAAATATTAAAAAAAAATAATAATAAAAAAACGTCTACGGTAATAAAGTCTCTGAGCGCACTCACAGAAGCCCATATTGTTCCGGAAAGCGTCCCGATCATTGAAAATGCCTTCTCCCAATTTTTTTTAGAGTTCAACATTAATTTTGTATTAAAAATCCTAGCTCAATCGATAAACTCAGAAAACACAAAAGTGTGTGAGGTGAGGTGAGGTGAGGTAGACTTTATTGGGTCCAAGACTGTTAGATCCCCGCGTCAACCGAGTCTCTCTTAGGAAGAGACCCTTGACGAAGCGATCCCCTCGGTCGACAGACGAGACGCGATGTTCCCGGCGGCGTCCGAGGCCAGCTGGACTAGAATTTTCTGAGTCGTGGGGTCAGGATCCCGCAAGAAGGATCCCAGGCGCCTGGTTGCCTGGCTTGCTTGATGAACTCCTTATTCTTCGAGTGAAGAAGCAGCTCCGGACACCCCCAGAGTATATGGTGGAGTGCGGCGATCTCGCCACAGTTCCTGCAAGACGGTCGTAGGTATCTGTGTACCAGGAGTGCAACTGCGCCGGGTTGAGGAAGGTCTCCGTCTGGACTTGACGGAGGATGGTGGATTCTGCCGTGTTGAGAGTGCTGTAAGCCTCTGGGTAGGCTCGGCGTTCTACTCGGTAGTGGTCCAGCACCCCCTTAAAGGTGTAGAGGTTGTCGTGGTTCCACGTGGCGGAGGTCGAGTGCTCACTTGGTGTGCTAGCCCGGTTGGTAAGAGCGCAGGCTGCACTGTGAGCACTCTCGTTGCCTGGGAGTGACGCATGGGCTGGAGACCATAGCATGCGGACTGGGTGGTCAATCAGACGATGGCCTGTGGCGATCTTGAGGGCTTTGTGAGAGATGTGACCACGCATGTACTGGCGGATGGCCATCTGGGAGTCACTGACGATGACTTTCGTGGTGCTGAGGGTGAGGGCCAAGGCGATGGCTGCCTCCTCTGCCTCTGCACTGTTGCTGGTGTTCATGCTGCCTGCCGTGAGGATTTGGCCGGAGCGATTCGTAACTGCAAGGGTCATTCGACCCCTGTCAGCTGAGGCTGCGTCGACATAGGTCACCTCGGAGTCGTCGTAGCCTTGCTGTAGAGTGTTCTCCAGAGCCTTCACTCTGGCCATGCGTCTGCCTGCGTCGTGCACTGGATGCATGTGACGAGACAGAGGCGAAATCTTTAGTTGCTCGCGTAGCTCGTTTGGAAGCCAGCCTCGCATACTGTGCCCTGTTGGGTGGTAGTTGATGCCCAAAGATGTGAGGATGGTTCTTCCCGCTCTGGTCAGAGATAGCCTTTCGTAATGGGCTATCCTCTGTGCCTTAATGATTTCCGAGAGGGTGTTGTGAAGCCCAAGCTTCTCGAGTCGCTTGGTCTCTGTTGAAGGTGTTAGGTGAAGCGCTTTCTTGTATACGCAGCGGATGATGCGATCGATGGCATCCCTCTCCGTGAGTGTCAAGTCCAGGAAGGGTGCAATGTAGGCAATCCGGGTAATCACGAAGGCTTTGATAAGGCGAATGACATTCCGCTCTTCCATCCCGTACCGTTGTCCGGCGATTCTTGCTATGAGTCTTCCTACTTGCTGTGCGTGGCTACGGAGGACTCCGATGCTGTATGTGTTCTTGCCATCCTCCTGCAACCACAGACCGAGTATCCGAAGTCGCCGGACCCGAGGGACGTCTTTGCCTCCGACCTGCAGTATGATGCCTGAGGGAGTTTTTACCGTGGTGCCGGCCATGAGTAGCAACTCCGACTTTTCCTGAGAGCAGGCTAGTCCGCGTTCCTTAGCGTAGGCTTCCACGATGCGTATAGCTTCTTGCAGCGAGTCTTGGATGGCGCCATCGCTTCCTCCTACCATTCACAGAGTGACATCGTCTGCGTATATGCTGTGGTGAAGGTTGGGGATACCTTGTAGTTTCGTCGGTAAATCTTTCATGGCGATATTGAAGAGAAACGGAGAGAGCACTGCTCCTTGCGGTGTTCCGACTCCGCCCAGAGTTTGCAGGTCAGATTGGAAACCGCCGATCGAGACCTGCACCTGCCTACTTGATAGGAAGTTCTGTATGTATTTGAAGATGCGCTCGCCCACATCAATGGAGTTTAGCCCACGGAGGATGGCTGCGTGGCTGACATTGTCGAATGCTTTGGAGATGTCCAACCCGAGTATGGCTCTGGTGTCCCTTTTGGGTGCGTATTTTCTTGCCATAATCTGATGATACAGTCGGATCATCACGTCCTGCGTCGAGAGCTTGGGTCTGAACCCGGCCATCGTGTCCGCGAAGACTTTGTTGGCCTCTGCGTACCTGTTAAGGCGATTGAGTACGACATGCTCCAAGACCTTCCCGAGACAGGACGTGAGCGAAATGGGGCGCAGGGCTTCCAGTTGAAGTTTTTTCCCAGGCTTGGGTATAAACACCATCTTCGCAGTCTTCCAGGATTCTGGGATTTCTCCTTTTTGCCAGCAGACGTTGAAGTATGATGTTAGCCGGTCAATCTCTCTGTCATCCAAGTGCCGCAGTAGCTTGTTGGAGACTCCATCAGGTCCTGGAGCGGCGCGGGTCTTGAGCTCTCGGATCGCAGCCATGACTTCGAAGGGTCGGAATTCTTCGTCTAGCGTAAGGTTTGGCTGGCCCGTGTATTCCATCGCAGGTGTTGGCGGAGCTCGTCCGATATACTTGTTTTGTACTTCTTGGACAAGCTCGTTTCCATCTCCCTTGAATGAGTTCAGGATACACTCCATCTGATTTCGGACTGTGGTTCGGCTTTGTCCGGGGTCGAGGAGATGTCGAAGGATGTTCCACGTCTTTGGAGTGTTGGGAGCTCCTTCGAACTCGTTGCAGGTGTCTTCCCATTGCTTAGTTGTGAGATAGGTGGCGTGACTCTCGATGGTCTTGTACAATGTTGCGATTCGCTTGCGTAGCCGACGATTTCCTTTCTTTCGCCTTAAGCGTGCTTCAAGGTTTGTCTTCATTTCCCATAGGTGCAGGAGCCGACTGTCCGCCGCGGTCAGATTTGCTTCCTCGGGAATGTTTCTTGTGGCTGAGGCTTCAACTTCTCTGATGCCTGCGGTCCACTGATCCAGGTCCTTGATCTCTCCGTCTCGGTCCACTTCGTCAAGCTCCTGCCTGAAAGTGTCCCACTCGACCACTCGCAGAGGCCTTCCCATGGGCTTCGTAGGGCCGCGTCTCAGGAGGATGTTGAGGATATAGTGGTCACTGCCCAGAGTTTCCAGGGTGTTGTGCCATTCTGCGTCCAAGCAGTGACCGAGTGTGAGGTCTGGTGATGTGTCTTTGTATCCGCCCGTGGCTTTCCGAGTTGGCTGCGTCGGGTCTGTAAGTAGGTCCAGTCCCAGGGTGGCAATGTCCTGCCAAAGCTGCCGACCCTTAGTACTGTCCCGCGGATAGCCCCATGACATGTGTGGTGCGTTAAAGTCTCCAACGATGAGCAGAGCTTTTCCCTTGGCCATGTCTATGGCGGCGCGCAGGAGCTGTCGAAACGAGTGTCGTGCCTTCGGAGGACTATACATTGAGGATGAACGTGCTGCGATGGCTCTTCTTCTTGCCCGCCAAGATTTTGATGAAGGTGTGCTCGATGTTTTCGATGCCGGTTGAATGAAGTTGTGCTGGTAGGTTCCGTCGCACTAGCGTGGTGACTCTACGACCCCTGATGAGTTGGTGTGATTAAAGGCTTGGTATCCCGGAATGGTGATGGCCTTCCACGTTTCTTGTATGGCCAAAACGTCTGGTCTGCGTTCTGGTGGTAGGGATTGTAGGTACTGGTGAAGGTGTCCCCTCTTCGGAGCCAAGCTTCGACAATTCCACTGCCACACAATGCAACCTTTATTTGTCTTGGCCATTGTTGGGTTGTGGGAGTCTGTCAAGGATGGTCTTCAAGTAGCGCTTTATTTCGAGCATCTCGCTTTCCAGCTGGTCTATGCGTGTGTCTATGTCTTGGTGCAGAGGTCAATCGCGGTTGATATTTCTCCGCACGGGCGACACCAAGTCTTCGGTATCGGCGGTTGTAGACGTCTCACGCCGAGAAGGCAGGAGCGGGAACTCCTCTGTCCCTCGGAAATGTGGCTGTGATGATTGAGTGACTGATAGTTGTCGGGCAGTACTAGTATTTCCCTGTGGGGTTCGGTTTTCGTCGGATGTTCCCTTCATTTGTGGATTAGCCTCGAGCAGACTTGAGAGCAGTTCTTTAACCAGTGGAGTGAAGGTGTGATGAAGGATCATTTCCGTCGCTACACACTTTTGGTGGAAGTCATTCAGCACCTCCGCGGAATTCCCCGAGTGTCCGCACATGCGCCGCGCTGGTGTCGCATGCCCTCTCGAAAGAGTAGAGAAGAGAGGAGGAGGAGCAGCAGCGTGCGCCTCAGGCGAACTGGGAGGGGGGCGGCCGCGATCATTTGGGGAGACCGGGAGCCGAGGCTGGTTGGGGTCGGCTGCCAGAGAGGCTGGTTGGTTCCGTGGGATGCCTACTGCTGTTGTCATTCCCGCTCCGGCTTCTCTCAGACGCGTTGGAGGCGGACCCGTCTGTGTAAGGACGTTCTTCTTCCCTCTGGTGTTCTTCTTGGAGCAGCGAAACAAGCGGTGGCCAACTTACTGCCCCCGTCCGTCGCATATCGATGTCACCAAAAGGAGGCTCGCTCCGTGCAGGCCAAAATGCACCGCGGGAGGATGATTCCGGCAAACCAAAGGGCTCGATATGCCGACCTCCAGTCATCGCTCTCTGCAATTGGGACCGCTCACTGGGTGACGGCACGGATGGGCAGCGCATATCTCGTCTGGGCATCCCGCCATCTCCTCGGCTGCACCGCATGAGTGGACGATTGCGGCCGCAGTTTGACGATGATAGGGGCCCCCGAGTATCCATGTCTCCACGGATCCAGGTGCCCCCGTGTCTCGAGGAGGATCTCTCTCCCCTGCGTTGCGACACAGCTGCACCGTGGCACCGAGTGGGGGTTGTGGGTTTTTGGCCCACAGAGAGCTCTGCGTTCCGGCTCGGTGTTTCCCGACCTGCATGGAGTACACGCGCAAAGGTAGGTCTGCCTCTCCATGGGTTGTTTTCTGCTTGTGGCGGTTCCGATATTGATGTTGATGTGAGTGGGGGAATCTCCATGGAGGTCTGCCGGTCGTGATGGCGATCCCTTTGAGTCGTTTTTTGTTCTTTAGCCGGATAAACCCTGTACCACCGCGGGCCCAGAGTCACGTGGTCAGGCATACTTGGGCCCTCAAAAAAGACGAAGATTGATGTGCCCTTTCCCTTACGGGCGATGTCCAGGATGGTCCCTTTTGCCTCCACCATAGTCCGAATCACCTGTAGAGAGTGTTCGCCGGCCATGCCATGCACTGTTCCCACGGAGGCGTTTGTCGGCGTAGCTGGGAAAGAGCGCACCGGAATTCGGACCAGGTTGCGGACGAGCAGAAGCCTGTCTCTGGTTTCAATGTAGGGTGTGTCAACCGCTAGGATGTTTTTAGAAGGATTTAGTCGGTTGTTTGTGACGGCCGTCTTGCTGAAAGCGCTTCTGATTTCTTTAGAAATTTTGCTCTGTTGTGTTGCTTCGAATGGGCGACTTTCTAGCGAGGGATGAAAAAGCACGGTGTAGAGTTTATCGATTTGGTCTGTTGGCTTTTTGAGTTTTCTCTCCGATCGGCATGTGACCAGCGTGTAGCCATCCTGGGTGAGGAATTCGGCAGGCGCAACCCCGCATGGACGGCGCTCACCTGGCGGATCATGACTGGTCGGTGCAGCTGTTCCGACGCTAGGCTCCCCGTCGGGATTGTTCCCCCTAAGGCACTCGAAGCTGTTCGATGTCGGCACGTTCACCCCCGTTGTTTCGCCGTTGTTGGTGCTTAACTCGGGTGTCTCGTTCATTACCTTCTCCACGGGCATGGGGATGGGGCGCGAGACGGAAGAAGCCTCTCGCTGAGTCGAGGACGCTCCCGGTGAGTCCGGGGCACGGCCGGGGGGTGAAGGGGAAACCGCAGGAGGCGCGTATTCTCTCTCTCCGTCTTCCGAAATGGGTGACGTCGGCCGAGTCGGGGGCGCGTGGGCGTGGCCTCCCTCCAGGCACCCCGGGAGGCCGGCAATGGTCCCGGCTTGAATCTCGTCGACCGTTGGGGCCGTCCTGACCGCCGGCGCTCCCGATTCAATGCTTTCAATGACGGGATGCCGATGGTTGGTGGTCTTGAGCTCGGTAGCCTCCCCTGAACCATTCCGTTTTGTATCCATGGGAGTCGCTGGAGCATGGGCGCCTCGAAGACGCAGCGGTCGGGGGCGAAGGCGTCTTGGGCTCCCTGGAGCATCACGTCGATGGGGGGCCATGTTGGATTTGGCCGGCGTCTTAAGTTTCCCTTCTAAACCATCCCCGGGTCCCCAATCCGCGACCGGGTCTTAAAATTTATCTCGTGTTTTTTTTCTACGCGTTTGCGCTTTGTTTTGTGCGAATTGATTGATATAAAACCTTCAGAGATTTTGTCAAAAGAAGTAAAAAGACGGGAGCTCACGTGAAGGTGGTCGAGCCAAGCTGGCCCCCTGGCGGGCCTCCCACAAAGTGTGTAGTGTGTGCGGCGCTTCCGAAACTATCCAAATCTCCCCTAGCCAAGCATAGGAAAATATAACGCGCGCACAATGCCCGCACGACATATTATGTACCCCCGGAATTGGCATACTGATCAAGGGCACCATGACAGGACAGCACACGACATAACAGCACGCGACAAAACAGCACGGTCAAAACAGCACACGTCAAAACAGCACACCGTCAAAACAGCACGGCGACAAAACAGCACGCGTCAAAATAGCACGCGACAAAACAGCACAGCGTCAAAACGGCACAGCGACAGAAGATCACGTGCCAAAACAGCACGGCGTCACAACAGCACGACGTCGAAACAGCACAGCAACAAAACAGCACAGCGCCAAAATATGAAATTGACAATATAACTAGGGCTCGGCGTTTTCGGTTTGTATTATTTGAAATTCCGCGCACTTTTTTTTTGGTTTTTATTCCATACAGAAGTTTTCGGTTTATTGCGGTGAATATTTGTAGACTCAAAAACTTCTAAGTTATATTCGGTTTATTGACGAAAACCAGTATACAAACGAAAATGCATTAATTAAAAACGTTTGTGTAAAATGTATATTGAGTAACAGTTGCTGATCTTCTTATTTGTTGCCGTCTTTGGCAGCCTTCACGACCTGTTCTGTAAGATGCACTGGGGCCTTATCGTGTCTGACACTATCGTCATGTGCTCGTATTTGTACACAGGACGAGCATGAGCTTCAGTACAACTTCGGTCGGAGAGGCAAATATCAAAATGGAGAAATTAGCAAGCATTGTACTCGGTGCGTTTTTCCCCCTTTTCACGACTGTGTGAAGTGATAAATTCGCGCTGATGGCAGAAATGACAATAAAACACTTTTTTTTTGCCCTCCTCTAGTAGACGGAAGCTAGGGGTGTTAAACAATGCGAGGCATTTACGGACGCTCTTGATTTTTGTTGTTTGATTTCACGATTAAACTCTCTTCTTTCAAAGGGGTACTCCACCGATTTTTTTAGCTACCTCAACTAACTACATTTTCTGACTCCCCGGCCTTTACTCTCTCCGGTATGCTATTTAGAATCGCGAAATTCATAATAGTTATTGCGAAATTGGCAAATGAAAATGATGCAAAAACCAACATTCAAATATACGCGCGCTTTTCAGGGCCGTGACGTCAGTGGCAGGCAGGCTTGCCAGTCGAGCAAGCAGCCAAAAAATAGAATATGCCAATCATTTGTTCCGTGCTGGAGCGCGGGTACTGCAGCGAGCTTCCCAAGCATTCATTTGACACCATGAAACTGCTTCGAATCAGTTTAAAACAAAATCTACAGCCCAAAGAGTGAACCCCTGCCTTCCACTGACGTCACTTTTTCATTGTTGCCAGTAGAGACTTCGAGCTTGAAAAACACGGTGAGGACCAAAACTGCCAATTCAATAACTTCGCGAAAAAACAATATTTTGACCTAATATTTGGGATACTATTTTCGCGATGTTTGTTGGTTAGTTTAGCAAAATTTGAAGCAAATCGGAGACAATGAAAAAATCGGTGCAGTAGCCCATTCGGCACAAATCCCTATCAGGTGAAAAACCCAGATTTTGTCCTGAAGACCCCAGCGCCCCCGCAGCTTTTGATGAAATTTGAACCGATCTCGCAGACAAGCTGAAAACTACGAAAGGAAGTGGTCATACGGTCAGTAATGAGTAGGGTTCCGTGTTTTCGGAGTTTAGATTTCGTCAAGTTCGGAGGGTGTTTTTCTGAGTTTATTTTTTGCCGAAAATTCGGAGTTTATCGGAGTTTATTTTTGCTTGATTCCAAATTCTCCGAAATTCGGAACTCAATTCCGCAATGTTTCTTATTCAAAATAAACAAATAATATCCAAAAGTACACGTATGCTCGACAACAACAAACAAACAAAAAAAAAAACGCGATTGCATTATTAATATTTTTTTCAGTTGCATTTGGCGTTGGTGCCATTACTACTGGCAATACTAATTCGTCATAGAACAAAAGTGGCACACAAGTGTTATTTCGATAAATGTCGATACCTTAAAATTAATAACCTACTGGAGGTAGTCGCTGGGAAGTCTGTATTCATTCCATGCTATTTTATCAACCTACCGCGCGGCCGCAAGAGGTAGAGCGGAAAAGGATGAAATAGAGAAGTTTCAACTGTCTTCTTCCCCACTTTATGTAATTGCTGTGGTCCATAGCTTTCACGGTTACAAAAACACCTCTCCTTCCTCTCAGGCACAAATAGTATGACCCAAACCGGAAACATAAACAGTAACTTTTGTCTTGACCCGATAGTAGAATGACCGATTGTCCTGACCGAAATTTAAAACATAAGTGTGGTGGCATTTTCCCAGGACCATTTACTCTATGCGCTGATTAAATCATTAATTGTAAAATATATTTGTGTGTGTGTGTGGGGGGGGGGGGGGGAGGGGATTGGCACATCGAAATTCAGAGTTTATCAGGTAAATCCGAATAGACGAAACTTTTACCGGCGGATGTTTTTCCAATTTATCCGAAAACACGAAAGTCTAGTTATCAGTCATATCCCCCCCCCCCCCCGCACACACACACACCACTCCAAACGCCTTCGAAATAGTGAACTTTTCAGTTAAGACCGAATTTGGAAAAATGGATTCAGTGTACTTTTACCGGTTAATTCGGTTTAAAACGCTGAACCCTACGTATGGCGTTTGAAGTTAAAAAATGCACGTCTCAAATAAGGCACTGTAAAGGAATTGAGGTTCTAGGCCGATTCTTCGAAAGCCAACTCCTGGACGGCCAATTTTTCGAATCGGTTCTTTTGGAAGCAAGTTCGGAGTGGGGAGTATACTCGATGCGCGCATCAGGGTTCCCTGGGCAGTACCGAAGCCCCCGCTGGTGCTTTATCTGGCTAGTTTGTAGCGTGAGCTGCACTGGCCGAGGTTGAGCAGTTTTGCGTGGCTCGCATAATGAGCCGTGCTCCGTGCTGCGCGTGCGCGAGGAGCAGCGACGTCACACGGCGCACAGCTGGCGCGCCGGAGCCGCCGCCACCGCGCCCCAGAGCCGTATATGTAGAGAGTTTGGTCAATGGGAGGCGCGGGCAGAGCCAGGGCGTGCACCAGACTTGGAAAGAGGGCTCGGCATGCTCTCTTGACCAACCAGAAGCCGAAAAGAATCCCCTAGCGGTGGTAGCGGGAAACAGTTCTGATCAAAGGTCTATGTTCGTAAATGGTTCTAATAAGCGCGTAAGAGTTGTGGTGGGGTTGCCTTGCTGCATGCCCATCCGGGAGGAACAACACGGAGCCGGGGTTTCCAATACAAGAAACTACATTTATTAAAGTAACAGGAATGGATTGTTAGTATCAAGTTCAACGTAAAACATTGCCGAAGACTTCCAACTGGACGCCTCCGTGGCCACGATCCGTCCTCCTCCTCTGTGGGCGTGTGCCCTCTTTTATAGGCTGCTGTGCTTGTCCTATACGTGCGCTATTGCGCGCCTCGGCCGTTGTCCAGTTTGGGCATTCGGTAGCGGCCTCTGGCCGTGGTGGAAGACTTGCTCCCACACTTCCCCCCCCTTAAGCGTCTGGCATGTCGATGCCAGTGTTGTCGTGGTCGTCCTTAGGAGGGGTCGTCGTCGACATCGGTCTGATCCTGCGAAAAACCATCTTCCGGGATGTGGAATTGTTTAAGGTCGGTGACATGAGTTGGTCCTGTGGACTCACCACTGAAATGGTGAATTAGCGTGTATGTAAGCGGGGAAAGCTTTTTGCCTACACGAAATGGACCATCCCACCTGTTGGCCAGTGAGGCCGTGAAGCCTTTCGCCGCGTCACTCAGGGGGTGAGTGCGCCTGAGCACCAAGTCTCCCACCTCGAACTGCAGGTCTCGGCGTCCCTGGTTGTACTGGTCGGATTGCTGCAGTCTGGCAACGTCAAGGTTTTCCCGGGCTTCCTTGAGGTTGATGGTGAAACGCTTTCGCAGGTCGTCTGCGAACTTTGTGTAGTTGCGGTCCTGTGCCCTGGGCTCTGTCGAACGAAGAGTGTAGTAACTCTTCGTGGTTGATAATAGGGTGCACGTGTTGTTTTGATCCTAACCATGCAGAAAGATGTAAGAAACAAATGCGCCGCTCAACTCTGTTTTGCTCGGACAGAGTGTGACCGCTCGGACGGCAGATTCCCGGCCGTCGGCGCTGGGCGTACGGATTATGTCGATCGTTCCGCTAGTCGCACTCTTAAACCATCACTTTGGATGAGCGTGATTGAAACATCACGTGTACCATATTTTCAGCCATCGAGAGTTACTCTAATGCAGTTATCAGGTTTGTTTCTCGCGACCACCGCCAGGGTATTATTTCCGGCTTCTGGTTGGTCACAATCGAATTTCTGAAGACGCCCTGAAACACGCCCAGCCCGCTTTCGGCCAATGGTGCCTCCTCATTTGTCTCCTATACTTCCCAACGAATGGCCAAACTCTCTACATATACGGCTCTGCCGCGCCCGCCTCGCCGGTGTGCGCATTCCAGAGGAGTGATGTCATAGCCGAGGCAGACACACTGGCGACACCGTGTGCCCAGCTGTGCGCCTCCGTTGCGCAGTAGCGGAGTCTGGCGCTGCACCGGAGCCGCTTGATAGCGCCTCTTATTTTGTGCGCATAAGCTCACGCTACGCATAGCCGCGCTAAGCCACCACAATTTTCGAGCTGTTTTGCTCATTTTGACGCACAAGTTTGCTGGTCATATCGTCTACAATAAATAATTCAATCGCACGGCAATGTGCTGTCGTTAGTTGTTTAAAAAAAAAAAAACAGAAAGCGTGTGCGGCCACGGTGTGTTCAGCCCATGCTGCAGTGTAAGGCCACAGCATTGAGGCTGCAGCATGTTACTGCTTCAACGGTCTCCACTCGATCAAGACCTTCGTCGGTAATAATATGTGAATTTAACTCTAAACGTACAACTTCTCGCCTGCAAGCTCCATGCTCGTGTTTCCAGGAGATTTTATTCACGTCGAATGAACCCCGCAGAATCGGTGCCCATGATACTCCTTGAATTCGCCCCACATTAAAGTCACATTATCTTAGCGGTTCTATCAATGCGTCTGTAATCGGCGCATCTCCCGCTTTTTTTTTTCTTTTTTTTTCTTTTTTTTTTGAGGGGGGAGGGGGTTGTTCTATGCATAGGTGGTAATTACGAAACGATGAGTACTACGGAACCTCACCGGACCGCCACAAACCAGGCAGTTCATAACTTGAACTTATTGATATCTTTTTCCCAATAACTTTTCCTCTTTCCCTGATACTTCAAAAAACACCAGACAACGAAGCCGAGATAGACGCGAAGGTAGCCCCTCTAACTACCCAATCTCTTCAGAGATTAGCGTAGTTAAGTAGTAGTAACTACTGATAACTTTATTTGCTTTTAGCAATCACACAGCAGCAGCACTCGGGACACTGGCTTGAGTGCGATCCCGTCGCCGCCATCGTACTTTTTTTTTATTGTTTCTCCACTAGCTGTTAAATAATGCCATGCAATATCCAACCCTTTTTCTTTACGTTCTGTTTTGTTTTCATAAAACGCTACATATTACAGCCTTTTTACATGCGTGCTGTTTTGTCGTTGTGCTGTTTTGACGCCGTGCTGTTTTGGCACGTGCTCTTCTGTCGCTGTGCCGTTTTGACGCCGTGCTGTTTTGTCGCCTGCTATTTTGACGCGTGCTGCTTTGTCGCCGTGCTGTTTTGACGCTGTGCTCTTTTGACGCGTGCTGTTTTGACCGTGCTGTTTTGTCGCGTGCTGTTTTGTCGTGTGCTGTTCTGTCGCGTTCCCACTGATCAAGACATCAATACACTTTTAACTCGATTGACTAAGCCTCATTCAACTGGAAAGGTACATCGTTCTGACTGCACTCTTTGCTAGAGCACCGTTCCTATCGGAGCAGCCACCTTGTTTGTTGAACTTCGGTTTGTGTAACTGACGACACGGAGCGCGATGAAGTCAATCGCGCCTTGAGAAAATATCTGCACGAAAGGCACTCTGAAGTATCAATCTCCTGTGGTACTCTACTCTGTTCAGTAAAAAGAGCAATAAACTCACGTGCTTCGGCGTTCGGACTTAACTAATACCACCTAGAATACAAGGTTTGCGCATGACGCTATCATTGGTGAATTCCCGACCCACCTCCCAGCAGCAAACATGCTGACGACGCGTGGACAGGCGCCGCGAAGCGGCAAACACGAACCTCCTGACGTCGCTGCGTACGAGCGAATTACGCAAGCACGAAACTGCTGTCGCTGTGGCGCTCGTTCCACGATAGACTAAATGCATTCGAAGTTAATGCGAGCACATCCTTTTTTTGTTTTTGTTTTTTGTCGAATTTTTATTTCATCGATCTATCGCCGGGAAATTTGTTGCACTCCATCTTACAAACATCCGCAGTGAAGACGAACGCATGGGCACGAGCGCTTGGTTTTATAGTCCGTTCTCCCTCAAGCTGGCCAAACGAAGAAGACGAAGTGCCCCAGCTGTAGAACGCTGAATCTTATGCCCCCGAAAAACTTCGTAAATTCCCGGTCCTGATCCTAGGATTAACTCCAAATAGATAACAGGGTCAAACGCCGTCTTCCGCAACCCAGGAATCCATTTTTTCAAGGCTCCGGACCTCGGAAAAACCGTAAGAGGTACCGTAAGCCCCTTGCAGCTGGTGCCACCGCCCTGAGCCTCGCGAGGAATACGGCAGCCAGCGCCAACGACTCACCTACAGCTGCGATAAAAGCACGCACCGCACCGCATACCATCAGCGCCGCTATCACCGCCGCTATGTCTGTCACCGATCCAGCTGCCATTGCTTCGTCACCTCAAATCGTGGAATCCTCCGAAGGCACGACTTCGCAGAAAACAGTTGAATTGGCGCCTCGACAACCCACCGCAATGGCTATCACAATAAAAACCACCGACAATTTCAACCTTTCAACTATCCCACTCATTGTGATTAGTAATCAAATACGTACAACTGCCCAACTCACCAAACATGAACGTCTGGATACTTACATAAAGCTTCGGGCCCCGCAAAACTTGATAGCCGTCGACACCTACCGCCCCACCGCTGCGGAAAAGATCATGGCTCTCCGGCACATTGTAATTCAAGACAAACTTCATGCGCTATCAACATACATAGCTAAGGAGCCCAACAACGCCCGGGCAGTCATTCACGGCATTCCTCTGGACGTCACCGATGCTACCATCAAAGAGGAACTCTACATCCAGGGCCGACGGATCATCAACTTCCGGCGGCTTGGCACGACGTACACTCTTCTCCTGATGGTAGAAGGCCCTACCATCCCGAGGTACGCCATCTTTTCCTCCGGCGTCTACAAGCTTTACCCTCCGAAACCACTGAACAAGCTATATCTTTACTGCTTTCGCCTGCAACATCGCTCAGATGTGTGCCCAAACCGAACTAAATATGTGTGCTGCGCCGACCGCGGCCAAACGTTTCCGCCCTCCCAGATCCCGTTCGAGACCCCCCACGAGTGTGACACCAAGTGCATGAACTGTCAGGGTGAACACGCTGCCACAGACCCTCAGTGCCCTCGCAGAACAGAAATTAACAACAACGCGGGGCGAAGAGCTGAACCACGCCAACTACAGCCACCCCGGCCACCCCCCCCCCCCCCCCCCAGCGTGACTCATTGACAGACTGGCCGGACCTGCCCACAAACACTCGCTACGCACTGCTGGCATCTCACCATCGAAGCAGAAGCAGGAGTCGGAGCTTCAGTCGCAATCGCAGCCAGAGCAGGACCAGCGGCATGCAAGACAGGCATACCCCCAAGAAAAAGATACCACCACTTTTAAAACCTAAAGTTACGTTCGCCGAAGCCATGAATCGATCATGGGAAAAACCAGCCGCCCGGGTGGCGTCGGCACCATTCCGGCGTACCCGCTATAACTCTCAAGAATCAGTAACGGAGACCCCAATATTTGAAACTTTGCGCAATGAATGGCCCCCCCTGCCGGTCATCGAACCCCATTTGCGCAGTCAACAGCGACAGATCCTGTGAGTGGTCCGGCTCTCCCACCTCTGAACCCAATACCCACTCCCTCCCACCCACCTCCATCTCTTCTCTACTCTGAAACTTTCACCGCCCAGCTCAAACAGATAATCCAGCAAACAGTAGAGCAGACTCTTGAACGCATAATCAGGGATCAGCGTACACACGTCATAAGCACAACAGTTGCCCCTTACACAGAACAATTTGAGGCACTTCAAAGTCGTATACAGGCCCTAGAAGAGAAGGCCCAACCACACAAACGCCCCGCGATACAGCCCGAAGAACAGCAGAATGACAACTAACCCTACACAAGCGACACCACCTCAGCACACAACAGTACCACAGACACTCATAATCTGGCAATAAAACTGCAGAGGCTTGCGTCGAAAGAAGGAGCACTTGCTGCAACACATGATTCTCACGGCGACTGAGCCCGATATCATCGTACTCCAGGAAACTATGGGAATTTACCCAATACGTGGCTACAACCACTTAGTGGAACCAAGTATCCGTCAAAAGCAAAGAGGCACAATCGTACCCAACATCCCAACCATGACAACCAGATAAGTGAGAAAATCCATTCCAACCATACTAATAGAGACGGCACACATCAATACCCACACCGCGAAGCACGTTGCTACACGGTCAGACATCGGTCAACACACGCTCGATATTGTCAACTGTTACTGGATTCGATATCAACAGGATTTCACCGTGGCACAACTCAGATCTATACAAGCCAGGCCCAGCAGGCGGCGTTCCACACTTCTGTTGGGGGACTTTAACAGCCACCACGTCGCATGGGGATATGCTCAAACAACTTCACTAGGCCGCAAATTAGACAACCTCACAAGCAATCAGCACTTCACGCTACTGAACGATACTACCTAAGCTACAAGAATCGGCACGGCACAAGAACAAAATACAATACCCGATCTCACGTGGATCAGGAGCCATCTCCCGGCGACATAAGAAAACACCTGGGAAGTGATCATATATCCTGGAGATCCAAGTCCAACTGCGTAAGAAACGCGGAGCACCGAGTGCCAACTACAACCGGACAAAAATCGTGAACTGCCCCAAAGCCCGCAGGGAACTTGAGGACTGCAATGATCCCGTCGACAACCTGGAGGAATGGACGCGACTCATCCACACTACTATTCAGAAGCATACGAAGACGATATGCAAAACTGAAAACTACCCCCATGTCGACAACTATCTTCTAGCTCTTTGGACTAAACGACGATGCTTAATCCAACGTTGGAAAAAGAACAAGCATAACCAAAACCTACAGCAAAGAATATACGAGATTACACAAGAAAGTCAACAATACGCAGAGCACTTAGCAATGCAATATTGGAACCAATTATGTGACGAAATGAACGGGCAACTACACACAGCAAGGGTGTGACACATGCTTCGAGCATTGCTTGGCCAACCGAAGCCGCGACATGCCCTGCAACGCTACCAGCTACAAACAGGCTGTACGATGAAAGATTTGATCAAGGAGATTCGGGACACTTTTTTTCCAGCTTTTGACCCACAGCCCATCGACAATACAAGGTGCGAATACTTCAGAGGACACGGGCATAAACTCTTCATTTACCCAGGCGAAACTTCAAATGGCCCTACAGCTGATACGGCGCAACGCTGCCCCGGGACCTGACAAAATCACATATGGCATCCTACGCAATCTACCGGACAACCACCAAACAGAACTTCTAAAGATCATCAACCGAGTATGGGAGACTGGCCAAATACCGCTTGCATGGAAGGAAGCGCGTGTAACCATGCTGCCCAAGCCGGGAAAAACGCTCAACAACCCAGGGAACGTACGCCCCATCTCCATGACGTCATGCGTAGGCAAACTCATAGAGAAAATGGCCCTCACAAGACTAGAATAACATCTCGAGAACACGGATCAACTGGCTCACACTCTCATAGGCTTTCGGAAACACGTCAGTACCCAGGACGTGGCCCTGATGATACTCGAACAAGTCTATGCTACACCCACCGCAGTACAGCTTCGGACCATAGTACTGGTAGATATCAAAAAGGCCTTCGACAACGTTCTTCCCAACGCCATCTTACAAAATTTGGCAGAGACTAACCCCGGATCACGAATGCTTCATTACGTCAAGAATTTTTTCACTGACAGAACTATCCGCATTCTGGGGCCGGACAACCAACCATCCGATGCGTTTCCACTACATCGCGGGACACCCCAGGGTGCGGTACTCTCGCCGAAACTCTTTAATCTCGCAATGAAGAACCTTCCTCACAAGTTCAATCAGATCTCAAACTTTCACCATGCCATTTACGCGGACGACATCACTCTCTGGTGTACCAAAGGAAACGCCGGAGATCAAGAATCGACCGTGCAAGAGGGCCTCGACATCAATTCAGCACATGCACGAAGTATTGGCCTACATTGCACCCCGGAGAAATCCGAATGCGTTGTAGTCCTCAACTCCTACCACAAGATGGCTGAATCCACCAGAAACCTCATCAAGCTACATCTTGATGGACTTCACATCCCACGGAGACGTGTCATAAAAATTCTAGGTTTTTATTGGCAACAAGATGGAGGCTGTACAGAATGGATGAAGCGCACTACGCAGCAGGTACACCAGATCGTACACATGATAAACAGAATCACTAAGCGCAAGTCGGGCCTTAAAGAACTCTAAATTGGCAAAATCATGGAGGTAACTATTTATTTGAGAATCATGTACGCATACCCCTTACATTCGCCTCAACAAAACGCAGCAGAAGAAACTCGAAGCCATGGTACGTAGATGCCAGCGAGTACAGCTCGGAGTCCCACCGTATGCCAAAAACACAGATATACAAGGAGCCGCGATGCACAACACGCTAACGAAAATACTAACACCCATAACGAAGCTCAACACCATCGATTAACAATGTCTACTCAAGGCCGGGCCATTCTACGAGATCTGGGATATGACATTAATTACCAACCAGACATCTCGCCAGCACCCCCGCCCTGGGATTCTATCCCTAACATAAAGGTTTTACCTGTTACCAAGAATATGAATGCGGACAGTCACCCAGGCAGAGGACAAGCACGTGCTAACCATCTAGCCACGCCTGACAACGACACCTACGATGTGGACACCGTACATACTCCAGAGAAGACCACCACAGCTGTTTTGGGACAAAGGAACGAGACTATCCGCAGTCACGCAGCAGTACCATCTCCTATCGCCGCCGAGATACAGGCCATTACAGAAGCCGTTTGCCTACATACACAAAACACTGACACCATCACAATACGCACAGATTATCAGGGAGCGCTACGAGCTTTCACACAAAATATACTCCCAGATCACACTCGCACAGCACTCACTGAGTACATGCATGAACATCCTACGTTTCAGGTCCTCCTCGAGTGGATCCCGGGTCACCAGGGGATAGAGGGCAATGAACGAGCTCATGCCCTAGCTCGCGACCATTTAACACCGAGCAACCCCACTACGTGGCCTACTGTCCCATAGGGTGCCTACATCTCTGTCTGTCTCAGGTTGACGACATCCATTGTTTCCCTGAATGTGCCAGCGCGTGACGCTCTCGCGCACTTGGTGCGTGACTTGGGCGATATAATGGCGTCTATGCATTAGCCAAAGCTACGCACTCGAGTTGAGTGACACCGGATTGCGCGCACTTTAAAATGCATAAACAATCAATTGGGCGGAAAAATGGCTGAGATGTCACCACTCAAGCAAAAGCGCGTGTGTGTATGAAGGCACTCTACTGTCCCAGAGAGGCCAGAGCCCAACCCCGGAAGCAATGCCGGGCGCGTTGTTTCCGGTGTTGGGGATCCTGTCAACCGGACCCAGCACCACAGTCAGGGGTCCAGCCAGGCTCCTTAGGTAGCGACGACTCGGACTAAGAGTTGTTTTAAAATAAAGTATTTCTCTCTCTCCCTCAAGCTGATACAGAAAGCTTCACCTTCAGCGCGTGCTCGGAGGCTTCTGCACTGCTTTGGTTACGCGTGCCTGCCTGTTCACACTTGTGTTAGCAAGGGCAGAAAGCTCGCGCTGAAGGCGGAGCTTCTAGTCTCAGCATAAGGGTGAACGGAGATGATGAAGATGTTTTGATGTTTTATGGCGCAAGGGCAACACGAGGGCAAAATAGTGCCAAGATACAGTTTAGCTAATGAATATGTAGTATGTTAGTGCGTATGGGTAAAACTACTAATGTGCTGTGTTTAGCTTATACATAAATGGGTAATGAGACCTACAGAGTGTAAAGGGCTCCAAAACTTGATGTATATTAGAGAAGAGACTTGAGGTCACTGTTTTGAAGGAACGTGAATAAGTCTTTGAGCGGAATCTGAGGTTTGTGACCTGAAACCAAACGCGGACGAAATGGAATGTGAAAACTTCTTAGCGGTGTTAAAAGTGGTTTAAGGAAAGGCTGCAGCTTCCTGCAAACGAAGAGATGCATTACTGTAAGGTTTGAATCGCATATTTTGCAAAGAGTCGATTCATTGCCCATTAAGAGATGCGAGTGTGTTAAGCGTGTATCTCCAATGCGCAGTCGTGTTAACAATACACTCTCATGACGCGAGAGGTGACGATGGTCCTGAAACTTATCTGCAGTAGGGTGAATAGTATGAAGCTTGTTACCTTCGCATTTCTTTCATTGCTGCAACCATTTCGCCACGACACACTTGGGCATCTCAAGGCGAATGACACTTAAGGGCAACGGCATGTGTGTTCTGTCTTCCAAAGGACCCTGCGGGTCCGTTTTGTCAGCAAGCTCGTTTCCCGCGATGCCACTATGCCCTGGAACCCAGAGAAACTGAAGATGTCCACGTACTGACTGAATTTCTCATAACAGCGCACGAATATCTCCAAGAAAAGGGTGTTTCTTAGGCACTATAGTACAGATAGACAGTAGTGCACTTAAAGAGTCGGAGCACATGAGAGATTTCTTGGTCCGGACCTTTCTGATGTGCTTAAGTAAGGCAACAATCGCGTACAATTCGGGAGTGAGGGCAGACGCAATTAGAGATAGCTATAAGGCATTTATGGTGGTGCCAGAAACAAAGGCTGCTCCAACAGCATTGCCCATTTTGGAGCCGTCAGTGCAAAATGACTGGTAGTCCTTGAATTTTTTAAGAATTTCAAATTAAAACTGTTGGTACACTAGAGGAGCAGTACATAGTTTTTGGATCTGGTTACCCGCAGATCACAAGAAATGCTGGGGTCATACCAAGGGGCAAGTGGTGAAGGAAAACGTGCGACCTCGCTTATAGAAAGCCGAGTGTCTTACAAAACATGCTTGACACGAATTCCAAAAAGTTAAGCGACTGATGAGCGTCGGGCAAACAGCTCGGTGAAAGATGGGGATAAGACAAGAGGGTAGGCTGGATTGTCCTTGTACATTGAAATTCTACCTGCATAAAATAGACCTAGCAGTTTTCTCCTAAGATGTAGAGGCTGTTCATGACCTGTTATGTATAAACCCAATCTTCACTGGTGATGTCCGAAATGCTCCGGTGCACAAACCAATCGCCTGGTGATGAACAGGATCAAGCTGTCGAATTGTGCTTTGTCTAGCCGATTCGTAAACGAAACTACCATAATCCAGTTTCGAACACACTGTAGCCCGTTAAATATGCAAAAGAGACTCCACGTGTCCTCCCCGAGATGTGTGCGCGAGCACCTTAAGAATATTTAGTTTTCTTGGAGCGCTGCTCTGAGGCGCTCGTTTCCGGCTTGAGCGGTGTCGCCGTCGGCGTAACCGCGCAGTGCATTATGGGACGCGTGACGTCACTGATGGCGTCATCGGCATCCGCATCGTTATCGTCATCGTCCCTGATGACGTCGTCAGTGACGTCACTGATGACGTCATCGGCATCCGCATCGTCATCGTCACTGATGACGTCATCAGTGACGTCACTGATGACGTCATCGGCATCCGCATCGTTATCGTCATCGTCCCTGATGACGTCGTCAGTGACGTCACTGATGACGTCATCGGCATCCGCATCGTTATCGTCATCGTCCCTGATGACGTCGTCAGTGACGTCACTGATGACGTCAACGGCATCCGCATCGTCATCGTCCCTGATGACGTCGTCAGTGACGTCACTGATGACGTTATCGGCATCCGCATCGTCATCGTCATCGTCACTGATGACGTCATTAGTGACGGCACTGATGACGTTATCGTCATCGTCACGTGACCTCATAGGGGTCACGTGACCCCCGTGAGGTCACGTGACCCTCGTGAGGCGACGGCGACGCCGCTCAAAGGGAGGAGTAGCAGACGGGATGAGGAGCTGAGGAGAGGAGAGGAAGGATATACCTTCCCTTCGGTACCCTTCCCCTCCTCCTCCTTAAGAGCTGCTCACTAATTGGCGTTACAGGGAGTCGTAAACGGCTTTCATTTCTTTTATGCAGTTTTTGCGAACTCCGGCAATATGCTCTCCAAATGTTAGCTTCCGGACAAAAATGATTCCTAAAAATATTTGAAAGTTTTTACAAGCGAGTTGTGTACCGTTTAGTGACACTTCGGGATCGGGGTACATTCCACGTTTCCGCTTAAAATGTACTACGACACTTTCTGCTGCGCAGAACTGAAATGCGTTTCAAAAACAGCACTTGCCCAGTTCGCTTATGCAAAGCTGAAGTTGTCGCTCGACAACTCGAAGGTATGAAAACCAGATAGAAATTTTACAGTTATCGGCATATAAAGAGTGCTCGATGGGGCGGGTAATTTCACTGGGAAGTGAATTTATCTGAACCGAAAACAATGTAACACTCAAAATGCACCTCTGGGGAACTCCGGTCTCCTGCATAAACTCTCCAGAAAGAACAGCACCCTGGCGCACCCGAAAAGTGCGGTTTGTTAACGGTTTTATTGAACAACATCATGTTACCATTAAAACCCACTGACACCAGGTTACTAAGGATACCATGCCTCCATGTTGTATCATATGCCTTAGCGAGGTCAAAAATTAACTGCCACCAGATGTTCACGCCTCACAAAGGCCGAGCGAACCTCCATCTCCAAAGACACAAGATGATCAAGGGTGGAGCGGTTTTTACGGAACCCACACTGAGCTCGTGATAGTACGTTTTTTGCTTCTAGACAAAAAACAAGTTATAAATTTATCATGCGTTCTAGCACCTTGCAGAGACAGCTGGTGAGAGCTCTTGGTCTGTAGTTCTGAGCATTTGTGTGACCTTTGCCTGGCTTTGGAATGGCTTTAACGATTGCTTATATCCAGGATGTTGGGAACACCCCCGTCTCCAATATTCTGTTGAAGAACTTATGAAGAGCAAGTTTGGAATCATGGGATAAGTTTGTAATCATTTTTATTGTATGTTGTCTAGGCCAACTGCAGAGTTCCGCACATGCAGGGTAGATAACTCTAGCTTTGGAAAGGTGTTTTGCAGACTTCCTCGCTACTGAGTTTTCTTGGTAGGGATTTTCTTTCTACTTGTCTTCAGTGAGCTAGAAAAGGTTATTGATATGAAGACTTGCCGGATACTACTGAGAATGTAGGTCCCAAAAGATTTGCCTGGTTTAAGGGAGAGCACGCTTGAACGGTTCCATCTTTGATAATAGAGAGTCTGGGATCATAATATAAGCCCTCCTTCTTCCGGACGTTGTCTCAGATTTGTTTTATTGCAGTGTCCTGGGTAATTTTTGAGGTGTAGTTGAACCAGTAGTGTTTTTTCTAGCTTCTAATTATACGGTGGAGCTCGGCTTTGCTTCTTTTAAGGGCAGTCAGCCACTCAGAAGTGGGATACCTCTTAAACTTTTTCCAACACTTACTTTTTCTTTTGCTTGGCTTCTCTACATTCTGGAGACCACCAGGGTTTAGGGTATTTTGGAAACCCTGACGATGTTCTTGGAATTTAAACTATAGCTGCGTCAATTGTGGCAGTTGTCAAAGCAGACGTGGCTTTATCAATATTAAGTGTAGTGAAGCCATCCTCAGGAATCGGGGCCTGTTCACTGTATTTCATCCAGTCTGCCTTCTCAATGACCCACCGAGGCACTCTTTTCGGAACACAAAGGGTAGCGCACGAGTGTTGAATCACAATGGGAAAGTGATCACTGTTATATGGGTTTTGGTGAACACGCCAGGACAATTTCTTAAAAAGGGAAGCTGAACAGAACGATACATTTATGGAAGAATATTTCACAGGCAAGCTTAGGGTAGTATGCGTAGGAGACTTGTAATTTGAAAGATTGACTGAATTTTTTAGCAAAATATTTTCTACCACTTTGCCTCTAGAGTCATCCAATTGACTTCCTCATAGTCTATTGTGAGAATCGAAGTCTCCAAGAAGCAGGTAAGGGCTTACCAGCTCACTTACAAGCTGTTCTAGATCCGTCAGTGTGATCTGTGCATTAGGTGGGAGATAAAGAGAACATACAGTTACCATGATACCGATGTAAATACGCGCACCAACTGCTTCCAAGTTTGAGGTTAGAGGGATCTGCTCTGAAGGACATGATGGCTCCACGATGAGAGCCACTCCTCGACCTCTCGCATCGGGAGGACTGTCTTTCCGATATACTGCACATCTGTCCTATCTGAACGGGGCCGACTCAGAAAGGAAGGTTTCATGAAGACAGTTCACCTCTGGGTCTAGAGCCCGCGCCAGTTCCTTTAAGTCATCAATGTTTGAGCGTGCTCCTCTGCAGTTCCACTGCACTATATTCACTAGCATTATGCTAAGGCGGTCTTGTTATGCGGGGGCTCTGGTTCTTTTTCGGTTGCTTATCAACTTCCATGGGGGTACCCTGCTCTGCAGGATCAGTGCAGGATTTGGCCATTCGTCCTTGTATACCAGGAGGTTCATAATGCGAGCAGGATGAACCACGATTACACTGGGACGCATCCAGGGCATTTGAATGAGGTGTGCTAGGTTGTTTGTCATCTAGCACGGGAAGGTTGAACACAACCTTTTGGGAGCGTCCGAATGATGGTGATTTGTTGGATTTCACCTTCTCCTGAACCTTGACGTTTGAAGTTGCCGATGGTCTGGCAGCACTTGCAGAGTGAGGAGAAGAGGAGGATGCAGAGCCTTGAGGTGCCTCCTCTGCACGCTGTCTGGGTTGCGAGAGACCACCAAGACGCACCGACATGTCGGCTGTTTGCGTCGTGGGAGTCTGTAAGGGTGCGTTATCCACCCTTGGTCTTCTAAGGAGAATAGGGCTAGGTGGGGACACAATATCCTGGGCGGATATTGTGCCGGGAGCAGACCCCTGGCCGTTGCCCCGGCATACGTGCCTCCTTGCAGGAAGGAGGCACGCTTATGTGTCTCCTGGTATGTCAAGTTTTCCTTTGTCTTGAGAGTTATTATTTCCTTTTCCTGCTTGAATTTAGGGCACGAGCGGGAGTATGCCGGGTGAGGTCCTCGGCAGTTCACGCAGGTGTGAGTGTCACTAGCACAGTTGTTTGTGGGATGATCGTTGCTAGTACATTTGGCACATGTTGTTTTTCCTCTGCATGTGGTTGACCCATGGCCAAAACGTTGGTAGCGGAAGCAGCGTCTTGGGTTGGGGATGTAGGGCCTCACTTTGTAATTAAGGTAGCCGGGCTTACCTGCAAAGGGGAGACTTGTTGAGTTAAACGCCAAAACAATAGGCTTAGTGTCCCTTTCCTGGCCATCACGACGAATAGTGATGAGTCGCACAGCGACGAACCTCTTGAACTTTAAGACCTTCAAGGATTTCTTCGTTCGGGCTTCCAAGTAGATCATCCTCAGAGATGACGCCTTGCGTGCTGTTGAGAGAGCGGTGCACGGTCACAGATACGGCAGAGTCTTGGACTTTGGTGAGGACAAGTAGTGCAGTACTCTGCTCTGCGGTATGGACTTCAAGAAAGATGTCACCAAAAAAAAAAAAGCTTCTTTTGCTTTGAATTTCTTTCCAATCACCAGCTTCAACGTCTTCGCGACTAGGAAAGGAGAAAGTTTTCCAAGTGGTTTGTCGTCGTCTTTAGAGTGCGTGAGCATAAATTTGGGAAAAGTTTCTGGCGCCGTGGTATGGTTCTTTAGGAGTTTGTCCTTGATACGGGCCCTTTTCAGAGCCCGATCAAAGTTTTTGTTTAGCTTGGAACCCATAAAGATGGGAATGAAATTCAGTGCCCGGGTGCATCGCCTACCACGGAGCCCAACAAGGGGGTAGGTAATGTGCCACAGCACAATGGGCTTGGCTGACACAATTACTCTACGAGTGCTGCACGTGCACTATACTCTATTGTGGTTGCACGGACATGACCTGTTTCCACTCAAGGTTGGCCCTTGCCGCCTAAGGAGGTGAAAAAGGAAGGAGGAGAGTGTAAAAGAAAAGAGAAAGAGGTGAGAGGAAAAGTGAAAGAAGGGAGAAGAGGGTAGACGAGGCGAATGACTGAATGATTTTGGCCGGGTGAAGCCAGGACACCCGTCTACGAGAAGCAGGGGCCGAAGCGGCATATTGCCTCGCCCGGGGGGGGGGGGGGGGGGGGGGGCGAAGGGTCTAAACGTACCCTGGGCTCAGCTCAACCACCAGGATCCCCTTTTCCCCGTACACGGGATAAGCCATACACAGCCAGGCGTGGGTGGGCAAACCCGCTTGGCTCGGGGTTTGCAGTGACGCCACTCATCAAGCACCTACTAAAGTTGGTGCCTCCTGGGTGCGGGTATGGTGGCCCACCAGGCTGAGGTCCGTGGTGAAGGTACTCATCAAACACCTAGCACCTAAGATGCAGGCGCCCCCTGTGGGGCCCGGGGTCCGTTGAGACGCTACTCTCCAAACACCTGCTTTCACTGGTGCCCCCTGTGGGAGTGAACTGAGAAGAAAAGTACTCGTACAAACAAAATTATAGTTCTGATCAAGGCAAGCGCGCCTATTCCTTTGCCTTTACTGCAGACATTTGTAATATGGAGTAAAGTGAATTAAAGGAGGTATATAATATTTTTTGTATACCGTTGAGAGCGCTTCGACGTCTCGTGAGCCTCGAGCGCGCATGCGACACCAAAACACGGCAAAAGACAAAGGAGGCATGCTGGAGGTCGAACGTTAGTAAGAGGTGACTTGCCGTTTTTATTTCGTCAAATTTTATAGTAGTTGTGGGCTGTAGAACGTTTCACCGCATGCGCGTGCCCATCCGAGCAGACGAAGTTGCAAGCCGCATACTGCACCTCTGAAGTACCTTTGCGGGTCCAAAGAACGCTATTTTTTTGTTAGAGCGCGCTGAAGAGGCTCATCATAGACGAGTCGCGAATAAGGTATGGCAGCTGATGCAACAAAAAAAAAATGGCGTGAAAATTCCCAGCCTCGAGCTGAAGCGTTGGCGATTATGGAGCAATGGTGCCACAATATATAATTTTAGTACACCGTGTACTCGACCTTCTAGTTGGTAACGGGAGCTGGCGCCGGCACTTATATTATGGATTGAGCACGCGCCGTCGAGGCACGCAATCCGCAGCGTACGGCCTACTAATAATCTCAAATGATAGCGAATTAGAAAAACGCCGGCCGAGCTGCTGTACCTGTGACGCACGTGACGTGGTAGATTAAATACACTGGTACCTTTTCTGCCTAGGTTTAGCATATAGCTTAGCTTCGGCTACTAGATTGCCTCGTTCCTCCTTCGCCGCTCGCGAGATCTGTTAAAACTGGTGGCACTGGTCATTGCGAACAGTAGCAGGCGGAGAACGAGTGTAGCGGTGCGATTGCCAATCAACACAAGAGCCTTACCTCTAATATGAGTGTAGAAAGCCAAGACCTTCCACTTGATGACTTGATGGTGGCATCACCATGATGTGAACGTGACTTAGTGCAAAAATAATACAATTTTGTTATCAACATGAACTAGAAAACCCAATATTGTTTGTTTTTGAGATACGGGGAACCACAAAATCACTAACGCCTCTGCGAGGAATAAATTGCGAACTGAAAGAGAGATAAGCAAGCGATATTCGTAATTGTGCGACGACCTTTCGCCACGATTTCAGATCAACATACCCTAGGATTTCTGCTTTTGACCAGAAACCGCGTATTGATTTTACTGGTGGGCAGGGCTTAGTGAAGTTTACTAATTTTGTGGTCTGCTTTAAGAAAACAATATTTCAGCATTACTGCAGTCTTCGATGATGTCTTTCTCCACAGGACTTTTCTTTTGCGTTGTGTGACACCGCCAGCTATGAGCCCAGAGCGTTAATCTGGTAGACATGACACTCTTACAGCCTGCCGATTATTATACCGCACGAGCGAAGTCTAATATAAACAAACGTATTTGCCTTATTGAATGGAGACCGCTACAACCCCGGTGAACCAATTTGCATGCTGCAACCAGGCACGTGACAAAAACACAAGGCTTCTACGGTGTGCTCTCTAGTGTACCGTATTTTCCGGACTATAGTCCGCACTCGGTGTATAGTCCGCAGGGGGAAATTTGGGGTCAAAAATAAAAGATTTTGCTTAGATAGCCCGCACCCGGTGCACAGCCCGCACCCGGTGCATAGTCCGCCCCTGGTGCTTAGTTGACACGAAAATCTTCTCATAGACGGCACACGTTCACAAATGTCTGCTTTTTAGCTCACAGTAGAGCCTATGATGTGCATAAATGATCATTAACATACACTTTCGTGCACAAAATTCGTCACGTCTCGTCATAATAAACGATCTTGAAAAACATAATTCCTGTATAGTCCGCACGCGTAGATAGTCCGCACAGCCAGAAATTTCAACTTTTAAACATGTATAGTCCGCGGACTATAGCCCGGAAAATACGGTAGTGCTTCATTTTTCCTTTTTTATGCGTTGACGGCGCACCTGTCTGCATTTGCTACACTACTTTGGAAACATCTAAAGACGCATTTTACTTTTATCAGACAAGCATAACCTTAAGTGAAGTATACCATTGGTTTTATGCCTTCTACGCAGCAGAATTTCAATTAAAGAAGATTATTTTTGGACGTGCGGCTAGCCCAACTCCAACCACACCTTAGGAAAATTTCCTCACCTTCAGAAAATATTCGCCGTGAGCTTTTTCGCTCATTTTCTGGATTCAGCAACAACGGTTTTGGAGACGTGATGTCACGTAGCGAGCGCACCGTTGCCAGTTTTAGGAATGGGGCGTTTCCTTTTTAGGAAAACACACGAGTAGTTACGAGCGGCCTGATTAACTTACAGCGTTGTGGTGCGTCACAACTTAGATTGAACCGGTAATTGAGTCCCACCATAGAAACTTGCACTTTTTTCACTTTGGGAGCACGTATGTTTCCAATAATATGACTTTATAAACAAATTTGTGAACATAACAATTGCATCTTTAATAACAAAACTCGAAGAAACGGCGCAAGTCAACTTATAAAAGAAAAATGCAAGTCCACTAAGAGCTACTACTAAGAGTTTTCGCTTTCTAACTCACTTCGATAGCAAGTGTGGCAATGGCGAATCCGAGAAACCAAACTTGGCAGAAAAACATGCTCATCAAAGTGTTGTCGGTATATTATGAGGAAGCGAAAATTCCCCAGCCTAGTCTTGGCCGTCGATCCCATTGTTGTCGCTCTAAAGTTTTTTTTTTATTCAGCTTGTTTTGACCATTTAGTTCTAAAAGGTGTGCTCATTGGCAGAGCCAAATTGAAAATTGGTTTCATACCTTCTTCTGCATTATGAAGTCCGCGCAACGTGAGCTTCTACCAAGAATCACGTAAAGTGTTTGTTTTCTTGTTAACATGCAAATTTCTACAGCGCGTGGGAGATGCTTTCTTAGGATTTAAATTAATAATATCTTGTTGTACATCGAATAGAATACGAGTATGCATTAACCACAGTCGCTACCTTTGTAATTCAATTACTTCACACCTTTCAAAGATTTATGATTAGCCGATGCATATTTTAAACAAACAAATAGACCACCCAAAATTACCTCTAAACTTCAGCTGAAAATACAGACAGTATAATGATGTAGTTCTGACATATTTATAAACGCAGATCATAGCATATCAGCTTAATATTTCTTGCTTCGCTATATGTTTTTATGTCGTTCCAATGGCTACCACTGCACTTCCATTAAGTGTGAAGCAATAATGAGATGCTCAGAACTGGATACGCCCAGCGTTTTATTGCTTGTTATTCAGAAGAGTATTGTCGCGCCGTGATTTACGTGACATTAGCCTGAGCGCACCTGAAGTGCTAAGCAGGGTACTGCTTAGGTTTAAATAAACAGGTACTGCTCTTTTTTTATCATGGAAGGTCGGACTTTTGCAACGATTGTCGACTCACGAATTTGTATTCGAATCCCAACAGCATGCTTACAAAGAACGCGTGTCGAACTCTTTATTTTAACGATATCATTGGGTGCTGGCCTTAAATTTTAAGCTCGTGAGCTATGTCTTGTACAACACTGCCAGAATGCCATTTTAGAAACATGAAGTAAAATTTGGTGGTAGCACAAGAGTATCGAATGGTGGAAAGTCTCTTGAGCACAGCCGTATAAGAGGTGAGTTCGTAAACTCATTCAACACTTGGATTCATTTGATTTCAACCACATTCTTTGGCCAGTCAAAAACCTTGAATATCTACTAAATATAGGGGAGGGGAGGATGTCAACATGTAGACCCCAACCAGCTTCTATGTTGTGCGCCCGTGAGGTTGAATTATAGCTCGTCGTGTCTGGCAGCGCGCGAACAATGCTTATCAAACAAGATCGTGTTCAATACTGAAACAAAGTGATACTGGGTCTTTATGTCGGCCTGTGGTCCAGGTCAGTCGTTTTTATCCAAAAATAAAATCGGCTGAAGCCACATTTTATTGTTTTGGTCGCGGATGAAAATAAATAACAATTTCGCTGTTCTCTCTACAGCCATCGCCATCATATTGACAGAAATCTCCTTATATGTGGCTTTGTGCTTTACGTATTGACAGTTTTTGGCGGGGTTATCATAATTCTTATTTGAAAAGTTGAAAAAAAAAAAAAGATTGCAGAGGTACAACACAAATATTGTCACTCGTAAATATTGGGACGTCGATTTTTGCTTCGAGAAAATGTATTCGTTTGGCTCCATAAGACGTTGGCTGAATGTACAATTATTTGTGGCTTAACAAATACGTCATATTCGACACCTACATGAGTGTGCACTTCAAGAGGATGACTGTGACCTTATTACTTGTTTTTCTCATATTCAAATCGGAGTTTTTTTAACGCAGTAGTTATACGCAGTGTTTTGTCCAAAAACAAGGTTTTGGATAAGAACTTAAATGATGTAATCATTAGCGAAGATCTTCGACTCCGCTTGCTCTTCGTATTTTATGCATTTTGTGCACAACCACGTGACGTAGTTACGAATGTATGCCTTAACATTTGAGCATGCATCGATTCCAACATAATTTTGGCGACTAGAACGGGAATATTAATCATGCAAAATACACTTGGGGTCTAACACAAAGCAAGCATTTGTCGTTATTTTACTATATTAAAAATACCAGAAAAGTGCATACATAATGTTTCAGCTATCTTCGTGGTCTAACACATACATTCATTTATATAAATCTTGCTAAAATGTAAAAAAACAAAATTGACGTGTGTCCAAAAAAGAGAGGTTTAGCCTCAGTGTTCCTGAAATGGCTCCAGAGGAATAAAATGCTGCTTGTGTTTCACTTAAAATCTTTTTTTTAAAGATAGCATAAACAATTAAATATGGACGACGATTATTAGTAACAAAAACAACACGTCGGAGCGTGCACTTTCGTACACATTATATATGCACGTAAAAAAGTACGCTTAGAACAAACCTACTTCGGTCTCGAACGTCGTACATAACAGCAATCCGGGGTATGTGTCGGGGTCATTTAAGAAGCTCAAAAGGCCGCACAAAATTGTGAAATAAGAAAGGCTTCCCCCCAAAAAATGCCCGTGAAGCAATAGCCACTAGATTCGCTTTCTGTAAAATTAGTAACATTTTCAATATTATTGCCTGCGTAAAATAAGCCTTTCCGGAAATCATTTTTCCCCAGTGGATCTGACAAAATAAATATTTATTCGTGAGTCTTTTTGACAACATTGAACTGATTATAACAAAGGAGTGACTTTGAATATTCAACGCTCTTATTTGTGTTTGCGTTCTTGCATGTGTACTTGTCAGACATCATCTCGTGAACGAGAGAGGTTAAGTTCAAAAATAGGCGGGCGCGGACATCCGTTCTCTAGTGAGTGCACACGCGAGCCGTGGTTCGGATTCCTCTCTAAAGCCGGTCGGGGAGACGTTCGAACGGAGGCGTCATGTTTCAAAGCTGGCGTGCGAGACGGCCGTTTAGAGAAAGTTATAATCCGGGCGGACACGCACCAGTCTCACATTTTGTTCGCCAGACTGACACCCAGCATCGTTCGTATGTTCGTGGACGTGAGCGGTTGCGTGTGTCTCTGAGGGCCGGCGGTCGGGGCTTGAATAAAAAAATGGGCGCACAGAAAAAGGAGAGCGTGTTGGTTTAACTCTATCGGGGGCTGTGAACTCAAGCAGAAGCAAACAGCAGACATGTTTGACTCAACGTGTTTTTCGCAACTTGTGTTGTTGACTAATGTAGACTTGTGTTTGGACTCTTATAGGAGATGGTTGATAAGTCTCCGAGCTCTTGTCCTTGGTATATTGAACGCACAAGACAAGTGTATGATATAACCATTTATTCCTAGAAGCGCTGCCCCGGCGTCTTCGAACCGCTGACGACCCAAAACACAACACGGAATGTTTTGTTGTTGTATAGATATTGTCACGAATGACAATTGATGAGGGGATGAAAACTAAAGCAAACTAAACGTTTAAGGCCACGGTCCCACTAAATGTGGCATTTTCATTTGATATTATGTATATATTGGATTATACTGCTCATGAGCATTTGTAGCGTTGCGAATATGATGGCGCAAACCCTCAGTTGCTCCGCTGGTTCATGCTTCATGAAGAGCCTATTAAATATAACACGGTTTCAATAGAGCACTTTTGTTAAGATTACGTCGGACCAGAAAGTAACGATATATTTTTTTGGTATTTGCACTACTTTGTTTTGTTTATCTCTCCAAATATTGCCATAAATTGTAAATTGTCAGCACAAATATGTTTTTAATGACATGCGCTAGGGCAATGAAATTAGCCATAGGTGTAGTGCTTATAATTGTTAATATGCAGAAAAAACTTTAATGTTGAGTAAATTTTTTTTGTTTGGATATTCTATATCAAACGTAGCAAATTTTTGTGCTTGGAGTCACGGTGCTTCAAATGCCGCTGAGGAAATAATTAAACTATGATAAAATATGTTATAACATTTAGAACTACAATGGTTCCCCAAGAAGAGTACGATGGCTTTTTTTTTAATTTTCAAAGTCATAGGGCGCCAGGAGCCCTTCTAACTTACCTGTTTTGACGCATATCTTTTATGGACATTAAACAGATTTATTGGCAACTAATAACATTTATTGCATGGAATAGATATGCATTCGATGTATTCGACTTGCACAATGATCTTGCTTTGGTTTCTTGATAGGTGTAGAGTTTGGTTATTTTAAAAACAATTAAAAGCTGTTCGGGTGCATTGTTGCGCTACCTGCCGGATGGCAGACAAAACTGCTGATTTCTAATGTTCAAGAAATTTTGGAGGGCGGCGTTGGCGTCTGTATCATCATCAATGTCCGTGTCTTTTTACCTTCACATTTTGAAAATATGTTGGAAGATTTACCATCGACAAATGAATGGTTTAAGTACTGGGTCAGGTTAATAAATCTAAGATAAATAATTACACAAGCGTAGTGTGACACAATGAGTTCATTATTCTATATGATTGAAATCGATAAACAATGAAGACGAAAAGGAAGTGAATACACCCGAGTTCACTTCGTGCCTAGAGCCACTGAATGAGCTGCGCTTAGTGTATTCGCACTCCGTGCGAATACACTAAGCGCAGCGCATACATTGTCGTGGCCGCCGCCATTTTGATTCTTGTGCAGAGCAAACGCAACTGCCGATCGTTATGATTCAAAAGTGCGACTTCCTCCCCTTAGCGAAAAGTCGTTCAAAATCAGTACACTTGAAGTGTACTGAAGTATACTAAAAGTATACTTTCAGTGCGGTTTTTGTACTGATTGTATACTTTAGGTGTACTTAAAGTATAATTCCAGTAAAAATGGCGGTGGACTGAAAGTATACTCGCCCGTACAAAACTAGTACATGTAGCAGAATCGTAGTGCCCGCGGTAAAAAGTAGTTCAAAATCAGTATACCGAAAGTGCACTTAAGTATACTAAAGGTCTACTTTCAGTGCTTGCAGTCGGTGTACTCAAATTATAATAACGGGTATATATATATATGGTGCGATTTTTAACATTAACACACTAAAAACGCGATAGATAGGCCGATGCCGTTTTCACAGAATATTTGTGGGGCTCGGTGTACATTAGATGAGTAAATAAACGTCACAGTACGTTGCCGAACTAGCTTTTTTTGATTGACAGTGTAATTGACCATGATGAATTTTCAATTTTAAAAGGGCTATGAATAAACTCTAGCCCAACTGAAACAATTTGCGAAAAGGTGACGAGTTTTGGGTTATTCATATCTATGAATAACCCCAAATAATCCGGTGTTTTTGTAATGCAGGTCTCAGCGTACTATACGCTGTTTCAGATTTCTGAATCCACGGCAATCAAACGGACAGGAGGCAAAAGAAACCACGGCTAATAATGGGGGCATAAGATCCTCCACTTTGCATGGTCGCATGCAGCGCAAATCAACTTCCGAACCGCGTAAGCGAAGTGATGTTATGAATGGAAGCTCGCTCTGAAATTGGCTGGAGAAATGGGCGCCACAACCTCAACTTTTCACCGAAAGTGTTTCATGGTGTAGATTTATCTTGCAAAACTCTAAGGACATCTCAATTCACGTGAAAGGAGATTGACAATTGCAACAACGAACAACACCGTCGATCGAGATTTCCATACTGTAAAAAATCGACGTAAATTTAACATGTCTTTCCCTCGTCAAAAAAGACGGGCACGCTCATTGTTTCAAAACACGAGGTTGCCCTCATTATTTATGTGCCGCGAGAGCCGATCCTTCCAGAAAAGCCGAAATACCAGCGGTGCAAGCATGCGCTGATGAATCAAAATAGCCTTGGCGACAACAAGGGAGAAATTGCTTGAGATGGTTTCGGTTTTACACTGAAAAAGAAAACCGAAAGTTTAGATAAAACCTAAGATAGACTAAACGTTTTGTTAATTTTTTACGATTATAATAAAGTAACATTATTATTAATATATTTATTTGATAAGTTTTGTCTTAAAAAAAAAGAACAAAAAGGAGAGACTTTTGAAAACTGCGCAAGACCATCGCTATTGCAATCAGCTTCCGTTCGGCCGCCGTTGGAGTTCCGGGGAGTTCGAGCATCGCTTCCTTTTTTACGTTTTAGCCATTTTTGCGGATATTTTAGATAACTTACTTACGAATACCGTGTTCAATAATAGCAAGCGATTACTGAGAGCTGGGAGACACAGCGTCGCAAGTGGCGGACAGTCATGGCCGACTGGTGCAAGCGAAGGTGAGGAAGTTCCTTTTGTTTCTGCGAAGCGCGCCGCTGTTTCAAACTTTGTCTTGTACCGTGTGCTTGCTAAGCTATGCTTGACTCTCACCATGCTCTACCCGGTTTTATTTCGTTATTTGAAAAGAGCGTATCTTCAAAATTTATGGCTCTCTCCGCAGAGTGAGAAAGATACGCGAGCGGCGGAACCGAGGGCCAGCCGAGGGCCTGTCCTCGGGTGCTATGTTGCGCTTTTTGCACTCCCAGGAGACTTGGAAGAGGGAAGTGACGTCAACGACACAGCAAATGCAGACTGGATGTTGACAGAAAAAAACAAAATCAACACCCAATCTGCGTTTGCTGTGTCGTTGACGTCATTTCCCTCTCCCTAGTCTCCTGGGAGTGCAAAAAGCGCGACATAGCCCCCCTGGGCGCCGTCCCTACGACGGTCGCCCGACGACGCTTTTGCGGAGCGTTCAAGTACAGTCTGACGGCAGTTAAAGCAATCACAGGTCATGCTAGTGCTGAGGTGTGGTTCCAAAAGTCTCTCGTCAACGATTTGTTTCATAAAGCGGGAGCGTGAAAAGGTTACAAGAGCGAGCAGCATGATTTCTTGCCCGTGCTGATGCCTGTGCCGTAGAGAGGGTCGATCTTTTTGCGTATGCCGAAGCGGCACGCTTTACAAGTTTGCGATTTTTTGTTGTGAATAAAGTGAGTTTGGATGTCACGTTTTTTAGTGGCGGCGAAAGCCGCTACAAAAGGCAGAGCAGTTAGAAAAAGCAAAAGCATGAAAAAAATGTTAAAAGGACCTGAATATTCGATGGAGTTGAAAGACTACCAACGTACCAACTCGCCGAGTTATTCTTTGTCAAAGAATAATAGCCAATACTAATAAATTAAATAAATGCCAACTTTTAATTGGTTAGAAATTTATAACTGATGCAGTACAGCCCTACCCTGCTCTAGTGATTTTATGATATCAGATAATGTGTAAATATATAGGATAGTTCATAGCAACCATTTATGTCCGACCCATTATATTGAATCTTTTCTCTAAAAGCTCGAAGTTATATAAAAAAGTACTTATCATAAATCAAGCCGCACCACTGAATGTGTAATAGCGTACGACTTGTATGTGTGTTCACAGCAAAAGAAAAGCAGGCATTAAGAAAATGCCAATCATTTTGTTTCCACTGTGTTAAAGCTTCTTTCAGGTATCAGGTTTTCAGAAACGATATTGTCCGATTTTCCTCACCCTTTTGTCAGGATGAAGTTGTTACTATCTTTCCTTCCTCACATAGTGGTCCTTTGAGCGAATTATGTGATGTTATATCATAGAGTGGCATAGGGAAATTTTCTCTTCTCTTTTTACGCAGGATGTAATGGCATACCATCATCACAAACGAGAGTGTACAGTGAGGCAGGCTCGGAAACTTGAATATAGTGATAAGTAGGATTTCAATTTCTGTCTTATCAATTACGCGAAGAACACTGACCAAAATTGTTATTTGCTACACATACATACTTTCAGTTGAAAAATGCAGTGCACCTCTTCTTTATGGCTTTTCTCACACAGTTTCAGAAGACGCCGGTACGTCATTCTCACGGGGAATAGAGCTGCCAAAGATTTCCTCGTTAATTTCCTGACTCATTTTTAAGAGTGCATCTCCCGATGGTGGCGCCTCTGCATTATCATCATCAATTGAGTTGTCAACAGCGTTTCTTAACATTTCACGAGAATGGAGCTGTATGAGATGAAATTTCACAGGTTGGAATACAGCCGTTCAAAGAAACACCTTTGAAAAGTCAGCTTTCTAAATGCAGGCGCTGATTTTTCTGGTCAATTTGAAACCGTTCTTTCCATTCAGAACGCCCGACATACACGGCGTCCGAGATAACTTGCACCATACTTAAAAAAACACCGGAGGGCTCTGCAGGAGTGAAATCAACTGTCGTTAGCAAGTGTCTTGAGAAAGTGCACAGATTTTTTTAATGCGCCTGGTTATGTAAATAACTAAGATTATTGAGGTAACCTTTCAAATATTCTTTTAAGGGCCAAGATATCAATTGTAAAGTTCCAGGGCGCATTGAGAAACACCCAATTAAAGTGTTTGAAACAATAATACGTTTTCGCGCTTTTTTCCGGCCTTCAAAGCACTCACATTCGCGGCGCGCTCGCACGCCGTGATTGGGGAAGCGAGTTGTCACGCGGTATTTTTTTGTATTTCGCGGGCGTTTTTTTGAAGGCTAGGGAAAAGGAGCATGCAAAGTGCACCGTGTTCAAAATGGTTTAATTGGGTGTTAATGCGCTCTACAACTTTCCATTTCACACCTCGGCTTTTAAACGAAGATTTCAAAAGTTAGCTTGTTACTCTTAATTAAATAAATAGGCGCACTAAAGCAATTTCGTGCATTTTCGCAAGAGGCTTTCTAACAGCGTACAGTTGATTTCACTCCCGAAGAACGCTCCGTTTTTTTTTGTTTTTTTTAAAGTTTGGTGCAAGTTATCTGGGACACTCCGCATATATGTACTGGTAGTGTACATTTAGTACACTAAAATCATACATGAAGTGTACTAAACGTGCACTTATAGTATGCTAAAAGTACACTTGAGGTGCACTTATGGTATACTACATATGTACTTCGGGTGTACTAAAGCTATACTATTTTGTTTCATAAAAGTGTGAAACTAGTACGATTTCAGTACATACCCTAAGTTCACTATTAGTATACTTTCAGTATACTGATTTTGAACGACTTTTCGCTAAGGGTCAGCATTAGATCCGGTGTCAGGAAGCTGATGCAATATTGCTTTGCTCTGTCGTGGACTGTTTAAACATTTGCGGAGGACGAAAAGGCGCTTCCTGTGATTTTAAATAAAGCTTCAGATAACTGGCAAACATGGTTTTAAGCCACAATATGCCCAAGTGTCGTTACTCTAAATCATAGCTTCTTTAATGACACTATTCATGCCCTTGTTCAATGAGCTTGTAATACCTGAAGGGGCCATGGCATAAGCCCCGTGGCTTCCACAAGCCACTACCTTTTGACGCCCTGCCTCTTCCTCATTGTTCCCGCTAGTGCCACTAAATTAGCTACGCTTCAGAGCAGCGACACTTGATCATATTGTGGCTTAAAATCATGGTTGCCGGTTATCTGAAGGTTTATCTGAAATCACTGGAAACGCTTTTTTGTTCTTCAGAAATGTTTAAACAGTTCGCGGCAAAGCAAAGCAATATTACATGAACCTCCTCACACCGAATCTAATGCTGAGGAAGTAGCACTTTTGAATCATGGCGATCGGCAGTTGCGTCTGCTCTGCACAAGCACCAAAATGGCGGCGCCCACAACAATGTAGGGGAACGGAGTGCCGATACTCTAAAGTACAGTGTTCTAGAGGATGTAGTGGCAAGAGCGGCGCCCGCTTACAATGGGCCGCGTGAAGACGGTTAACGCAGATGCCGCGAGTGGCGCTGGAGTTCTGTGCCCTAGGAGAATTTGTGGCAGATGGCAGATGTGCGATGAGCGAATAAGACGTCGAAGCTGAGACGGTACGCTTCTCCCGAACGTAGCACCGTAGCACTTTTCTTTGTGGTGCAGTGGTTTGGAGTCTTCCCCGTTCCGTTGCCCGTCTCGGTCATAAATGCAAAAAAAAAAAAAAGACGGACACACACATTGCTTTGCGCCGGGAGGCAAGTCGGGCTACCCGGTCAACAAGGGCAGCCGGAGCACCAGCGATCGTAAGCCTTCGCTGTTTTGTGCGCCAAAAAAGAAGAGTCGCGCAGACTGCAGTGGAAAAAAAAATCTTAACCGAGAAGATAAACGCCTCGCCCAGACATCAGTGGTGTGCGAGACACATTGTGAACCGCGCCTTATCCTTCGGGACTATGTGCACAACGTCCAATGCGAAGAGGTTAAGATTCTATGCCGCAATATATTATGACTATTTTGTAGTTTTTCTGCGTAGTATGCTGCTGGATATCTCTCATGTGCTTGCACTGTATGTCGATAAAGCGTATTACCAGTTTTGAGAAGTCATAAAGCAGTAAGTTGAGAATATTTTTTTTTTCTTATTAGTGGTTGTTGAAGTTTGTGTTCATATTGTATTTTAATGCTTCATATACTCCCAATCGAGGTATTTTTTCTTCATAGACTGCCTTCCACAAAAGACAGTTTGATATATGCTCGCCAGTTGCAGTGGCACCTCGGCCGTTCCCAAGCGCGCTCGGCCTTGCACCTTACACAACGCTGGTCCCCGGATCAGCAACACGATGACAAAAAACAATACACCAGTTGATTATTCCTCTCATTATTAAAAAAGAGAGAAATTTATTGAGATTTGTCTTTTTTTCCTTGTTATACCAGTATTGCGTGGTTTCTTTCGCAGTTGTTAAGCGTGCAGCCCAAGTGATAGCGTTGCTGAACGACCAGTCAGTACTGGGACAGGGGGGGGGGGGGGGGGCGATATTAATCAAGTGATCATCAAAAACAGGCGAATAATGAAACTAGAGGACAACACACAATCTAGAGGCACTAGTGCAAAGGAAAACCTACAATTTTTCACATTAGAAATTGTTCTGCGTCGCGAAAAGCTCCAGTCGAACCACAGTTGTGCACGCCGAGCAGCGCCGACGACGAGGCTGACGGGGGCACGCTCCTAGGGCTCAGAACAGCAGCGCTATGGTGTCGTCTACGCGCAAAATCTTCACGCGGCGGCCGCCGCTCTTGCCACTACAACTCTCTAGAACACTGTACTCGAAAGGCTCGTTCACACAGACCCGTTTTCTTACGTTACGTTACGGAAAGTCACCGGGACATTTGTGCTTCATATTAAGCGTGGCTACCCGTTCAAGGAGATAGCCCGGCACGGGACATTCGAGAGACGAATGTTTTGGTGGCGACGAGCTACGACGATGAGTTACCGTGACCTGGATATGACCTGGGCTATGACGATCCCAGGGGAAAGTTGGAGAAGTCCAGCTCGTTGATGTGCGCCTCGCTGGCCTCGCTCAGCCCCACCATCTTGGACTCGTGGAGGGAGATGTGTTCGCGCATCTCCAGCCGATATTCTGCCGACCCGTTGACAAACTTCTCGTGCTTGGTGAAGGGGGCCCCGTCGGCGACGTGCACGCAGTGCGCCTCGAAGACGATTTCGTCGACGACGCCCGGGATTCAATTCATTTATTTACTCCCATTTGTACATATGGGTGACGGAGACAGGGAAAAAAGCTGCAAAATGTGCAGCTTGACAAAGCCCCTGCCCCCTATCGGCAGATCGGCAGACAGGAAACGTTAACAGAAACATTTTAAAGGCGAAAAAACGAAACAGGCAGTTCTATGCAGGAGAAAAAAGTTTAAAAGTTAGAAGTGAATATTGTGCGTATTGTTTTCTTATTTAGTGCATCAAGACAGACATGGTGGTCTCTTAAAAAGTTCAGTAATGTTGGCAATGTATGCTGTAACATTTCAAGCCCATAATTTGTTCTAGGACGAAGTACTCTCAGGGACCCGGCGCTACGTACTCCGTATACCGTATTTTTAACACTTAGTCTAGAAAACCGCAGTAATGGGTGGTTAAAATACTTAAGGGATGCAGCGAATACTGTCGCAAGCTTATATTTGTAATATTCTTGTATTTGTATTACTTTATGCTTACAGAAAAGTGGATCGGTGTGTGCGTAATACGACGCATTGGCTACGACTCGAATTGCTCTCTTCTGCAATAAAAAAAAGTTTATTAAGGTTTGTACTGGTCGTGGTTGCCCACACCAGGTTACAGTAGGATATACGAGAATTGAACAATGCATTATAAATTAAGAGTTTAATACTAGATGGTAATGTATGGCGATGCTTATATAGAATTCCTACGATATTTGAAAGCTTAAGTGTAAGATTTTGAATATAGGAGTCCCATAACATATGTTCATGAAAAATTATGCCTAAAGTTTTAACAGTGCTTGCAAATTCAATTTCCGAAGAATTCAACATTTACTTTACATTAGGATTGCACACTCTACCTTTTGATTTAAAGATAACGGCTTTTGTTTTGGTTTCATTTATTTTTAGGGAATTTGAGACAGTCGATGAACTATCTTTTGCAGACATGTGTTTGCATCGGCTATCATTATATCAATATTGTTCCCTGAAAAACATATACTAGTATCGTCGGCATACATGACAAATGAGGCGTTACTTGCAATAGCGACTACATCATTTATAAATAAATTAAAAATCAGTGGCCCCAAGACACTGCCTTGAGGTACCCCTGTTCGGACTGCTTTCAGCATAGAAGAAAAACCATTAATTTCAACTGCTTGCATCCGACCGCTTAAGTAACTTTCAATTAAAACAAGAGAATGCCCTCGAATGCCATAGAAATTTAATTTTTAAATAGAATTTTATGATTTATCCGGTCGAAAGCTTTTGAAAAATCGATAAATATCCCCAACGTTAAGAGTTTGTTTTCTATATTATTTAGAATAATTTCTTTTTGCTGTAGAAGAGCTAGTTCAGTAGAGCGACCTTTCCGAAAGCCATATTGAAAATCAGTAAATATCGAATTTTTTTCACAAAAGTTGTTAAGTCTAGCGTGTATAATCTTCTCTAAGCCCTTAGAAAAAACGGGTAAGACTGAAATTGGTCTCTAATTGGGCATGTCATTTCTATCTCCAGACTTATATAAAACAGACACCTTCGCAATCTGCATACCCTTTGGAAAAACGCCAGTCGAGAGCGACAAATTAATAATATGTGTGAGGTACGGCGTAATGATGTCAATCACATATTTGACCGGCTGCACCTGTATACCATTAAAATCAACACATTTACTGTTTCTGAGGTTTAAAAACACCGAACGTACTTCACACTCATCAGTAGGAAATAAGAAGCAGTTTTCTGCTATGCGTTGAGTTAAACAAAGATCACCACTTTGTAACTGAACAGGGGAAAATAGATTCGTAAGATAGTCATTAAATTTATTTGCTAACTCTACTCCACTGAAAGTTTTACCATTTATTACAAGTTCTTTGATAGCGTTTGCTTTACCGTTACGATTTAGGATATTATTAACTTTTTTCCAGATAACGTCACTTCTATTTTCATTATAAAACATTTTATAGTAATATACACTTTTTGCTTTTCTTAACATACTAGTTACTTCATTCCGACACTTTTTAAACATTTAAGCACATCCATGTCTTTCGTCCGCACGAAACGCTCATAAAGCTTGTTTTTATTTGTTAACATTTTTAGTATATCTCTGGTAATCCAAGGTTTTCTAGACTTTTTGTGTGGCGTTATTTTTCGAAGTTTAAAGCATTCTTTATATAATAGACAAAATGTATTAATAAACCAATCATACGCTTCATCGGCCGAATCCATTGCGAGTATCCCGTCCCAGTTTTGAGATTCCACACGGTGTCTAAACATACCTAGCGTTTCCGTGTTAACAACCGGAGAAAAAAATGCACTATTATGACACGGTTTTTCTAGGTTTTCGAAATCAGAAAAAATATAAATTGGAAAATGATCACTGACATCAGAGCACACAACACCCGCGGTAATCCGGGTCAGAGGTATGTTTGTAATAAATAAGTCGAGAACCGTTTCACTGCGTGACGTCACTCGAGTAGGATGCGTGATCATATTAGAAAAACCGTAAGATTGAAACAAAGAAGAAAACTCAACTTGACAAGCGGTAGCACAACTCATAACTATATTAAAATCACCACCCAAAATTAAACTGTAACCGTTTTCACCAACTAACTGAAATACTCTTTCAAGAAATCTCCAAAAAGCAGATGAATCAGCATTTGAAGGTATATACAATACTGCAAGTAGAGTGTTTCCGAGTTTCACACATAGGGATTCGTAATTTTTAGTCATAGAAGTAATAATGTCTGTCATGAGACTGCACTGAGTATCTTTTCTTACATACATGGCTATTCCGCCACCGCGCCTGGAGCAGCGATTTAAATAAAAAAAAAGGGGCGGGATACAGCCGGATACAGCCGGTCTCGAGGGGGTTGGAGGGTCGCTGAAACGCCGTCCTCGCCACCAGCACCACAGACTGGTGCGTCTCCAGGAAGTGGCGCGTGATAGAGATGATCCTGCCATCTACGTGGTTTACGTAGACGTGCCGGTAGCCCCGCTTTCCCAGCTCAAAGTGCAGCTGGTTGAGAGCCCGCTTGGCCGCCACGATGCCGGACTCGAGGTGCACGGCAGAGGCGGCCTGGCTCCACGTTGGGAGCCATTTTAATGTTGGGGTTCTTTATGTGGGAGGTCCTTCTACTAACAATCGCCGCCCGATCGGCATGCGCTCCGCCCGTCACCCAGGGAGCTACACACTGCAACAAGAAGACAGCAAATGGGTTTACTGTACCTCTCGGCTGCCCGTCGTCGAGAGCCGGTAGTCCGGGCCCGTCGACCCTTGTTGTCGCCCGTGGATCAGAGCTCACAGTCGGGGTCCGTGTCCAGGCCTGCGGATCGCCTTTCCCACGCCAGCGCTGCGTAGGCTGGCTGTCCCGGGCTATCAATGCCCGAGTCTCGCTGCGGAACAACCCCGGGATCGTCATAGCCCAGGTCATATGGCCCGGGCTCGCCGTTTCCACCGGTCTTGCTCCAGACCTCGCTGGTGGACCGCTCCGGGGTTCGTTATGGGCCAGGCCAGGCCTAGGCTAGGCAGCTTGGCTTCGACGTTCCTTGTCCAGCTACCAGCCTCGCTCAGCACGCTTTGTCTCGCGCCAGCTCGTGTCTTCTCCGCCGGCCGCCTGTCACGTGCAATCTGCCTCGTCGTTCACCCTCGGGTCCCACAAGCTCTACTTGCAACATAATGTGTGTCGGTACTTTCGAAAATATTGCAACGGCCGTTTGTTTTCTGGGACCTATAATGTAACAACCTTTACAACATCTTCCGAATCCCCTGAAACACAATATTTCGTGACGTCACTTTTCAGTCGCCATTATAATGGCGAAGTAAATACTGTAAATCGCGGAGCAGTTTTCTGGTGTCTTGGAAGATTGGGTCTACTGAGCGTGCATTCCTGCTGGAGAATTTTTCATTGACAGAACATTGACACGTCAATCAACAATTGATTCCTTCCTTCTTGGTAAGATTTATTGCGAAAGCCCGTCGCAACTGCCGAACCGCATGTCCCTATATCAGCCTGACATTCTCGCATACATGAGTTTGCTCGGTCACACTATTGAGCCAGCTGAGCCAACACCACCTAGACAGAAGGCCTCCGCATGGTTTCCTCTTCCTGTATGAAACGTCATCACAGTCGGATCGCGCTCGGTCGGCTATTGGACCCGAGCCCAACCTTCGACGCGCTGATTGGCCACGAGCCGCAGCCGAACACTGACGCAGCACTCGTGCCCAATCTCTCGCCTCGATCGATCTGACTATGATGACGCGTGTGGAGGCCTTCTGTCCAGGTGGTGTTATTTGAGCACAGCTGGCAGCGGCGCGAGCAAGGCCATGATGGGAGCGTGATGGTGCTCGAGCCATCCCACCGTGAACCAATATTTCGGCCGCCCCACGGGTGCGTGTAACCATCTATTAGTTGAACTAACGCCTTGTTCAAGATGGCTGCGGTGGGACCGCAGCCTTAATGGGTCGAACTTGTGCCCAAAACGAAATCGAATAAGGTTAGGCTCGCAGGCGTCGATGGCGGCGAAACAGCAGGATCGAAAGCTGGAGGGAGACTGATTCCGGCCCGCCACGTGGGGCCCCTTATGCACACGCATGGGCTTCTGGAATAAGCGGCGTAGAAGGTTGAGCGCGTAGAATATTCTAACCTCGAATAAGCTACAGGATTCTCGATTTTTCCAAAACGCGATATTTCCAGAAACAAAAAAAAAACAAAAAAAAAAGTGCATCCGCAGTTAGAAATTGAACCTCAGCGGTTTGCGTGAGAGCCAAGCAAGATAACCGCTAGGCCACGGGCGCGCTGGCTCCTTTGCTAGCTGCGCCCGAGGCATTACTCCCCCCTTTACACGTGCATAGCCCCGATGCAACACAAAAAAAATCGGAGCAAATTAAATAACGGTAAATTAAAGAGTCATATGAACCACATAAGGCCCACAGTCCTATCGAGCGTAGAACCGCTTCAGTCGCGCGACGTGAATCACCTCGGGTCGCGGTCGGCGTCGCGATGATCCGTGCGTTCCGTCGGGCACCACTTCGTAGATGAGATCACCAAGGCGTCGAAAGACTTTGTATGGTCCAAAGTAGCACTTCAAGCTTTTCGCTGAGGCCACGACGTCGTATTGGTGTCCACACCCACACCCGGTCTGCGGGCTAGAATCCAGCGTCCAGACGCCGAAGGTTGTAGCGACCAACGTCGGACACGTTGCTGGTACTGGGTTCGGACTCGGGCGAGCTGGGAGAGTTCTTCTGCTCGTTCCGCAACCAACTGGGCGTCGTCACTTCTGTCGCCAGCTGGCTCGTGACGTAGCAAAGCATCAAGTATCGTGTCTCCTTGAGACGATGCACCAGCTGGAATGGTGTAACACCACTGGTCACTTAAACCGCTGAGTCTTAGGTGAACGTGACATGTGGTAAGACCTCGTCACACGTCTTGTGTTCCACGTCGACGTACATCGACACCATGTCGGCGATGGTCTTGGTTAGGCGTTCTGTCAGCCCATTAGTCTGAGGATGCTACGCTGTGGTTCGCCGGTGGTCGGTGTGGCTAAGACGGAGGATCTCTTCCATCAGCTGCGCTATGAACGATGACCCGCGATCTATAATCAGAACTTGTGGAGCGCCGTGCCGGAGGACAGTTTACTCGATGAAAAAATTGGCGACTTCCACAGCATTCCCTGAAGGAAGAACTTTCGTTTCGGCGCATCGCGTGAGATAATCTGTGGCGACAACTATCCAGCGGTTTCCCGACGTTGACGGTGGAAAAGTTCATGCACCCTGTCAAATCCCATTTTGGTGCTGCCTGACTGGCTCTCAGTGCTTAGCTTCCGAAACCTTTCTCGCGTACCTTGGTGTAGTGACGGGTGCCTGACGAGAGGCACAGTGCGTTTTTACCTAACGTAAGCCCCGGCACAGCTTGCACCTTCAACATTGGTTAGGTGACTTCGTAGTAGTTGTAACCGCAGAAGACCCTGGCCGTTACAATTCCTCTCCCCCTTCTGCTCTTCGTCTGGTCCTTGGCCTCAGAAATAAAAGGTTTCAGTGTTCGCTGTCCCGTCATTGTAAAGGTTTACCACCTAGTCTATCTTTTCATAACTTCAAAAAAAAAAAAAACAGAAAAAGGAAAGGAAGGGACAAATAGAACAAAGCCTCGAACACTTCGTTGTCCTTGTCCCTTTCTTTTCTCCTCTCTCTGGTGTTTTAAATATGAACGTTCACCAGGTAGGCTGCGCAATAACCCGTATTTCTGTCATTCACCTAATGCAGGTTTTTAGTCATCTTCAGCAATTTTTCTGGCGAATTTGAGACTTCGTTGTGTTTGTCCCTTCCTCTTTTCCTGTCTTGAGTTTTTTTATGTATGAAAGTACACCAGCTAGCCTCCGCCACAACCCTTATTTTTTTGTCGTCTATTTGGTCTGAAATTTGTGTGTGGTACATCTACCGTTCACTACATTTATTCACTTTTGGAAACTACATACGTTGTTCCCCAGCTGCTATAAGATATGGGTTTTTAAAGTATTGGAATCAAGTCGTTGCGATGGTAGCCAGTGCCATAGCCTCCTCTATACTGAGAAAGCCTAGCACATCGTCACGAGACGCGGCCGCCGAAAGTGAAAAGGTAGAACGGCACACAGCGGATGAGAGGAGCGGTTTGCAACAGGCGCCCCGCTGCGGCAAGATGCCGAAACACACTTCTCCCAAGCGATGGAATGTCCGCTCGTGCTCCTTGCGTTCCTGGCGCTACCGCTTCGTTTCTCGTCATGTTTGAAAACTACGTTTCGGGTACTTGTCCCTGCAAAAGCTGTGCAGTGACTACAGACCCCCCGAGAAATGCTCTGTGCTATCATATCCTCGCGCTCCAAATCTGCGACCGGGCGCCCTATGACTCCGTCGTCAAACTGCCAGGCTTTGTGAATAAAGAGGAGGCTATGCCAGTTCGCAGCCAACAAGCAGTGTCCTTAGTTTTAGGGGAAGTGGCGCCACTCGCGGTGGTTGCTTGGAGCAGGCGCAACGCCGTCTAAACATAGGGAAGCCATAGATGTGGCAGGCATTATCAGTATAAAGTAGGCTATGTAGAATCACTGTGGCCCCGGCTGCAGGGATAACACTTAGACAATCAATCTTCAGTATTTATATTTCATGTTCGGGAAATTAAGGGCCGAAGAATATGTTTCGACTTGAAAAGTCTGTGTTACTGGCAATGACGTGGGAATCAAAAATATGCAGCGCTTCACAGAATTATATTTTGTTGAATACATTCTCTAGTTGCATTATTAGGTGCCTATTGCAGTGAATATACTTCGTTTGCTGCCAAAAAATGCGCGCACGCTTTTCTTGTGTTGTTGGCAAATAGGAATACAAAAATTACACGTGATGTAAAACGGCGCCCACATACTGGAAAATACACTGTATGTCGTTTTCGGCAGAAATAGGTTGAGCGGTTGAGCACTTCATTATTCGTTGGCCCCATGGGAAGACCGCAATTATTTGGCTAAGGTGCTCGCTTTGTGGGGGGCGAACAAGGCCGAACTTTTCTTCTAATATGGTAATCTCAATATTTTCGGGTAAGCACAGTATTTTCTCTTCACCCAATTCTTCTCTACAAAAAATAAATAAAATGTTCGCAATCCTGCGGACGTTTTGGGCGTCCTTCTCCCCTCTGTTTTAATCAATATGTCTCTGGGAATCGATTAACGGATAAGTTCGTCAGGGTTAAAACTTCATTAAAAAGTAAGGAGTCCTTTGTTAATCTATACTATAATCAGAGTGTTATCTGCTACAGAATACGGCGAAGTCGTTGGGCGTAGGCATCGCGTTCACACACCGTGGAGTGCTTGCACGCTTTTGGAACAAAATGAATACCGGATCATTTTGTTCCGAACAACCTTCTTGTTTTTTGTTTCTGGAGAGTGTGAGAACGCGCTCACAGGCACAAGATCTTGCCACTGACAGTTCATCGGTGGTATATTTTTATCCGCTATTTTCTGCCATTTTTCCAGAGATGAGGTGCAGCCGCCTTCAGGTAGGACATTGAAGCACGCTCGTCAACGCAGTGACGTGGCTCAGTGATTATGGTGTGTGTTACTCTGTTTATATGTCGCTTGAGTTATTAAAAGCTTATTGAATGCCCCCTCAGAACTCTTGCTGTTTGAATTCAATTCTTTCTGTGATGTATAAGATAGATACTACTTAACTTGCAGTGTGGCGTGTGTTCAAGATTGTTGCTTGTAGAAGGTCAATAAAATGTCAAAAAGCTGCGGGAAAGCTCAGTGGTAACGCGCCTGCTTCCCACGCAGTGGAACCACGATTGAATCCTACGGACGGCGGGCGATCTCTTTCAAGGATATGTCAACATCGACGACAGACACTCTACGCCCTAGGACGAAAACATCAACAACTATCTTAAATACAACGGATGTAATTTAGAGTGGTGATAACAGCCCAGTACAGCTATCGCTGTACAACACGGCCGCGTCAAGATTTCGTTTTTAACTCCTTGTGCCTGCTGGCTGCGAAGAGAGAAATTTGAAAGGATGGATCAGGGTTCTCACCTTAGATGCGCATGCGGCAGTAGTAATAAAGAAATATAAACTCAGTTTTAGAATGCTACCGAAATAATAATACTGCAGCTGGGCGACAGATGACATTGACCGCCATAAAGTGGCGATCTGTCTCCGGGCTACCTTCAGGGGTGACGAGCGTTCCGACTATATTGCGCGACCTGGCGGCATTAAAACTATAGGGTTCTTATTAGGTGGACGAAGAATCCGCATCGCTGAATTTTCTTAATGTGGTTAGATGAACGTACCTGAGGTCATACTTTCTTCTTGATTCTACGAGCGCAAGTAGCACATCAAAGAAACTTCAAACTTGGTACAAGTTTCGGAATCCTACGGGCATAACTTGGGAGTAACACGGTTTTGCTTCAGCGCGTTCGTATCAGAGTACGTTTTTTGCGTTTCCCAAGTGTGTTAGGCCATTAAGTCTCAAGTTGTCACATGAAGTTTGAACAACCAGAAGTGAACCCTAACTGTGGCGTTTGGAAACACCATGAGAGCAGAGGGTAGGAAAACTACAATTTGTTAAGCCTAACTTTGGCACTTCTTTTGCAGATTAGTCCAAGATACCGACTCTATCAAGAGAGAGTCAAGCATGAATCTAATTTCGTGTGTGGCTTTTTAGGGGCCTACATTCTGAAATAAAAAGAAACAAAGTTTTGCCCAAAGAACTGTGCTAGCTGGAAGGGGTGGGAGGATTTTCAATCTAGATTAATACGGTTACCTATTAATTTTGCGGTAATATTTTATAGAGTAAAAAAAATTGCTATACCATAGTCTGCAGTGAGGTTCTTATAGTACAGTGTATTATACCAGTGTTTAAACGCAATAAAACAAGAGCATGCGTATTTAGCATTTTATAAAATAGAAAAGGTACTTGACTTTTTACAGCAAGAATATACAAAAAAATGGACAGGGACGAACATCTTTCGACTTTCAAAAACATGTAGCGTTTTTTATTAGAAGTTGATGTCGAGATCGGCGGACCATGAGGAAAAGGGGGGAAGGAAAGGACAAGTGAAAGAAGGGAGGGAGAAGGGAAGGGAAATGAGGAGAAGGGTGAAAAGGGGGAAGGAAAGGAAAAGTGAAACAAGGGAGGGAGAGGACGGGAGAATGTCGGGGCTGGCAGGCAGGGTGTCGAACCGGAACCAAACCGAACCGAAAACCGGAACAGAACCGTTATTTTTAGCCGAACCGGAACTGAACCGCACCGAAATCTTCGCCGCCATCTTGCAACTGAACCGGAACCGAACCGAAAAGAGATATAACGGTAATCGGTTCAAAACGGTTCAAGGTAATATTTCTTTTTTTCTTTTTTGTTAGTATCACAAAATGAACATATGGGAATAAAAAATTGGCGGCTGTATTTCTTTCTATTGATCAAATCGTCATATAGAGAATAGCAATGTATACGATTAATTGTGGGTTTTCGAAGCACCTTTGTATTGCCACTAGGTTTAACCATATGTTACGTGACGTTATGGTGTCAATACATGCTGTCAAGTAATGTCACGTGGCCTCGTGACGTCACGTGACTCATTGCGTCAACTCGATTTAATTTGAGGAAGTCATTAGATGCATTAACCTTGTTCACAGCATGACGTAACATGACACCACGATTTCGCACAGAGAGTCACGTGATACCGAGACGTAAACGATTTTCATAACGCCGAGTCGAGTGCTCAAGTCCATGACAATCATCATCGCCAAACATTCGGGTAACGGCTCATGTTCAATTAAATATGATAATGGCTAAACCCTAAGAATATCTGAAACTCAGCCCAAGCTTTTGCTTTCCAAACCCTAGCGCATGACTACGATGAACGCTGACGATATATAATTAGCGTCAGATCACGTGGCCACTTGTTCAAATTGCGAGTTGAGGAGATATCGACAGCTGTCTCTGCCCTTTATTTTTTCTGCGTCTGTATTAGGGGAAAACTAATGGATGTTTCCACAAGCTATCAACGTCAGGGGTTATTTGTTAACTCTATTTATTGCAATACAAAAAAAAAGAAAAAAGAACCGTTGCAAGACCGATTTTACAATGTTGAGGCACCGAAACTTTTTTTCGTTGTTGCCGAACTGCATCCGAAAGATGTCCCTGAGAATAGAAGTTCTGAAATGACTATATGCGACTTATTAATGTGACGTTACATAGAACTACACGTGTGTACTGAAGGAATACCTAAAAAAAAAGAAGATATTTTAGTGACCTCAGAAAGACAGCCGAAAGTTGGCAGTCGCTGTAAGTCTCACACGAGCGTCGTTCTCAAGTTATTGCCCAAGTTTCGACCCCCTCTGTATTTTGCTTAAATGAGCTACAAAAATATTTCTATACATTAAAAAATACTCCTCAGGGTCACTCCCAAACGTTAATAACTGATTGAACTTGGCTTTGCTCTTTTTTCTATATAGGCAATGGCAGTCGCCCAAAAATTAGAGAAATATCAGCATCGTTCGCCCCCTCAACTCGGAGCCAGAGGCGGCCACGTGGCCTGGTGCCTATGTTATGCCGCCAACGTTAATCATACCCCCGCGCTGGGATTTTAAAGGAGGAAAACGCGTGCTGAGCTCCAGGCATTGTTAGAGTTCGGCTATTCTTATCACCGCAGAGGTTGGACACGAGCCACTACCCAAGTGTCCGCTGAGGCATTGGTTGTTAGGAGCCGATGTACGGTGCTCACGCAGTTCTCCTGTCCAAACCATGAGCCGCGCTCGACTGTCATCAGGCGGGTGGTTTTGATCCCACAATCCTCGCCATTTTGCTTTGGGAAGGCAAGAGTAAAAGGAATAGTCTCGTTTAATTCTCGCAATTTCACCGCGACACAGAAGCTTCTGAATCAGTGGTGGTCTGGCGAGTACACTAGGGCCAGAGGACCAGTATACGCATCGGAAAAGTCATGAACATTCCAATCCCATATCGTTTTATGACCCCTTTAAACTTCACAGGGTGCAAAATAAAAGCAATAAAAAGTTGCGGTTAACCAGTGTCAAATAAAATTGTCGAATTAACAGACACAAACGGAGGAGGCAATTCCTCAGGAATACTTTCAGGCTTTCCACTCTGGTGAAGAAGGAAGACCAGAAAAGCTGTACTATATGGTGGGAATGAAGTTATGGCCGGCCGCAAGTGGGCAAGCCAGAGTGGCTGGGGGGGGGGGGGGGGGGGTTGACGCCATCTATGCGCAACAGCGGCAACGAGACAACCGGCAAGCCGGTTGTCTGGTTGCCGTCGTCATTTATAGATGGCGGTAGCTCTCCAGAGTTTAGTGTCATCATTTGTTTGCTGACGGACACGACACTGGGGAAACTAGCCCTTAACAGCTCCGCTGTATAAAGAAGTGCGTCTGTGTGTTTGGGGGGGGGGGGGGGGGCGGGGGATCTTTGGCGCAGACCAAAAAGCGTGACCCCGGAAACTACTTTGTTTGCAAAAACGCTCTTGCCAAAAAGCACGTTTTTGTCATGCCAGACGCTCGCGCCGTTCCTCACAACGATGCACTAAGAATAATAATACGTGCCTTTCAAATCCTTGGCTTTCACTGAGCTTGAACCTCCTGCAGCGTGCCTTTTGCACCGTCGAATTCGATTTTCTCAGCAAGAAGAAATCAGAATGACCACCAGCCGACAGTGTGATGACATCACGTGCATACCATGCTAAATAGTTCAGCTTTCTGGTGAAATGTGATATTCGCAACGCTAGCAATAGGTGTTCTAATTGTGAAGTTGTGCAGTATTTATGGCAGTCTCGCGATGAGATATGGCAGCCTAGAGAAATGTTAGAGCGCATTACTATTCTAGCATAGTGTTGTAAAGTGAGGGCTCGAAACAAGTGCAGGTAAAACCGAATATAACATTAGCCTCCCGAGGCAGTATTTCGTGAAGTTTCGAGCTCATGCAAGGTGATGAAATGTAATTTATACTAAGATTTTAAGAATCATTGTCTGTCCTTCGCGCTATTTATGTAATATCATGAATTCCATTGCGTGCATCTTTACGTCTCTTCTTGCAATAAGGCGTTCTCCAAGGGTTTATTTGGAAAAATGACATTAATTATCTCTATCTTTTTGAACATTTCGTGTATTTGACTTCCAATTCATCATGTGAGCGCAGAGTCGTTTTTAGCGTGCCCTGCAACCCAATGTTTCACATTGCCAATCAAAAAACAGAAAAACACTTTTACGCATACCTCGCATAGTTTCTTTCGAGTATCATCCTTCTGCGTCGGTCTCAAGCGGTTATGTGAACTTCATAAAGTAATATTTATTGATCAATATAAATATATATTTAATTACTAACTTAATGTTTGACAACATAAATAGAGGGCCGATCACCCTGAAGCAATGCCCCCTAAGTATTTGAAAGGTGTTCTGCCAATATTTTCCGGCGTTTTTATCCTCGACAGGCACGTTGTAAGTGATATGGGCGGCCTTACATACATTTCTGATATTGAAGATAATTTAAATAACTATGTGTTTTGTGTTTCTCACACATATAACTTCTCAAACAAATAGAAGTCTTTTATTGCCTTTTTTATGCGGTGAATATTACTTTTATGTGTCTGTGGGCTGGGCAAAAACAAAGTAAACAGGGGCGCACGGTGGAACTATGACGATTACGTACGCAAACCGCCAGGAAGTGTCTAATTAAGTAGCTGCCATGTCGAGTAGAACGTGAAATACTACTTCGGTTTACTTAACAAAAACAATATCTTGAAGGACGCTTAAGCTTCGCCTTTAAAAGTGGAACGCGATAGCGTCAACGGGCCTCGTTTGCAACGCATTCTCATTTGCCGCGCAAGCGTGCCTCGCCTGGCCTAGTGAAAAGCGTCTGACTCGCAACTAAAGGGTCGTGGGTTCGAATCCCGTCTAAAATTCTTAATTTTTTTTCTTTAAGGCAAAGGAATTACTTTCAAAAGTGAAATCATTGGAGACATACGGCAAGCTTTAACTCGCATTGCATGTCATGTATAATCACTCTCATTTCACGCGTGATATCACGTTTCACGTAAGCATTTTGGGTTGTTTGAAATCCTTGCGCGAGGGTATGTAGCTCTGACGTCATGAACCTATCGACCAATCAGGATTTTGCAGTCACGCCACCAACATCGGCTTTTCTGCGGCATGAGCTCCTTAACGCTATCGTGTTAAAATCATCAGTTAGCAAGGGTGATGCTCATTTGCAAATTAAATTGTCCGGCATCTTATCCAGAACAAACCTCAACAGCCAGGCTATAAATGATGCTAAGGTTGAAGCCTGGGCGAGTTGGTGTGATATACTTAAAAGGTTAAAACAGCGCAAAAGACAACGGACAGGGTAAAGAAGGACACAGACAGAGCGCTCTGTCTGTTTCCTTCTTTACCCTGTCCGTTGTCTTTTGCGCTGTTTTAACCTTTTAAGGGGGCACATGGGTCTTTGGAGCCAAAAACTTCCTAAAACTGCATTCTTTTGAAAACGGCAATGGCTGTTGTTCTTCTGAATCAACCAAGCTTCTAATTTCATGGATGAATATTCGAGCTATAAATCAATTTATTATGCCTATGCTGGTTGAATGTGCATTAAAGTTGACTCTAAAACATTGTTTTCACATAACACAATTTTTGGACTCGTTGAAAATTTGCAGGAGGCATATCTCAGCATCTGCAGCAGTCAGAAATATAACCTTTCTTGAAATGTGTTGCTAAATGTGTGAGGCATACAATGTTGAGAGCAAATTTTTTAATATAAGTCTAGAAAATTTTTTATTTGATCTTTTCTTTTATTACTTGTTAGCAATGCATTGAGCACTGAACTTCAATATGTTGTAAAATCACTAATAATAGGTTTATCTTAAAAGTACTTCCAACATTGTATACTTTACACTTCGTAGTATCTGGCCATCTGTTAAAAAGGATATTTTGTTGAGCAGTTTTTTCCCTATCATTCCTCCAAACAAAGGCAGGCAAGTTTGAATTATCTTCAGGACAATTCTACTGAAATATATATATGAAATCAGCACAAAAAGCTAAACAAGCTTGTGCAGTTTCATTGAGTTTGGTCATAAAATAAGAAAAAAAGCTCCAAGACCAGTGTTTCCCCTTAAGCCAGGCTAGGCCAGCTTATTCTGTATAAGAAAATGTTCACTTGGGCAAGCGCTATTTTGGGCCAGATTCGATCTGAGTGCGATGGTGCGTATATATTAGAGTGAACAATTCCGATTACTTCTTGATACATGATTAGTCGCATGCGTGCGGTGCTGAGTGTAAACAATGTTTGGTTAAGAGAACAGGCATTTGGGGATTGCCGCTCGGTGTTTCTATAAAAATAGACTGAAAGGAATTATCCTAAAACTTTTGTTACATTTCGAAAATTACATTGCTTTTAGCTCAGTTGGGTCGTCATCATATACATATAAATTGTGAAGTGTATTTCGTGAACCTTATTTCATGATATTTATGGCCACGAGGAGCTCATATTATAATTTTATGTGATGTAATTAATTCCTTAGTTCAAGAACACGATTTCACTTTTAATACTGCGACACAAAGTTGTACCAATCACGGGTATTTTAGACGACCTACCACACTCCGCGACATTTTATACCGTGTAAATAGATCCGCTTGATCTTTAGAATTTTACTTGAGCACGAAGAAAGGACCAGAAAATACAGTATAGTTCTAAATTTGAAGCTGATCTATTTAGAGGTGTGTACCAATAAGCTCAACTCTTTACTCTTGTACTTAAACATTTTGATTCAGGTAAAATATATGTTAATGGTAAACAAAGGGATGTTGAGTCGTATGAACACGACGTTATGTATGTTAATGTAGATTTTCTCCTACTCTTGCGTCGAAATCAAATAACTGAATTTCATATTTTTGACACCTAAAACAAAAGTAAATTGCACGGACGATCGAAAAAAGTATATAGTTATTCGTTTCACGGCGTAAATAGTGTATATTGCCAGAACCACGCGGAAAATATATTCTCAATTTAGCGGTTGAAACCGGTTCAAACCGGTTCAAACCGGTTCGAACCAGTTTGAACCGTTATTTTTTGCTCCCCGGAACTGAACCGGAACCGAACCGAAAGCCGTGAACCCGAACCGGAACCGAACCGATAAAAAATTCGGTTCGACACCCTGCTGGCAGGAGAGTGAGGATCTGTTATCCTAGATCCTCGCTCTCCTCCAGCACCGACATTCCCCCCTCCTCTCCCTCCCTTGTTTCACTTTTCCTTTCCTTTCCCCCTTCTCCTCCTTTCCCTTTCCTTCTCCCTCCCTTCTTTCACTTGTCCTTTCCTTCCCCCCTTTGCCTCATGGTCCACCGACCTCGACGTCAACTTCTAATAAAAAACGCTACATGTTGTTGAAAGTCGAAAGATGTCCGTCCTTGTCCGTCCTTTTTGTTTATTCTTTCTGTAACAAGTCACAAACACCAGCGCGTTCACGTTCAACTATAAGAAATGTACACATTGCGTATATTTTGGCACCATTTTCATGTCTGCAAATATACATTAAATTTACTTTTAGCAGACTTCGTATTCTAGCGGTGCGGTCCTCGCGTCGACAACTTCTGGCAACTAAGGTGTGCGTACTAAATTTAAACATTTATTCTGCCCTTTGCAACTGAAATGTATGCCCTAAGTATCCTTTCTAAAATGTTTTATTAAAGCGCGAAAGGTTTACCTTCTTAGAGTATAAATATTTATGCTGGATTATATTTTTTTATGTAAGGGACAATACTAATTTTGCTTGTATAATTAAATGTTTCGATTGTGCGGTAGTTGTAATTATTCAATAGGCTTGTACCTTCTCAGTTTCGCTTTCCTGGTTGTGACAGCCATAATAAGCCGCAATAACAGAAAGTAAATCAAATTTTGGCCTACACTCAGTCTCATGCTATATTTTAGCGCCAAAGAATCGTGGTAAACTGCCCTATCATTCATATCTTACTTGTTCACATTTACGTCGTTTGCTTGAGACCATCCGCATGCAGAAGCAAGATGTTTGCTTTCTTAGTAACATGTTGTTGTCACGTTCACCCGTCGAGTCAGTTAAAATGACGTTCAAAATAGTATTTGTGAGGTAGTTTGAAACATTTTAAATTGTTTTATCAAATATGCTAGCTTAATCACTTAAACCACCCTCGTTAGGTCTATCTTAGAGTATACATTCGTTGTTTGGGATACTCATTAACACACAGTGCCTTTATTGACACGATGGTATGCGAAAGCATCATGCCTGAGCATTACGAAAACGCGTTCCACGCAGGCCAAGGGAACATTAAATACCAATAGCCTATAACTCGCAATGCATAAGCATCCAGAGCATATATAGGACATACTTACTCGTAAGAAATATTGCACAGACATAAACATTAACAATTATTGCAACAAGAAATATTCACCGATGGGCTTCGATGGTATCCAACCCGGGGCCATGCGATCTGTAGTCGGTCGTATTTATTCTGCGTCACGAGGAGGAAGCGAAAGCGAGCAAAAGCAGCTGGACTAAAGGCCTGCTCACACTTACAGCGGAGTGCTAAGTTAGCGCTACAAGAGCGCTCCTGACAGCGCTCATGAGGCGCTTCCTCGTGACTTAGTTCTAATATAGCGCGTGATTAGCGCTTTTGTAGCGCCTTAAGTAACAAAGTGTTAGCGCTTCCTGTACTGCGATACTGCTGCGGATTGGCACGTGCATCGCGGTTCCGGTTTCTGGGGTTGGAAGAGCATCAGCAGCACAATGGCGGATATGTGGGACCCTGAAATAAAAACGCGAAAAATGATGTTGCATAAGCAAGTAGTGCATATGTGTGTGGACGGCTTAACGCCAGAAGAATCTTCTGGGTGCGCGAAATCTTTCGCCACAGAGATACCGACTGGTAACCGGCGAACCTTGTTCCCAGGCTGAGGGAGCGAGACACAGAGATCTTTCGAAGGTGATTATTTTTAACTGGGTGTCTCTGAAACCGGGGTCACGCATGTCGAATAGAAAGCGATGAGGTCGCACCCTACCAATTAGTCGCTCAGAGTCAACGACTCTGAATCGTCTGCCCGACCATTTTTTTTTTTTTTGGAGAGCGGCTCTTTTACTTCTTCTTCTTCTTTCAATGCCAAAGAAAAGGACAACAAGAACGGAATCACCGTGCGCGCGCTGTTCCGCAGCAGCAAGCACGGCACAAGGAGCGTGAGAGCGCTTACCCTGCGCTGCTGAAGCGGTAACCGAGCGCCTACTGAAGCACTTCTTAAGCGCTAACTGAGTGCCTATAGGCGCCCAGTTAGCGCCTGTCGGCGCCTATAGGCACTCGGTTAGCGCTTCAGAAGCGCTCCACTATTCTGGAGCGTTTCTGAAGCGCTAACCGAGCGCTACGTCACGCACAAGTCGGTGCCAGATGAGTGCTGCTTCCAGCGCTCATGAAGCGCTAGCGGAGCCCTCCGCTGTACGTGTGAACCGGCGTTAAGTATCACTTGCTCAACGTCTGCCTGCGGTATAACACGCGAGTTTCCGTGGTGGGCTATAATTGCACCATTATGCTTAGTCCGCAGGAGTCAGTTGGCGGAACGTGATACTCTAGCATACTTAGTCTTGAGGCGATTATCTTCGGCGCTTAGTCATACTTAGTCCAGCCTATTTAATCCTCAGGTGACCGACGGTGCGTTGAGCTGGCTCCCGAATAACGAAGCGTAGCTCCCCACGTTGACTCTCTACATCACGGGGTGCATTATAATCTAGCAGGGAATAGCACAGATGGCTAATAACTTCACAGCTTAAGACAGCGTAAAGAGAACAATAAACACTCTCCCGTAGAAATTACTTCAGTTACCTACAGGGGTTCTGCGCAGTCCAAGATCTAATTATTCAAGGCCTGACACATTCACACGGAAGAAATATAAGCCTTAGAAAACTCAAACTCATCAATGCATGCTCGTTAAACGGTCCACTCCTGACTACATTTAAACTCATCCAGATCATTTTGATAGACGCAGAGAAAACAAAAGTGTGTCGTGTTTGCAGCGCATCATACACAATTCAAAGGTCCCCGTTTTAGAGTGATCATATTCCGCAAAACGGAAACCTGTTTTGGGGAATATGATCACATTTGCTCAGGATATTTGCTTAGTATTTTACCATTATGTTAAAACAACTCAGACTGGGCGCAAAAAAATAAAAGTGAAACAACCAAAAGCCGAAGAGACAGGGGACGAAGTCAGTCAGATGATGTCTCAAACTCAACTAATAAGTTTATTCAGTAAATCTCAGGGTTGCTTAATAAACAGCATACCCGCTGAATAGACGCTGGAGAAGCTGGTGACAGCACTTTTAATATCGGTTTTCAACTGAATCGCAGTTTCGCATTTGGAAATATCGGGGCAGTCTCCGTATTTAGTCTCCATAGATTTATACGAGTCATTCATTTTGAATCGACCTTTCAGCGGCGTTCATAAAGACTGTGGCACCGAATGTACTAAATGCATTACGTCGTGCGCTATATCACGCACTAGACGAATTCGTAACTTGAAGATGGTACCATACCAGTTGCATATGAATTGTTTTGTCAGAAATTCCTTGTCTCGACGTACCGTTGAGCTGTAACATAACGCCGACACCCTACGCGCATGCTAGCATACAATTATTTTGTTTGGGCAATTACACATCTTATATCGTCACTGTAATTAATTGTTCTTTTCTAGTGTGTATCGGTTCTTGTTTCTTTCTCTTTTTTTTTTTCACCATTACACAAAGCTGTTGTATTCTTACTTCTGAAATGACCTAAAATGGGGAGCGAAGTACGTGCAAATATATCATCAAACTTCTTCACGCAGTTTTCCTGTAATATGAGTTAATTTCAATGCAAAAGGAGGAAGAGGCACACATTAAACATCAGCGCGAACGGACCAATTGGCGAAAGATAGGCGCTGAGAACATTCGCTCGTACAGTCGTTACCACAGGGTGATAATCTTGGAAGGAGTTAACTCCCCCCATTATACATTTCAAGACGCATTAATACCTCAGATCACCCAGCAATTAATTGTTTTTTGTTCCCAATTTTAGAATCCTCAACCTATAAAAAAACGGCAAAGTGCTTCACTTGAAAAGTTCGTTATTACTTTCTGATCTCTGAACTGATTTAATTACTTTCTGGACATACAGGGGTATCAGTGTGGAATACACCAACTTTAGAATTGATTAAGGTTGCTAAGCAATAAATAGTTAGTTCTATCAAGACTAAACATCCATAAAAAAGGGACATCTCGTCCATTTTTTGTTTTGTTTTTTTTGTTTTTCGGTACTATATTAAGGCTGCAGCTGTTACGGGTCCTTTTGTTTCACTTTACATCTCATACACACCTTGTTTTAAGGCATTAGCCGTCGTTAGTAATTAAAATTTTCTTCTCCACAAATGTTAAGCACCTTAATACTAGCCCTACAGTAGCTTAAAGGGGGTAGTGTAACGAACGAAACCGGAGAAGCGGCACAGCGTTGGGAGATGGCCGCGGGTGGCGCTGGCGCTTGCGGCACCGTCGTTCCGGCTCTGGCTCCGGCTTGGCCGCTTGGTCAGCTTGGCTCCGGCCAGCTCCGGCCGATTCGCAGCTCTCGACTACACTGTCGTTTGCTAGTTTCACAGTTTTATTCTCCTTCAAACACAAATAATGTCGTTGGAAGTTCGCTGGAAACAAATAATTGTTTTTGAGGTATTTATATTAGTTATGAAGCGTGTTAGGGTGCCTCTATCTACCGGCCGATTGAGGCATCCAACGGAGCTGCGGATCAAAGCGGCACCTACACCGTCTTCCAAGGAGCGGCCGTTCCCGATGCAAGGTGGATGCTACGCGATAACCATACTACCCCCTTTAAGCCACTGTACTAGCGCCATGGAATGTGGGATTCAGCGCGTTTACATACAATTATCGTTCTATTCTAGTAGTATTTAAAAAAAACAATTTGCAGTTTCACTTTTTACAAACTTTATTGCAAAGTTTAGGAGTAAATAAAATTAGCATGTATAAAATAAAAAATTATTCAAAAACAAAAGCAAAAAAAAAAACGGTTCCTTCAAATGAACACGTTCAATCGACTCCCATATCACATCAAACATTAAGCTTGTTTCTATTTCTACTTCATGGGGACAGTGGAAAACACGCAGCTTAACGATGTGGTCCTCAACTCCGATTGGGATCCCCTAGTAATTTATGCAAGGCTGGATGCGTATTGCCCTCATCTTTAATTGTTCGCGTAAATGGGCAGGCGCATTCCCGTTCGTCGTTTTCAGGATTGTCACTAATCCGCTTAGAACAGAGAAAGAGTTATTTACTGTAAAAGCGTATTACGTTATTACTCGGCCCTCTGACTTGAGCTGGTAAGCTTGTTGCGTTCTCCTTGCTGCAAAGTAACTTTACATGCTGCAAACGAAAGAGAACAAAGATGAGAAAAAAGAAAAAAAAAAAAACCGCGACGTCTTTTGCGTACATCAAAACTGCCCAAATAAAAAAAAAAAGGAACTCTCGGATTTACGTTTAAGCTGTCCTGCGAAATACGCATGGGTCAAGGCAGGGCATTAGAACTGTAAATAATGTGTCTCGTAAGACCAAGATGAGAGCCACCGAGCCTGAAGGTAAGCTTCTACCGGGCATCCTGAATAATTGCGTTGCACGGCCCAGGCACGGGAGTGCCGGTAGTCGGCAGCGATTCGCGTCGTACTTACTTGATGCCGGCTGAATTCCAGATACTAGAAATACCATTCCGGTGTCCTACCTGAATAATTATCCTTCGATAATTGAATAGAAACAGGCGAGGGGATACTAAGTTTCCGGGAAAGCGGACATAGCAGGAGTTTGCGTCGTTTCGTTTTATTGGAATATTTACGCATCACGCACTCAGCCGAGTGAGCGCGAGCCCGCACACGCGCACATGAATGCCCACTCTTCGTGCGACGAACAAGGTATTAAACTTAGGATTATTTTGAATAAAGGAGTTCCAGAAGTGCTTAGCAAATAAACGTTGCATAGCTGGCCTGCGTCTGTTAAAATAATATCTCCATACAAAATTTGCAACTTTCAGCCACGGTGTGAGAGTCACGCTCCCTAGCTCCTGGATGATCGGCTTCAAAATAAAGGTGCTTGCCTACACTTTTCTGACGCCAAAAAATAAAGTAAGGCTCCAATACTGCTCGCATAAAGCAAAACTAGAATTACTTACGCGTTGCATACACCACCTTGTACTGCTGTTCAAGGACGATCACCCAGATGACAGCCATCTTGATAGGCGCCGTCGCGCCCCCTATAGGTCGTGAAAGTGGCGAATATTTTTATTTACACAATGAAAGTCCCAAACGAAAGAAACGCGAATGACAGAGTGACAACGTCTTGCGCTTGTTCTGTCACTAAATGGTATACAGCGGAAGCTCACTCGCAGCCTGTGATGCGCTTCGTGAGTAGTAAATGTACCAAGTCGCCGGTCCTTTCGAAAAATGAACTTTGCGCAAACTTTTGCTTGAGGCATCCACCATATTTTAAACTATTAGCGAAGTGCCCAATGCAGCACGCGCGTCTCGAATGCCTTTTGATAGTACATAGACCAGAACAATATTAACCTTAGATGGACGTAACAGTGATATAAAGATTCACAAAATAGTGGCGACGGATAAAATATTTTTTTTATGTATCATCAAGAGGTATTTGCAATACCTATGCCAGATTGTTAATACGGCGAAGGCCTGGCGATTAGCTTTCGCTATGGAAATCTTAAATAAATCCGTGCAAATTAAACTTACTAGAAGTTTCTGACCATCGACATCGTCCCTTCTCTCGAAACGCGCCACTGGCAGCTGAAGATCTTTTTGCTGACTTCTTTTGAGTGGCACGAAGGGCGCGAGAACTTGTCGCTCTGTTGTTGGCGTTTCTTTTGTTTGGGATATAACACTAGTTTTTTAACGCGTAGTGTCAAGGAGCTCGTGTTGTAGAAAAGCCGGTGTCGGTATCAGCGGTGTTGTTACCGGGAAAACCTGATTGGTCGATAGGGTCATGACGTCACAACAACATTACGTCGCGCGGGAAATTCAAACAACCCACAACGCTTACGCGAAACGTAATTTCAAGTGTGAAATTCAAGTCTCGAAAACATTTCATGTAAAGCGAATGAAAGGTCGCCGGGCGTCTCAAACGATTTCACTTGATGTAATGTTCCTTAATGGCTATAGAAATCCCTTCGATAAACACTTTACGTACCCTTCCTTTCATTTGCATAACTCCATTCTCTTCTTTTCTTTTCTTTCCTCTTTCTTCTACTACGTCGTGGTCCACTGTAACACTATCCAAGCTTTCCATTCATGCCTCCTGGAATGATATGAAAGCACATTCCCTACGGAGGCACATTCGGTGACGTTGTTTTCGATTGTACTAAATGGCGTTTAGGATACCTTGCGTAATAGCGGCTTTCAGAACTTGGTATGGCTCCGAACACTTTGTGCGTGTTCCATGGATGACTTCTTGAGTAATGACAGAGTTTTCACATGAACGTCTGGTGCTGAAAGAAATTACTTGTGAAAGTTTTTCGTCATTCTATTTTAACACACTCAAGTTGTTTTCTTACATCAACACCATATCGTCTTCGATTCCGAGCTTTATATCCGCTGCCAAGTAAAATGCGCCTCCAAGAACCTCAAAGCTGGGGCTACATCCTAAGGCAATCGTGTGTGAGCGGTTCTGTTGGGCTAACACTGCCTCTAGGTCAAATTTCCAACAGCCGACCAAGTTAGGATAGATTGAGAAGTACTGTTCCAGGTCTCGTGTCTGTCTGTTCGCGAGGTCACTTGTCTCCTGATGATATGGGGTGGCGAAGCGCAATTCGATGCCTTTTACTCCGGAATGCGGGAACCTTTTCGGGAGCGATCACCTTGGTGTTCCTAAACATGTCTCTTTCTAGTATTCCTTGACGCTGATGGTATCTCAGTTTCCTGCTCTTGATGCTGCCATACTTGCGCACCCGCCGATGGCTATAAGGAAAGCCTCCCGTTCCAGCAACACCCTCACTTCTCTTTTTTTTACTTCAGCGAAGTCCAGATGAACTACTCCTGATGAAACGGTGGAATAAATTGGCCAATCCCCCTAATTAAATTGTTACTTTTGTTTCGCTTTGGTCATCTGACATTGGTAGCACGAATGAACATACTGGTACATGTTTCCTTTAATTCCCCGCTAAGAGAATCGGTCTGCTAGCGGTCTCCCAAAACCCATCTTCTCCACTGGACTCTGGACCGTCATGGTATAGTCTGAAAATAGAGCTAACATCCGTGTTTGGGACTTAAAACGTTCCATCTTGGAAAGTTAAATCTTTAGTTCCTTTCCATAGTCTTGTGTAGAAGACTTGCATCGTCTCATGCCCCATCTCTGAAAGTGACATGCGGGACAATGCATTCGTATCTTTGAGCTGGACTACTTGCTGATAAAAATGTTGGAGTTCAACAATTACTCTTGCTGTTTTTACTTTAGGATTCGAGATTCTGAGAAAGCACGTTAAGGCTTGATGGCCTGTGAAAAGCTTGGACGTGTGGCCCCCCAGGTACAAACGGACGTGTCGTACTGCCTTAGGGACAGCGAGGAATTCTTTTTTAGTCATTATGTAATTTACATCGTCCTTGGAAAAGATTGACGAGAGATACCCCATGACGCTCAGTTGCCGAGATGTTGTTTATGACGAATTACGTTGGCGAAAAACAGCACCTGAGCCGTAGTGCGATGCGTCCGTGTTCAGTTTTAAAGGTAGTTCAAAATCTGGTCACATCAATGTAGGGCCAGAAGAGATCGCGGGAACAAGATACTTGCAGAACTCTTCACATTCATTGTACCACTCGAATGACGCATCATGGTGGGTCAGTCGTGCTTCTTTGCAAAACCTTGAATAAAGGACTAAAACGCCCAGCGAGCCCAAGAAAAACAAAGAGAGTGACCGTCAAACGGTTTTCTGAGGCGGGAGATTTGCGCCACAAATTCATGTTTTTTTGTTGTTTTTTTCAAATCGTCCGTCGAAGCTCCGTTTAAAAAATTTAAAATGTAGCGTGCGGACTGCATATTGTTTAATACATACATATATGCATCTAAAAAGCGTTAAGCCGCAAAGTGGTAGAGCTGGGACGAACGCCGTTTCCAAGCTGTCTCGTGCTGCTTGTTTTCTTCCTCCTCTTCTCGCGCCGGCTGATCACTACAACATTCCCCCCATCAACATTACTGGTGTAGTCTCAGTTTCGCAGCTCCCTATTCTCGGCTGAAGAGGCGAGTGGCCAAGGTGGCGGTCACGAGAACTAGCGGCGCTGCAGTCGGATCTTGTTTCCCGGTCTCGCGCGCTGTCTGCTACGACTGCGTGGAGAGCTTCCTTTTCTTTTTCGTTTGTTCCTTTTTTTTCTTCCATAAGTATAATAGCAAAAAAGAAGATGATGAAGATGAAGTGTGATACACCACAAAGATAAGAGTCAACGCACAGTGAGTATTCTTTTCTTGAGTGTTTGAAATTTATTTTTGTTTGCGCCTGTTTCCTTGCACTGTGAAGTGTTAGTATGAATCAACAACTCGCCCAAGCTCAAGTATTGCTATTCAAAGTTGACGGGCTAGACAATCCAGAAGCAAGACTCGACTGCAGTGCAGCTAGTTATCGTGACCGCCACTGAACCCACGTCACAAGCAAAGCTGTGGAACTGAGCTTGCTACCATAACGTTGCCTCCCATTGCTTGGAGACGCAGTAGCCAAGCGTTTTTTATTTTAACGCTAAGAACAACAGTGTCACGCATAGTTTTTCTTGGGAGACCCTTCGTCGAGGTCGGATGAGAAGGAGGTGGGAAAAACAGTATTGCGGTTGAGTCCAGGTGGACGGGCTCTACTCGGTCGATTGCTACCACTTGTTCTTTGTGTTTAACAAGGATCGTGAACGTCCTTGTATCTATCTGTATAACGGGGAACGGACCTTCATATGGAGGTTGGAATGGCGTCTTGACGCCTTTGTTTCGAAGAAAAAAGTGAAAGCCGTTTACAAATCCCTGTAACGCCGAATTGGAGTGCAGCTCTTGAGGAGGAGTGAAGGGTACTGAGGGGAGGGTAGACCCCTCCCCCTTCTCCTCCTCCTCCCCTCATTCTTTAATATGCTCCGGTGGGGGTCACGTGACCTCGGGGGGGGGGGGGGTGTCACGTGACTTCGGGGAGGGGGTCACGTGACCTCGGGGAGGCGCGACCTGGGGGTCACCTCAAGGCCACGTGACCCCCAAGGTGACCACCACGTGACCTTGGGGGTCACGTGACCTGGAGGGGTCACGTGACCTCAGAGGGGTCACGTGACCTGGGGGGTCACGTGGGGGGTCACCTTGGGGTCACGTGACCTTGAGATGACCTTGGAAGGAGTCACGTGACCTCGGGGGTCACGTGACCTTCAAAGGGTCACGTGGGGTCATCTTGTGGTCACGTGACCTTGAGATGACCTTGGAAGGGGTCACGTGACCTCGAGGGGTCACGTGATCCCAAGATGACCCCACGTGACCCCCAAGGTCACGTGACCTTAGGGGTCACGTGACCTTAAGGCGGTCACGTGGGGTCACGTGACCTTGAGATGACCTTGGGAGGGGTCACGTGACCTTGGGGGTCACTTGACCTTGGGATGACCTTGGTTACGCCGACGCCGACGGCGACGCCGACGCCGCTCAAGCTGGGAACGGGCCCCTAAGAGCTGCGCTCTAAAACGTGTTTGCACTTCGTGAGATCAGTACTGATGAAATTGCTCCGTGTGGGAAGGAACTCATGAAGGTACAGGCCGCAAGTCCTGCATCCGAAGCCGCAACCGCATGAACGAAATCTTCCGCGCTGGCAATTGGGGATTGCGGGCTTTGTGAAAGAATTCTCCTAGCATGCGAAGGGACGTCGAAAAATACCGACTCCGCTGCGCTACAGTTCATATCGCTCTTGAACGCTGTCCGGATGCCGAGCATAACCAAGGGAAGGGTCTCTGTACACGGAAGCGTTTTACCTTGGGCTTTGATTGCCGCTTTCAATTGTCGGTGGAAACGTTCAACCATTCCGTTGGACATCGGATGGTAGGCGGTAGTGCGCATGTGGTGTGTGCACAAAAGCTTAGACGGATTGTTGAACAGTAGCGATTCAAATTGTCGTCCGCGATCTGTGGTTATGGTCTCAGGTACGCCAAACCGGCTTATTCACATTTCGACGAGCATGCGGGCGACAGCCTCTGTTGTTCTGTCTTTCATTGGGGCCACTTCTGGCAATCGAGTAAACCTGTCAGCGCAGGTCAACGGGTAATGATTGTAGTGATCAGCCGGCGCTTTTTGACGTTAGTGCGTACGTGAGATGTTTATGATCAGTGAGAACATAAAACTGGCGGCCTTCGATGAAGTGTCAAAAATGGCGTATTGCGAGGTAAATAGCAAGAAGTTCTCGACCAAATGTGCTGTAGCCAGCTTCAGTGGCACTCAAACCCTTAAAAAATGCGAGAAGATGCCAGCTGTTCCCAACCAGTTGATGGAGGACAGCCCCGACGGCAGTGTCTTAGGTGTCGACGTTAAGAGAGATGGGCACGTCGCTTCTGGTGTGCTTCAACATGGTGACATTTGCGATGGCCTCTCTCACTGAACTAAACGCGTCCTCCGCTTTCTGCGTCCAATGCAGCGGTGTTACCTTCATTTTTGGGTTTTGGAGGAGGTCGTATAGCGGTTGGGACATATGGGCGCAGTGGGGGATAAACAGACTATAAAAGTTGACGAGACCCGAAACTCTCAAAGTTTCGTTGCGGTTGGTGGTTGGGGAACACTGCGAAGTCCTGCCCCCTTGTCAGGAAGCGGTTGGATTCCCCGAGAATCTACGTGCTGTCAAACAAAAACGAGATCCTTGACACCGAATTCAAAACTTCGTCGCATTTACAATCAGGCCACACGTTGTCAGTCGTGTGAACAGCTGCCGAACGTGACTGGCATGCTCTTCAGGCGTGGTGCTAAAAATCAGGATGTCGTCCTGACATACGAAGCAGAAGGACATCCCACGCAGCACTTGGTCTATGAACCGCTCGAAGGTTTCGAACTCGTACAATCCGAACGGAGTAGTGACTGCAGTCTTTGGAATGTCTTCGGGTTCGATGGGAATTCGGTGGTATGTTTTAACGAGGCCTATTTTACTGAAGATCGTAGTACCTTGAAGTAATCCGCCAAAATTATGAAGATGGGGTATAGGGTAGCGGTCGGAAACCGTAGTCTAGTTGAGGGCCCGATAATCCCCACATGTTCGCCAGTCGCCCCCCTTTTTCGGCACCATGTGTGGAGGACCAGGGACTCGAAGATGGACGCACATACCCGAGTTTAAGCATAATCTGAAACTCGTGTTTGGCAATCTGAAGTCGTTCTGGTGGTAGGCGACGTGGGCGTCCAAAGGCAGGGGGGGGGGGGGGGAGGGCTGTGGTCTTAATGTGGTGGGTAATATTGTGTTGAACCGACCGTTGAACCGTGTTTGGCCCAAACACAGAAGTAAACTTGTCCGCGATGCTTTTCTACTTTCAGAAAAGGACTCAGGGGTGGTGTCTTGGATACCAACACTTGGACGCGAAGCTGCGTCTCGGTATCGATGAGTTGGTAGTGCCGTAAAACGACGGTGAGACCGAATCGTCTTGAAAAATCCGCCCCGATGATGGCCTGCCTCACGTCAGCGATCATGAAAATCCAACGAAATGTCCGCTGGAGACCAATGTTCAAAGTCAGTGACTTTTTTCTGTACGCTTTTATTGTGGATCTATTCACCGCTTGCAGTGGGGGAGTTCCTTGTCGATTTCGGCGATCTTCTGATGTATACGAGGGACTACATTGACTTCGGCGCCAGTGTCTACTAAGTAACGAACTTTGGTTGAACGATCGGTCATGTAAAACAGGCGACCTGATGATGTTTTTCGAAAATGATCATGGCTGTCGGCACTGGCGAGCAGCGTTCCAATAGCGGAGGTGATACCAGCACTGCTGTTGCTGAGTAGAGGCACTCGACGAGGTGGTGGTTCGGCTGTCGACCTTTACTCGACGGTTGGCAGTAGTGACTTCGGTACTGCGCGATGATGTTGAGGGGTTGTTGAATGTGTCAAATCTACTGAGGTCGTCGATCTTCTGTTTTATGCACACATAGGCTGCCAAGAGATCCGGGGCTTGTGGCTGGGCGTTATGATCAGACACAGATAGGCGTGACGTCGGGTTGATCGTCTGTGGATGGCCGGATGGTATTCCAGGTGAGTAGATGTCCATCATCTGGTCTGCAATGCGAGCCAGTGTCATGACGGACTCCGTGGTGATAGTGTTTAGGACGAGCCTGACTTGCTGCGGCAGACGTTAGAGAAAAAGTTCTCGCAATATTGACGTGTCCATAGACCCTGCCTTATCACCGAAAAGTGGCTCCATTCATCGGAGAAGTTCTTTGGGTTTTCTGTCCCCCAACTCTTTGGCAGTAAGCAGCTGCTGTATCCGTCGAGGCTAAGAATTCGTCGTCTCCCGCACGAGCTTTGTACGTAACTTCTCGTAGGGGTGTTCTTCAGGCGTAGAGCGCAAGATGTTACGGACGATGGCTGCAGCGGTCGACTGGGAAAGAGCGGCAACCACGTAGTCAAACTTGGTAAGGGAGAATGTGTTACGATGTTTGCGAAAGATCGACTCGGCAGTTAGGAACGATAGTTCTTAATCCGAAGACCAAAGCTCTGGAAACTTGATAAGGGCTGCAGTCGCCTGTACCACGGCGGGCGTTTCAGAAGAAGCCGCGTCGTTGCGAACGTCCATAGCGAAAAGTCAATGTGTAGAGTTGCTCACCGAGAACACAGCTGAGACTAGGTAGCTTGCAGCTGGCTGATGTTATTTAGATCGGGTCCCCAATATGTAGCGTGCGGAGTACATAAATATTTAATACATACTTATATACATCTAAAAATAATTAAGCGGCCAAGTGGTAGAGCTGGAACGAGCGTCATTTCCAAGCTGTCTCGTGCTGCTTGTTGTGTTCCTCCTTCTCGTGCCGGCTGATCACTACAAACACTTTCTTGAAAACATTCACTCTTTATTACATTGATCTTAAGGTATGCTTCTTTTAGAGCTTCTTGTATGTATGTCAAATGATGAACCATAGCCTCCTTTATACTGGTAATACCTGTCAATCGACATTTGCCAGCCATCCCTACAATTGTGCGCGGCTTCCCCATACAAAACAAAGACGTGTACATATACAGCCCAGGTCACGCGCAGTATTGCGCTGATATTGAATCAAATAGGGAAAATTTTGCCGATGCCATTTTGGTCCAGCCAATATCTCTGAAGAATGGGATGGGTCGCGCCGAAGCCATCCTGACATACCATACGCGATGCCGTTTTTGGTTGAGTGCCAAGAGTGTCCTCCGTGAATCGGTTATGCTGGCAAAATATTTCTATTTTATGACCTTATACAATGCGACGTAAAAAAAAAAAAATTAAGCAAAACGATATCTGTTTACTTTTAACCCGGAAAAGGCCTCCTGCACCGAAGCTTTGAACAAACTCTGGTGCCCTCATTTCTAGTTGTATAGAGTCACCTGACTGGCCCTCGCACTGCTTATAGTACCTTCACTGAAATTTTATCTTTCTGTGTAATTCTGAAGAAGCAGTGCTACAGGACAATGGACGTTGTCGAATTCATGACACCCCCGCAAGGTGACGCGATTTTTATCTTTGCGTGGTGACACCAAAGTATCTAGCGTCCCGATGATTTTTTCCGGTTTCACTTTGGAACGCGTGAAACCGGGTCTCTTGTGTCATGCTCTCAGCGCCTTAGCTTTCACCCTTGCTCCAGCGGTGTTCGAACTTTTTTTTTTATTATTATTTAGTTTGTGATTTCGCGGTGCGCACCAGAGCAGGCACACTTCTACATGTGTGGCACTTTGAAACGCAAAGCAAGTTCTGACGAGTCCCATTTCGCGTCCCTCCTTGGGGAGTGCTGTTAGCCATATAAAGCAGCAGAGGGAGATTAGCAGCTTGGTCCAGCCCATTTGACTTCGTCTTCTCATAAGCCTCCCCACATTCTTTTGTGTCTTCGTGTGGCTGTGAGCGAGTGCGAAAGCCGCTTCTAGCGAATCAGAGGGGTGGTGCGAAACCTGTAACCGCTCTCCGTAAGACAAAAAGGCTTGAACGAAAATTTGCTACTTGATTCGCTCTGACGTGCTGATGGACTCGCTGGGATCATAGTCTTCGCCGCTTGCCAAATTATGGTAAGTTGTTGGGGCCACGTAAGTCCGGTTTCCAAAAAGGGCCCGTCAGTGTTCTGCTTTTCGTGCGCTGCAGTCGCGGCCATGGTTTTTTATCGTGAACGGCCGGAATACATCCGTGCCAAACTTTTCGGTTATGGCCGTTTATTTCTTCAGAGAACGTGTGATTATTATGCTGCGTTTGTTGGACACGTTTCAACAAAGAGCTGCTTATCGGTTGCCGCGATACTTCCGTTGAATGTGATCGGCCTCTTTCATCCTCGACATTGTGTTTGCATTGCTTTGTGCTGCGCGAATCGTATTATGCATCAATCACGACCGAGAGCTGCTCATCGGCGACCGCGAGACTTCCGTTGAATGTGAGCAAGCGCCTTTATCCTCGACACTGTGTTTGCGAATTGTTTCTTGCTGCCCGAATCGGATGATGCATCTATCAAGAATTACATGAGATCGCAGTTTTATTTGTAAGCACTCTTCAAGCATGCTTCTGATAGTAGTCCTGCTTCCGTCTCAATATACCATTTTACTGTTAACGAACATGAACTGCCGCTTGCGTCCCAAGCAACTCCCGGTTGTTCCGTCTTCGCAAGCCTGTCGAGTTTTGCTTACGTCACCAGTGCTAGAAAGCATAAATGCTGCACGAAAAGCAAATTTGGAGATTTAACAAGGGCCTTTGGTTGTACAATTTAAAGAGGTCATGGGACATTAAACAATATCCGGTTGGAATGTTCATTACCTTACAGAGGCGTACTAGTCCTAGTCTGGCCCAAGTATACTCGCACAGACCGCCACTGACTCAGAAGCGTCTTGGTCGTGGTGAAATTGCGAGGATAGAAGGTACCTATTTATTTCAGTCTTGTCTCCGCCAAGCTTGATGACGCGCACGTGAACGTAGCTTTGCTCTTTGGCAAGCTTGTAATTGCGCGCACTTTCCCGCACAAGCAGAGAAATGGCTGTGGCCAGATTACCGGCTTCCAGTCGTCTATAGAGAATTTAGTACAACCTGGTAGAACCTTGATAGAAAAATAAAAAGTGGACAAGACATGTTTCGACTCATTTGCTGTCATATCTTTGTGCACCCTTTTGGATTATTATACCAAAATGTAGGGGTGATAATCATTGCGTTTTCTTTTTGTACTTTCCTTTCTGGCAGTGCTACACCGCATTTAGAGGGTGTATTGCGCAGTCATAAGACACTACTAAAAAGGTGCGCTGTGGAGTCACACTTAATTTAAGGATGTTCAAAATAACGCCTTCCTTTCTAGCCGATTCAAACGGCAGACCAAATCGCGATTTTCGTCCGCGGACCGTGTACCACGTGACCTGCCCGTCACCGATTACTGCGATTCGCTCCTCGTCCGCGGACGCGCGGACTGATAAACTTGAGCGCCTTTTTCACTCGCGGATTTTTGGCGGGAGATTGACTTGAAAAGCGTTGAGTCTGGCAACGATACATGGTTTTTTTGTTTTTGTTTCTGGACGATTAAAACTAAAATGGCGCATCGTTGTGTTTTGTGCGTTCACTGGTTCATTTTGTCGCGCGATTCTTGGTTCCACCAGTGAAAGAAGCTGCGAAAACTTTGTCCGGCTGACGCGACTTGGGTTCCGGTACTCCTCCGGGTCCGTGTCAAGAAGCTCCCTTCAAAATTCTCTAGCACGCCACGATAATTCTTGCGCATTTAATCAGGATTTCACCCAGCAGGACCTTTTTTGTGGCTGTGGGTTACTTGAGTGTTGTGCAGGAGCGGGAAGTGCGTGAACGAATCTCCAAACGCCCCTCCGCGAGCCCAGAACTTCGTCGCTTCTACGCCGAACCCTTCTCGAGCAGGACCATGCCTGTGTCACTGTCATGCTTTCAGTTACTAAAGCTAGTGGCGCTTCGCGCGAAGCCTATCGCGGTGTTTTGTCTCGATCTGTGCGTAATAGAGGAGTACGATTCTTCATCGCAATAGCAAACATCGATTTCTCTCTTGGACGGCGGTGCCACGGTGCGATGTTGGAGTTTCGCGGCACTGTGGGGTGGCGAACAGGTTCGGTCCGTCCTCGCTGGCTTTGCTCGTTGTCTCCCTCGTGTGGATGCGCTTGAGAGACGGACGAACCGCGAACATGTCGTCACGTGATCAATCAGTCCGCGGTTCAGTCCGTCGTGTGAATCGGCCATTAGGAGTGTTAGAAATAACGCCGTTTGCTTAGGGCGTTTTGCTACACTAATAATAGATATAGATTTAGATAGAATTAGATATAAGAAAAGCCATTTACACCGTCAAAGGTGTGATAATGTTTAGCCTGTAGCTCCCGTTGGTGCCCGTAACTGTTCAACCGGAATTGCAGCCAGCCATTGGTCCCGATCTTGTTGATCTTTCGGAAACTTGTGGAGACTCTGCCGCGCAATGCCACTTTCATATGCAGGACATGTGAGGCAGCTATTCACGCAACATCTTGGGAGTATTTTTTTTTTTTTTGAAGCCGGTCACGGGAATTCACCACGAGTACTCGTTACTCATTTGCAACTCTTCAATATACATGTTGAAGTACAGAACAGCGAGCGGAACAAGCATGACTGCAAAGGAAATTCACGGCAAACGGTTCACGCAAGCCATTACCGACTGCTGCGCGCATAACAAAGAAAAAAAAAAAGAAAAGAAACGAATGGTTGGGTGTAGTTACGTGACTTCCGGCTCTCTCTCATTCTCTTTATTTCCCCGACCTCCGTGCGGAGGTTTCAGTTTCGATTTCGAGCAGTTGCGTTTTTTTTTGGGCTTTATTTAAAATAGACGTGACTCTGTAGCAAAATATTAATTGGTTAGTCTTCTAACACCATAATAAATCGCCTGGCAAAAGGAAAAAAAACATTTTTAGGGATGTCAGTGTACTCCTGTTATTTTGTTCATTACACGATGGGAGGCCAACTGAAAGAATCTGTTCCACCAAAAGCCACTGACTAACCGTTTTACGGCAACATGAACTTACCTACCGTTTGTTTTTCTAGTCTTCTCGCTCATAAATTAATTCTATTTATTTTATGTGAATATGTTTAAGGGGTATGATAATATTTTTTGGTTCCCTGCTTCCCTGCCATTCATTTACTAGACTGCAGACGACAAACCTCAACACAGACTCGCCATCGACTCGGCGTGGAAGCTGTTTTACAGCCGAGGGCTGACTGCATTAGCTCTTCCCTCATTATGAACACTGTACGCGTACGGCTGCTGTGTGGCCTCATGCGATAGGACCGAGAGCCTCAATGCTCTTTCCCCGGTCATTTGCCGCCACCTTCCCGTAATGCCCACAGAACACTATTGCCTTCCACGAAGTGCAGGAACGGGCCAGCAGATGCGCCTCCGTTTTCATGACCTGCCACAAAAGAAGGCAGTAAAAATGGGGAAGCAGGCTCTGATTTACTATTATGGCGCCTTTTATAGTTGCGATCTTTTCCGCTTTCTACATCTTATTTTTATATTTTATATTGTACGTCTCAATGTGTGTATGAACAAAATTCCTGCACCAAAAGCCACGTGAAGGCAAATGTTCTTATTTAGGTATCAGTGTGTGCCCTTTGAGGCGCTTTTCATTGGAGGCGTTTGCCTGACGTACTCCTGTTTTCGCCCGGGGCAGCTGCTGGCATGTCATCTCAGGCTAAAGCAAATGTGCGGAACGTTTCCTGACTGTCAAATTAAGTTGATATTACTATTAAGAACCGCATCATCATAGCTTGTTTCGTAACTCATAATATTTTTAAAACGACGTCATTGCATGGGGATCAACGTTTAAAAATGAAGACTCAATTTTCTGTGCACCACAGTCCAGGGTGTCTTGCTTTACCCCACATGATTAAAAGATAATGTTGATAAATTGTTGGACCCCAGCGGAGACGTGACGAGTACAGGCTTTTTTAAATCTAAATGAAAGCATCGTGAAAGAAGGCTTGGTGGGCAAGGTGTCAGGTTTACACTATTTGAAATGAAAGCAAAATAATTATTTTCATTTTTTTATGTACACATTTTACTCTCAAACGCCCGATTCCGAAAAAAAAAATCCACACTTTTTTTACGGTTGGCAGCACTGTAGTAGGAGGCCAGCGTGCGTCAGGTCACTACCATCGACCCCGTGAGTTTCTACGTTTTTAGCCGGAAAACGTCTGAATCCTCGCCGAACAATTCCTGGAGGGCTGCATGACTGTTCAAGAAAAGCATACGATACGTTTCTCGGTCATTCGTGTAGCTTTTCAACCACCGAGGTGCACGTTTCTATCGTGAAGAGACGGCCGATTCAACATGGCTGCCATCTGCCCGCCACTGGCGGCCAGCTGCAGCCGAGTCAACATGGCGCCCATATTCCCGCTTGCCTGGCTATCCTGCGGCACCTCTTGCGCAACTTTGCAGTGCCTTCTGGCGGTCAGCAGGTGTGCCGGACGCCTTCCCGATTCTACAGGCCTTCGCGGGATGACCGAATGACGACCAGGCGATTACAAGGCGAAAACCTTAGTTCCGAGACCGACCACATTTGTTTTTACGGCATTCGCCAGTGCCGGACGCGTGTTTGCCTCCATCGTGTTAGATTTTCAGCCATCGGCCGCTGGCCTAAACGGACGAGCGACAGCTCATCTTCGACAGCACACGGCAAGCGTTTTTGTTTTTTTTTCGAAATGCGTGTTTTATTAGTTGACTTTCTTTTAAGGTTTGTTTACATGTGCGTCCGGGCCACGTTCGTGTTCCAGAAGTTGTGCAAAAGGAAACTATTTTTTTTTTCTCTACCTTTAAGGAGATCAGTCACTAGTTCTGTTTCCTCTGTTGTTTATTTTTTTGTTTTCTTTCTTCGTCGCACGTCTGAGTGTTGTTGGTAGCAAGTGTTTATCTTTTGTTAGGCGTAAAAGTGCATTCTGTAGTAATTTGGAAATGGTGTTGTCTAAATATAAAGCTTTGTATAAAAAAACGAGAAGGCTGAGGGGATGAAGTTTACGATTGTACCGGTAGTACACAACAAACCAGTTTCTACTTGCAATCTGTGTGAAATGCTCAATGTGTTTGACAGTTCTATTTTGTGTGTCTAGCATCCTGGGAGGGGTCTCTGAGTGAGCATTAATTTGTGCATTTGTTGTATTAGATGGCTTGCATTTTTGAGGTCGGGGGGATATTCAGTAGCATTATGTAAGAAATAAATAGAGCGTATAAATACTGTACACCTAAAATGCCTTTAAATAAAATACAGAAATGCATTTCGATAACATTTAGAACGCCCTCGTGTTGCAAATTTAATTCCTTCTGGAATACATTTGATTGCATTTATAATATATTTTCCTCCATACGTTTAGTGCACCAAAAAATGCGTTCGAATGCATTTCGAGAAATGCATTTGAATGCATTTGAAGTGCGGACAAAAAAATTCGAAAAAATCCATGTACTAGATGCATTAAAAATGTATTTAAAATATAGGCTTTTTTTTTTTTTTGCTAAGGGTTGTGACAGTACTTAGGAAACTGTGCAATAGTGACCAATCACTTTGGGTTACAAAAATAGAAGTAGCTGCTTTCGCAATAAACACCACGCGCCACCGAAGCACCGGATTTTATCCTTTTGAGCTTTTGTTTGGGTTTATTCTAAAACTTCCGCGACAGAAAATCCGCCCGCGCCAATGCTCCGACATCAGCGATAGGCTCCTTACACTTCCGAACCTGCGAAGTGAAGCAGTGTGTAATTCCGAACAAGCTCAGGAAGCTCGGAAAACAATATATGACAGATCACACAGAAATGCATCCTTCAACACTGGAGATTTTGTATGGATAACACGACAACAACCTATTTTACAAGAATCCGAAAAGCTAGCCCCGAAGTTCAAGGTTACACGCCAAACAACCCCGGTCACGTACAATGTTAGACACGTAACAAACTCCACGACGTCAGCACCAGACGTTCGAGTCACTCATGTAAGCCAGATAAAAAAATACTGCCCACCGTATTTTGATACAATACTGTCCGATCTTACAGCTGAAGACCAGAACCTAACTCAACAGTCCACCCAACAAACCAGAGACCACAGCGCCATCGGACACTTCCGAAACGACTACAGGACTACGATTTGTTTCCGTAACGATTTTACTGCAACAGCGGAGCCCGAGACGGACTCATAAGAAACCCGGCCGGACCCCGGCCGTTCTCTCGGACTCAGTACCCTAAAATATTTTCGTCCTCTCGGACCCCGCTCCACGTGCCAAACTTCATCTTCCCATGCCAAGCCTAGTCCCAGCGTTAGAATTATTCACAAAAAGAAGTTTGTTAACCCTCAAAAAAAAAAAAAGAGAAGGTCGGATGTGAGCAGCGTGCCTGCCCACAGCGCCGAACGTGCCTCATATGGCCTCAGAGACAGGGAAAGAAGTAGAAGTAGAAGAGCGCCTGCCAGCCATGACGAGCCATCAGCCTTCACTCAGCCATCCCTCCATTATTTACTTTATTTTTATTCATTAAACATTTTTCTTATTGCCAAAGTCTCACATTGGATAGGTTCTCCACACCTCGTGAAGCCTGATAAGTTGGACTTGATAAGCATGGCCAGGAAGCTCGATGCTGATTCGTTAAGGGAACAGATCGCGTCATTAGAGGGGTAGGCTAAGAGGAGCTCGACCTCGTGTGCGCAATGAGGGAGAGGAGCTTGAGACTATAGACAGTTCTGGAAGATCGCCAGGTTTATCAGCCCTGCATATACGAAACTCAAAGTATCGCTAAGCCCCCGTGATGCTAGAACATTTCACGTGAACAACACAGTTGCCTCTCGAATTTTACATCAACTTTTCGAAGCTGAAACCAGGGTGATTGTTTTTATAATCAAAGAGTGTGGGTTTTATTTCAAGGAACTTATATAAAAATCTACATGCTTAGTAAACCCGTGGTCTGTTAAAAACTAAGCCTTCTAAATGTTAATATTTTCTTGCTTCAGTAAATGTGAATTAATCCGTTTGAAGTCGAAGAAACGAAATTGAAAATCTCCTACCCTTTCTAGGTGGGAAGGTGCCAGGTATCACGGCTGAGACAAGCTAATTTGTAGCGCAAACTAATAGTAAGCAATGTCCCATATACCTTGTTTTACTAGAATTGCTTACCTATGGCCCTTTTTTCCTAACCTATGACATAATTCCTTACAACACCGAAATGATTAAGCCAGGTGGAGCTTGCGTATGGAAGCGTCTTAAGCTGTTTAACTACTTATCCAGTCCAATAGCAGTACAAACTTTAAAGCTCTAAGTGTACGTTTCTTAGGAACTCATAAGCCAGCACAAGCATTGCTCTCCGGGAGGGGTAAACGTTCCAGTTCATTTAATAACACAATTGATTCTGGAACGCAAAGGAGAGCATCTTCCACCCGGAGCTAGTGCATTATACGTACACATTTCTGAAAACTTGCGCTGGTTTCTGCGGTCTTTCGAAAATGTTTCGTGTACTGAGGTAACAATATTCCAGGTAAGAAAATACATTTACAAAAAAAAATGGTAAGAGTTTTCTGTTGTTCTTTTTTTTTGTGGCAGCTGTGATTCGTCCACCTAGAAGCTCTTTTGAGAATCGGCTTCATTTAGACAAGACCAAGATGTATGCCTCTTGTACATGGAGTATGTGTTGTCAATGTTGCTTTACCCTTTGAGTTGATCTAGCCCAACTAGAAAGGATCTTTCGCTGTTTGTCGTGTACCGTTGGAAATGTTGCCTTGAAACTTGTTGACTCAAGAATTCTAAAGGCCTGGGAAGTTCACACACACGTCCTTTGTTTACTGAAGCATGCACATCAAATTTGGAATCACGCAATGCACGCTTTGTATTAGAGTGCAGATCTTAGGTTCCCACTCTCGCGTTTAGTGGCGTCGGCGTCGCCGTCGACGTCGGCTTAACTGCGCGCGTTGCTCTATGGGGCGTTGCGGACCTATACACCAGCTCAATTCCCCACTAAATTTGGCGAAGAAATTTAATCGGTGTGTAGGACTGTGATGTCCTATAATTGAGCATGGCGCACTCAGTTTCACATCTTAATTTAGGGGCGAAACTGACATCATATGACCTCAACACCAATTTAGGTGCCCCGCTAAATTTATTGAGGAATTGAATTAGTGTTGTGGTCAAGTGACGTCAGTGTTTCCACTAAATTTTGCAGAGAATCCGACATTGTTTATAAGTCACTTGACATAAAGTCACGTGACATCATTTTCCCCGCTAAATTTAGGGGGAAAACTGTATTGGTGTTGAGGTCAAATGACGTCAATTTCTCGCTTAATCTAGCAGGGAATATCAATTTGTTCATAGTTGGCCTTTTTGGAAAATGCCATTTGTATGAGAAACTTACGTGTCGAATAAACAGATATGATTCATGCAAATTATATAAGAACATTTAGAACCATATAAGAATCATATAAAAATCTTATGAGAAGCTTCTCATAACTTTCTTATATGGTTCTTATATGTTTTTAAATATTTTACATAGTTCTGATATGGTTCTCGTATGTTCTGATATATCTTGTATGATTCATGTGTGTTTATTGGACACAATAAAGTTCTCATACAAACGGCTTTTTTACTAGGATGACGTGGCACGAAGTCATGTGACGCCTTTTGTCCCCGTTAAAGCTAGCGCGGAAACTCATTTCGTGTTCAGGTCACTTGGCGTCAATTTTTCATCTAAATTTAGCGGGGAACTGTGACGTCATGCGACGCCACAGGCCACGGCTTCGCGAAATTCTGAGCAATTAGCTAAAAAGGTTTTAGAATGAAGCAAAAACCGTTCGCGTTGCATTATGGGGCTCCGTCCCACCGTACCCTCCTCGTCCTCCCTAACCTACCCTCAAGCAAAACAAAAAAAATCAATGATATATAAGGGGTACTTCACAATGCTTTAGAAAAGGTTCACAAATATTTTTGGTTTATTTTCGAAAGACGAAACCAAAGGAACAAGTTTTTTAATCGTTTGTGGTAAGTCAGGCTTTTTTTTCTGTTTTGCCGAATGAACTAAAATTAGGGTTAATTAAGACATTTCTGAAATATTAAATTTAGAGCAAACGTTCTAATGACAAAGTTTGTGAACGTCATCAGAAAGATCAATGTTCTGTAGTTTTTATCAAGAAACTTCTAACCCGGTTCGTTTTTCAGGGGTTATAAGAAAGGCACGAATTATGAAAGAAACACGTAAAAACGCGAATCTGTCAAAAGGCCGCTGTCAGCAGTGCCATATTTAGCATGTGGGCCTAGTTTATATAAGCCACAGCTGAGAGCGCTGCGATACAAGACGCGCAAGCGCTAAATCGCGTACTTTTTTTCTTAAGTCGCGGGGTTTTTTTGAAGCCCACAAAAGGGAACCGTCTTTAGCTTTCTTCATAAAAACCACTGGATTGGATGTTTCTGAGGACGCTCTGCAACTTTGTCATTGTAACTAGTGTTGAAAATTGAACAGTTCAGTTCATTGAAATTTTTATTTAATTGTTTAATTGGTAAAATACCAAAATGGACTGAGTTGCTCCAAACAATGAATACATTATTTTTGGGGGTTTCGTCATCCTAAAAGGCACAAATATTTTTTTTAAACTTTGGCTAAAGTAACGTAGAACACCATGTATGTGTATGTATATGTATATTTATAGCTATTTGTTTTTTTAGCGCGGTATATTAAAAAATCCACGTACCTCAAGAGCTGAGCTTTAAGTTGGCTTTACAGAGGAGCGTAAACGTCTGCATTTTTTTTTCTTGGTTACTGTCGCTTCTGACAAAGCTTAAGCCGATTTTAGTTACCTTTGTCGTTGCGTTCGCTCTGACAAGGAATATGCATATTCCTTTTAGTTTAACACCGAAGTTATATATTCGCATATATTTCCCTGTTTTCATACATTATTAGATAATAAATAGCTTTTTCATGACCGCACTTTTGTAAAACATTTGAAGTGGGTAGCTTTGCCTCTGAAAGTTGTGTTTTTTTTTTCATGATGTTGTGACTGTCAAATGGATTCAGGTCTGAGGGAAAGTAGCAGTTTGAGTTGTGCTAAGTTCCTGAGTATTTCAACTGTTCTTCGAAAATGAGGACTGCCAATCGCGTATATACTGGGGAAGTGTTGCTGGAAAAATATATTGGCATAATTGTAAGTAAGTAGGACACTGAAGCTTATAGCTTTAGTGTCCTACAGAGAGCTTATACGTGGAAAGCGAGGTTGTGCTGTGTTTCCTTCGCCTAATGTTCCATTATATTTCCTGCGATTTTAATATGGTTCCAGGGGAAAGTGTTGAACACGTTGGTTGGTTCAACAGCTGCGTGCAATCCTGTGTCAGGAACTGCATGATGCCAATGAAAAGCCTGTATTACCAACAATATTGTGATAATATTATTGTCGAGTTTCTTGTTAAAGTATGGATAAAATAAAGCACAGAAAGATTACTTCTATAATGGAGAGGCGAGACATCATTTTCATACAGGCTTGGTTCGCTTTTTCGCGGAATGTTTATTTCGAAATCGAAGAAAATTCATTTCGATGTTTTTTGTCCACATTACTAGAAAGTCCCTTACACTGGTAATTATAAGTTCACTATGTGAATGAATGGATATGTAACTGTGCCCATAATCAGATTTCTCATTACATACACTTAACGTCACAAGAAGCTTTAACGCAAAATCCGACTTTTTTCAGGGTGGTGGCACACATGGTATTAGCATGCAAAATATAATAATAATCGTCTTTATATTTACCCCACAGGAGTGAGGGCGACGGGATAAAAGTTAAACGAAGGAGCTTGTCGAGGATCCCGCTTCATCACTTGTCAGTACAGAAGCCACTGCAAACATACACAGTGAACTATAATAAAACACATGTATTAAGGAAGCAAAGCAGAGAACAGACAATAGAGATGAAAACAAAACATTTACAATATTAAAAAATAGGAAAAAACACTTCTAAAACAAGCTCTCTCAATATTAGATTCAGCAGAAATGAAATCTGCGATCAAAGACTTCTTTGCGGACATCTCCGGAATGATTTTAATATGTAAGTATGGGCAAGTTATACAAACCTGATTGATCCCCGTAAGTTGTTCGGTATCTGGGTATGTTCCGTGTATTTTGGTAACGGGTATTGTAAGAAGAAAAGTATGCACTCACATTGAACATTTGCAACGAGGTGATATTTTTAGTTCTAACTGCTGTTCGGAAAAAGCAGGCTATACGGAAGTCATACAGAGAAAAGGAACGAATTATATTAAGTTCACTAAAGTACTTTTGACTATGTGGAGCCCATCACGCATTTGCAATAATGCGGAGAGCCTTTTGGACACTTACAATTTCTCGGACAGTTATGTCTGATCGAAACAAGGAAGTAAATATTGGTCGTTTAGTGCTTTTTGGTAGAATATATCTGTGCTTATATATTATTGAATTTAATATATCTAGTTTTGTCAATACTTGTTTTATATGGCAACCCCATGTAAGGTCCTGTAAAACATAGGTCCAGTGATTGAACGGTGTGGACATATTCAGTTTCGTTATCATCCAGAATTATGCTCGTAGATAAGAATGCTGACTTTTGCTTGGCTTGATTAGAACTGCTTTAGTTTTAGTTGTGTTAACCTTTAAATAATTTGAGTCAGTTCATGCTTTAAGAGAGTTCTTTTTTCTTCTGAGACTGCGTCTAGAGGGGGGAGGGAGGGGGGGGTGCCAATAATAAGTAAGCTACTCTCACATTTGGTGAGCGTCGTTCATTGTGGAGTGGAGCTTACCTTGATCTTCTAATGTTGATAAGCATGCAATCAAGTGCCTAAAGAACCTAAATGATTTGCCTTTACAATTTAGTGCGGTGTATGACGTTACCATTTTTTTTGTAATTTCACAGGATAGCTAAAAAACGAAAGAAACTAATCTTTGTTCTCTCATCTAGATATCGGAAAACAACTATTGTTTTATTTAGATGCAAAGTAATTTGAATTGTTCTTTAGAACACCGAGGTAAAGAGACTTTTTTCAGCATACGAATGCTGGTTGTGGTATCTGGTATTTCTGGGGTCCCCAAGAGTGATCATCACTATATATTATTTAAACCCCACAAACCGATTAAGTCGACTTAAATATTTTTTCCCTCACTGCCAGCGTCGCAACAAGTCCGATAAATTCTGTGGCTCCTTCTTCGATTGCAGATGTTGTTTTACCTCTCTGAACAGACACGATTTTGTCATACCATCTGGAAGAAATATAATTAGCAGATGCGTCAGTACTGCTTAACGTAAACCGAAAGTTTCTCGTCATGATCATAACTTTTTACTTCGCCTTTCAATGTATTCCTTGCTCTGACAAATTACTTAACGTACCCCACTGTTGATGAGAAGTTTTCATTTATAGATTCTATTCGTGGCGACGTATGTTTACGATAGTAGGTTCTGTCCCACCCACCCGACAGTGCGCCGTTCACCCTCAGTTTCATGCGGCAGGGATGCTGAGAAATAAAAAAAAGCATGTATTACGTTTATATTATTGACTAGTTCTGTGCGCACAGTCCACAAGAACGTAACATGGTGCGACAACGTTGTTTTACTTCTTCGCAAAGCTGTTATAAAAAACCTTGTTACCGGCCTACATAAGTGCACCGATAAAAATAGTGTCTTGAAGTGATCGAAACCACACCGCGGAAACACATAACAAAACTGTTCAAATTTGGAATACACTAACTGTGTAGAATGTTGTAATTGAAGGGAATAACGTTGTTTTATGCCTTGCAGGCGGGTGCAAGTCTTATAAGTGAAGTGTCAAGTTTTTATAGTTCTACACGGTGGTGCAGATGTTGTGTTGAGTGGAATAATAGTTCTATGTTTTGTTGCGAGCAATAATATTTCTCGTGATTTTCGCTTAGGAAAAATAAACAGCATCCAAGGTCCGAAAAAAAGAAAACTCAAACCAAAAGTTTAGAAACAACAGTTCCCAAAGTTTCGGGGTCGACTTGACTCCTTCTTCAGGGGTGACTAAAAATGGAATGGGACAGCGCGAGCTTCGACCTCTCCTTCTTCTTCTACCGAGGTGATGTTTTCTGAACGTGACGCAGGCCATGGACGTAAATAGATGGTAAGGCCCCGAGGGACCTGTTAATGTTCCCCGGTGTATTCTGGATGTGCCACGACTCCAAGAACAGGCGTCTTCGAATATGTGGCTCCGTGTCTATCACGTGTGCTTTTCCGAAGTCGATCCGATGATCAAACACCTCGCAATGTTCCGCGACGGCGCTACGCTCGCGATCGAAATTGCGCACATCGTTCTGGTGCTGGCGCATGCGTTCGGGAAAAGATTTAGTTTCACCGATGTAGGCGGCGGGGCACCCTGCACACGGTATCTTGTAGACCACGCCCTGTGCTTTCTCCTTTGGGAGGCGATCTTTCGGCCTTGGCATGAGCCGTCCTAATGTTGACACTGGCTTGTGCGCCACTTGAATCCCTTCTTTTCGGAACACGCGCGCCAGTGTCTCGCTCGTCCCTTTTACATAGGGGACGCTGATGCGCGCGATGGGGCGGGGCTGTGTGTCACCCGATGATCCATGGTTATTGCGCGTGCAGCACTGTCGACGGGCGACGCGTTGGACGAAACTCCTTGAATAGCCGTTTTTTTGGAGGTCAGCAAGTATGGTCTGATTCTCCTTTCTTCTGTCTCTTTCCGACGAGCAGATGGTCGTTGCTCTAGACAAGAGAGTAGAGACCACCGACGTCTTGTGACTCGTTGGGTGGTTCGAGTCATAATCAAGGTAGCGTCCGGTGTGTGTTGGCTTCCTGTAGACCGTGAACCCCAGCTTGTCTCCTTCCCTTTTCACCAGAGCATCGAGGAACGGCAAGACTCCATCTCTCTCGTGTTCTACAGTGAACTGGATGGCCGGTTCTATGGAATTCAGGTGTGCGAGGAAGTGGTTCACCTCTGATTTCTTCACGATGCAAAAGCAATCATCTACATAGCGCATGAACTCTTTTGGCCTGTTGGCGAAAGTGCTAAGCGCTTTCTGTTCAACCACTTCCATGGTGAGGTTTGCCGTCGTGACCGAAATAGAGGCGCCCATTGCCGTTCCGCTGACTTGTTTGAAAAGCGCACCCTTGAAGCTGAAGTACGTACTGCCAAGGCAGAACTCGAGAAGGCGGCATAGCTCATCAACACTGAGGCTGGTTCTTGAGCCCAATGTTTCGTCTTTCTCGAGAACCTCTCTGGCTGCAGCAACTGCTAAGGGAACTGGCACGCTGGTAAAGAGCGACACAACGTCGAAGGACACAATCGTGTCATCATCGCTGAGTCTCACTTGCGAGGCACGTTCCACGAAGTGGCCGGTGTTCAGCACATGTGTCGGCGTATTTCCAACAAGGGGAGCTATAGTCCGGTGTAGGTAATTTGACAGCGCTCGGAGCGGGGAGGTCGTAAAGTCCACGATAGGTCTCAAGGGGATGTTAGGTTTGTGGGTCTTGGGTAGTCCGTAGAAGCTTGGCGCAGAGCCATTCCTGCAGATGAGATGCAAGTAGAGGGCTTTCGACTCTGGATATTGCTTGAAAATGTCGGACAACATCTTGTTCATGTTCCGCTGAATTTGGGACGTTGGATCTTTCTTAAGCTTTTCATAGGCCGGACTTTCCAGAAGATCCCGTGCCTTCTGTTCGTACTCCTCCCGGTCCAGGACGACGGTAGATTTCCCTTTATCTGCCGGCAGTAGCACAATCTCTGTATCTTCGCGGAGCTTCCGAAGCGCAGCAGTTTCATCGCGAGATAGATTGTGGCGTTGCCTCGGTGGAGGTTTTGAAAGGATGCCTATCGCTTTAAGTCGTACACCTTCTCGGACGCTAGGGTCTAGACGCGCAATGCCGTCTTCCACAGCGGCAATCATTTTTGGTAGAGGGGGCCGGGTCGTGGTCATGTTGAAGCCGTGGCCTTTTGCCAAGACTTTAATCTCGCAGGGGGAGAGTTGTCTTGAAGACAGGTTCGTGACAAAACTGGCGGTGTCAGCGCCTCCCCTTTCCGGGTCTTTTTTCCTTAGCTTAGAAAGCTTCTGTTCTTGAGATGCCTGTCGTTTTTCTCTAGTAGCGGAGGCGATGCTGGAAGCGAACGACTGCAACGACGGAAGCACACCGGGGATGCGATGTTCGAGCTGCCGACGCGTGAAGTACAGGTCCAGTTCTTTTCTCCTTAGGATGGAGTGGCACTCGTGAATCCTGGCGCTTACCAACCGGTGCTCCGCCTGTGCCAAGATCTTGTTTCCCTCCTGGGTGTGTACGAGGCGCTTGAGACGGAGGCTCTTGGGAATCACGTGCAAGTCCTGGCAGGCCCTCGTGAAGTCAATATGCGTCTTGTAGGTAGCGATGCTGCGGGTGATGTTAACAAACCGCTTCGCTAGCTGGGCTGTCTCCGGTCTAAAGTCAATGGATAATGACTTGAAAGTAAACATCTTCGACAGAAATCTGTCTGGTTTGGGGAACAATTCGAAAAAAAGAAAACTCAAACCAAAAGTTTAGAAACAACAGTTCCCAACGTTTCGGGGTCGACTTGACTCCTTCTTCAGGGGTGACTAAAAATGGAATGGGACAGCGCGAGCTTCGACCTCTCCTTCTTCTTCTACCGAGGTGATGTTTTCTGAACGTGACGCAGGCCATGGACGTAAATAGATGGTAAGGCCCCGAGGGACCTGTTAATGTTCCCCGGTGTATTATGGATGTGCCACGACTCCAAGAACAGGCGTCTTCGAATATGTGGCTCCGTGTCTATCACGTGTGCTTTTCCGAAGTCGATCCGATGATCAAACACCTCGCAATGTTCCGCGACGGCGCTACGCTCGCGATCGAAATTGCGCACATCGTTCTGGTGCTGGCGCATGCGTTCGGGAAAAGATTTAGTTTCACCGATGTAGGCAGCGGGGCACTCTGCACACGGTATCTTGTAGACCACGCCCTGTGCTTTCTCCTTTGGGAGGCGATCTTTCGGCCTTGGCATGAGCCGTCCTAATGTTGACACTGGCTTGTGCGCCACTTGAATCCCTTCTTTTCGGAGCACGCGCGCCAGTGTCTCGCTCGTCCCTTTTATATAGGGGACGCTGATGCGCGCGATGGGGCGGGGCTGTGTGTCACCCGATGATCCATGGTTATTGCGCGTGCAGCACTGTCGACGGGCGACGCGTTGGACGAAACTCCTTGAATAGCCGTTTTTTTGGAGGTCAGCAAGTATGGTCTGATTCTCCTTTCTTCTGTCTCTTTCCGACGAGCAGATGGTCGTTGCTCTAGACAAGAGAGTAGAGACCACCGACGTCTTGTGACTCGTTGGGTGGTTCGAGTCATAATCAAGGTAGCGTCCGGTGTGTGTTGGCTTCCTGTAGACCGTGAACCCCAGCTTGTCTCCTTCCCTTTTCACCAGAGCATCGAGGAACGGCAAGACTCCATCTCTCTCGTGTTCTACAGTGAACTGGATGGCCGGTTCTATGGAATTCAGGTGTGCGAGGAAGTGGTTCACCTCTGATTTCTTCACGATGCAAAAGCAATCATCTACATAGCGCATGAACTCTTTTGGCCTGTTGGCGAAAGTGCTAAGCGCTTTCTGTTCAACCACTTCCATGGTGAGGTTTGCCGTCGTGACCGAAATAGAGGCGCCCATTGCCGTTCCGCTGACTTGTTTGAAAAGCGCACCCTTGAAGCTGAAGTACGTACTGCCAAGGCAGAACTCGAGAAGGCGGCATAGCTCATCAACACTGAGGCTGGTTCTTGAGCCCAATGTTTCGTCTTTCTCGAGAACCTCTCTGGCTGCAGCAACTGCTAAGGGAACTGGCACGCTGGTAAAGAGCGACACAACGTCGAAGGACACAATCGTGTCATCATCGCTGAGTCTCACTTGCGAGGCACGTTCCACGAAGTGGCCGGTGTTCAGCACATGTGTCGGCGTATTTCCAACAAGGGGAGCTATAGTCCGGTGTAGGTAATTTGACAGCGCTCGGAGCGGGGAGGTCGTAAAGTCCACGATAGGTCTCAAGGGGATGTTAGGTTTGTGGGTCTTGGGTAGTCCGTAGAAGCTTGGCGCAGAGCCATTCCTGCAGATGAGATGCAAGTAGAGGGCTTTCGACTCTGGATATTGCTTGAAAATGTCGGACAACATCTTGTTCATGTTCCGCTGAATTTGGGACGTTGGATCTTTCTTAAGCTTTTCATAGGCCGGACTTTCCAGAAGATCCCGTGCCTTCTGTTCGTACTCCTCCCGGTCCAGGACGACGGTAGATTTCCCTTTATCTGCCGGCAGTAGCACAATCTCTGTATCTTCGCGGAGCTTCCGAAGCGCAGCAGTTTCATCGCGAGATAGATTGTGGCGTTGCCTCGGTGGAGGTTTTGAAAGGATGCCTATCGCTTTAAGTCGTACACCTTCTCGGACGCTAGGGTCTAGACGCGCAATGCCGTCTTCCACAGCGGCAATCATTTTTGGTAGAGGGGGCCGGGTCGTGGTCATGTTGAAGCCGTGGCCTTTTGCCAAGACTTTAATCTCGCAGGGGGAGAGTTGTCTTGAAGACAGGTTCGTGACAAAACTGGCGGTGTCAGCGCCTCCCCTTTCCGGGTCTTTTTTCCTTAGCTTAGAAAGCTTCTGTTCTTGAGATGCCTGTCGTTTTTCTCTAGTAGCGGAGGCGATGCTGGAAGCGAACGACTGCAACGACGGAAGCACACCGGGGATGCGATGTTCGAGCTGCCGACGCGTGAAGTACAGGTCCAGTTCTTTTCTCCTTAGGATGGAGTGGCACTCGTGAATCCTGGCGCTTACCAACCGGTGCTCCGCCTGTGCCAAGATCTTGTTTCCCTCCTGGGTGTGTACGAGGCGCTTGAGACGGAGGCTCTTGGGAATCACGTGCAAGTCCTGGCAGGCCCTCGTGAAGTCAATATGCGTCTTGTAGGTAGCGATGCTGCGGGTGATGTTAACAAACCGCTTCGCTAGCTGGGCTGTCTCCGGTCTAAAGTCAATGGATAATGACTTGAAAGTAAACATCTTCGACAGAAATCTGTCTGGTTTGGGGAACAATTCGAAAAAAAGAAAACTCAAACCAAAAGTTTAGAAACAACAGTTCCCAACGTTTCGGGGTCGACTTGACTCCTTCTTCAGGGGTGACTAAAAATGGAATGGGACAGCGCGAGCTTCGACCTCTCCTTCTTCTTCTACCGAGGTGATGTTTTCTGAACGTGACGCAGGCCATGGACGTAAATAGATGGTAAGGCCCCGAGGGACCTGTTAATGTTCCCCGGTGTATTATGGATGTGCCACGACTCCAAGAACAGGCGTCTTCGAATATGTGGCTCCGTGTCTATCACGTGTGCTTTTCCGAAGTCGATCCGATGATCAAACACCTCGCAATGTTCCGCGACGGCGCTACGCTCGCGATCGAAATTGCGCACATCGTTCTGGTGCTGGCGCATGCGTTCGGGAAAAGATTTAGTTTCACCGATGTAGGCAGCGGGGCACTCTGCACACGGTATCTTGTAGACCACGCCCTGTGCTTTCTCCTTTGGGAGGCGATCTTTCGGCCTTGGCATGAGCCGTCCTAATGTTGACACTGGCTTGTGCGCCACTTGAATCCCTTCTTTTCGGAGCACGCGCGCCAGTGTCTCGCTCGTCCCTTTTATATAGGGGACGCTGATGCGCGCGATGGGGCGGGGCTGTGTGTCACCCGATGATCCATGGTTATTGCGCGTGCAGCACTGTCGACGGGCGACGCGTTGGACGAAACTCCTTGAATAGCCGTTTTTTTGGAGGTCAGCAAGTATGGTCTGATTCTCCTTTCTTCTGTCTCTTTCCGACGAGCAGATGGTCGTTGCTCTAGACAAGAGAGTAGAGACCACCGACGTCTTGTGACTCGTTGGGTGGTTCGAGTCATAATCAAGGTAGCGTCCGGTGTGTGTTGGCTTCCTGTAGACCGTGAACCCCAGCTTGTCTCCTTCCCTTTTCACCAGAGCATCGAGGAACGGCAAGACTCCATCTCTCTCGTGTTCTACAGTGAACTGGATGGCCGGTTCTATGGAATTCAGGTGTGCGAGGAAGTGGTTCACCTCTGATTTCTTCACGATGCAAAAGCAATCATCTACATAGCGCATGAACTCTTTTGGCCTGTTGGCGAAAGTGCTAAGCGCTTTCTGTTCAACCACTTCCATGGTGAGGTTTGCCGTCGTGACCGAAATAGAGGCGCCCATTGCCGTTCCGCTGACTTGTTTGAAAAGCTCACCCTTGAAGCTGAAGTACGTACTGCCAAGGCAGAACTCGAGAAGGCGGCATAGCTCATCAACACTGAGGCTGGTTCTTGAGCCCAATGTTTCGTCTTTCTCGAGAACCTCTCTGGCTGCAGCTACTGCTAAGGGAACTGGCACGCTGGTAAAGAGCGACACAACGTCGAAGGACACAATCGTGTCATCATCGCTGAGTCTCACTTGCGAGGCACGTTCCACGAAGTGGCCGGTGTTCAGCACATGTGTCGGCGTATTTCCAACAAGGGGAGCTATAGTCCGGTGTAAGTAATTTGACAGCGCTCGGAGCGGGGAGGTCGTAAAGTCCACGATAGGTCTCAAGGGGATGTTAGGTTTGTGGGTCTTGGGTAGTCCGTAGAAGCTTGGCGCAGAGCCATTCCTGCAGATGAGATGCAAGTAGAGGGCTTTCGACTCTGGATATTGCTTGAAAATGTCGGACAACATCTTGTTCATGTTCTTCTACGGACTACCCAAGACCCACAAACCTAACATCCCCTTGAGACCTATCGTGGACTTTACCTCATCTTGTTCACCTCATCTTGTTCTCGAGTTCTGCCTTGGCAGTACGTACTTCAGCTTCAAGGGTGAGCTTTTCAAACAAGTCAGCGGAACGGCAATGGGCGCCTCTATTTCGGTCACGACGGCAAACCTCACCATGGAAGTGGTTGAACAGAAAGCGCTTAGCACTTTCGCCAACAGGCCAAAAGAGTTCATGCGCTATGTAGATGATTGCTTTTGCATCGTGAAGAAATCAGAGGTGAACCACTTCCTCGCACACCTGAATTCCATAGAACCGGCCATCCAGTTCACTGTAGAACACGAGAGAGATGGAGTCTTGCCGTTCCTCGATGCTCTGGTGAAAAGGGAAGGAGACAAGCTGGGGTTCACGGTCTACAGGAAGCCAACACACACCGGACGCTACCTTGATTATGACTCGAACCACCCAACGAGTCACAAGACGTCGGTGGTCTCTACTCTCTTTTCTAGAGCAACGACCATCTGCTCGTCGGAAAGAGACAGAAGAAAGGAGAATCAGACCATACTTGCTGACCTCCAAAAAAACGGCTATTCAAGGAGTTTCGTCCAACGCGTCGCCCGTCGACAGTGCTGCACGCGCAATAACCATGGATCATCGGGTGACACACAGCCCCGCCCCATCGCGCGCATCAGCGTCCCCTATGTAAAAGGGACGAGCGAGACACTGGCGCGCGTGCTCCGAAAAGAAGGGATTCAAGTGGCGCACAAGCCAGTGTCAACATTAGGACGGCTCATGCCAAGGCCGAAAGATCGCCTCCCAAAGGAGAAAGCACAGGGCGTGGTCTACAAGATACCGTGTGCAGAGTGCCCCGCCGCCTACATCGGTGAAACTAAATCTTTTCCCGAACGCATGCGCCAGCACCAGAACGATGTGCGCAATTTCGATCGCGAGCGTAGCGCCGTCGCGGAACATTGCGAGGTGTTTGATCATCGGATCGACTTCGGAAAAGCACACGTGATAGACACGGAGCCACATATTCGAAGACGCCTGTTCTTGGAGTCGTGGCACATCCAGAATACACCGGGGAACATTAACAGGTCCCTCGGGGCCTTACCATCTATTTACGTCCATGGCCTGCGTCACGTTCAGAAAACATCACCTCGGTAGAAGAAGAAGGAGAGGTCGAAGCTCGCGCTGTCCCATTCCATTTTTAGTCACCCCTGAAGAAGGAGTCAAGTCGACCCCGAAACGTTGGGAACTGTTGTTTCTAAACTTTTGGTTTGAGTTTTCTTTTTTTCGAATTGTTCCCCAAACCAGACAGATTTCTGTTGAAGATGTTTACTTTCAAAGCATCCAAGGTCATTGGCCGTTTAACGTGAGAGTAAGAATCAATGTATTTGATGTACGGAACGCGGTGAAGAAGGTATAATTATGTACTTTGAGAGGTTTTCACATTTAATGGCTGGTTCCTAGAACGGTCTCATGAAACATATTTTTGATAATCAGATTCCTGCAACGCACATTACGGCAAAATACGTTCCTAAAACGCACATTCTTCTAAAGTATGATCCTGGAACGAACTACTGTAACGCGGAAGCTTGTCAAAAAAGTTCGACATTTTAAAAGAAAAAATCAAAACAAAATGACAGAAGAAAGCATGTCGGTGGAACAAACAACCCTCCGGTTGGAAAACTGGCTCTGAATCCTATGCTTTAAAGCTCACGCCAGAAGTGCGCGTTGAAAATGTCGTCACAAGACAGTGAGCGCGGCTATATACAAGCTAGGAGAGTGCGTGGGAAGCGAGAAATATGAGAGTCCTCATGTCCTTGGGAGAAAACGCGGAGGTGCCAAAAAGCCTAGCCAAAGTTGCGTTGCGCGGCTGCAAGACACGTCAAATTCGCTTTACACTACCGGTGAAGTGCTAGATTTGGCTGAGATTTGTTCTGAGATGTAAAGTACGACGGTATTCACACCAGCCAAGGTTAAAATGCATAACAAGTTTATATCTCCAACATCTTGTTGAACTCACACAGAATGCATTCTACGTTACCCCTGTATTTGCTTTGATGTCCTAGACTATTGAGGGAAATATAAGCTTCGTTTTGGCTAAGATAGCTGACGCTGCCCTAAATAATGGTTGTTAATATTTTTACTCTTTCTGAATAAGTTTTACGTTAATACCGATGCTGAAATAGGCCTTGATTATTGATACCAGTATACCAAACCAATACAATGCAATTTTTTCAACCGATTTCGTTTGCTCTTTAAGAATGTACTTTGTCTGATATTTCTTCTTTTTTTTTTACAATTATCCACAAGGCCGCTCTTTGATTGTTTCTATTTTTGACTTTCCTACATCGTGCCGGGTCCTTTCGAAAACTTATGTATTCAAGGTCTAAACAACTCCGCTGGAACTAAAATTGTTTTAAATAAGTTAGTTCATTTGTTATTTATATATTAAGGCCGTCATCATGCACTTCAAAAAGTTCAATTTATTTTGGCAACCTTTTGTATTTTCATACCTTTGTGTTAAGTGTTTTTTCGTTCTACGTTCGATTGGCTTTTGCTAGAAAGCGCGCTCGGTATTTATATTTTTGACACGCTATAAGTCCACCTAAGGACATTAATTGTAGGGGTAATTACAATCGCACTTTGAAAAGCAAGAAATAGCTTTAAAAACGCCAACAATCCACACAGAAAAACGGCGGTATGCAAAACACAAGTAATATAAACAAATATCGACATTCAGTTGAACACGTGAGTTCAACATACAACTAGAATTTTTAGCTATTTATCTACTGATTGTTTGGTTATATGTTTCCCGCCTGCAAAATGCCTAGGCTATTGATAATGTAAAAAGGCCCATTGACGCAATACAACACAAAGCAGGTTGCATATGCATTTCTGCAGGGCACTCCGGAATTCAGACATTTCAATCTAGGTAGAATAGGAAGGCAGGCAGTGTGTTCTAACTTAAAAAGTAAATCTGCTGTGTGGCTATGAGGACGACATTTTACATTTTAACGTCATTTCAAGTGACTCAATGCAGTTAGGCATTGTCAGTCGACGAGGACCCAGACAGATTACAATCGTTGGCTCGCTAAGTTCTGTGGTAAAGTTAGTGCAAGGACAATTTTAGAATCAGGTAAAAAATACCGGAGAAAGAAAGTCCTAGAAAGGGACCATTCAATAAAGAACCCCTCAGAAATAGCCTGTTAGAAGAAAAAAACAACAGCAGAACAGCCGGGAACAAATAGTTTGCAATTGCAGGACGAATGCCACTCGCCGTGACCAGTCGGATCCAACTTTTCCGGATTATAGTAGAGCCAATAACAGTTCCCAGATTAAAAGTCTGTGATATAGCTACCGCATACCCGAACCCTCCAAATCATTACTTTTCACAGCTCTGAGCTGTAAAAGGACGGTTTGAAGAGCAGGGTGCAAAACATTGCGCAAGGTCTATACTCGTCCCCCTTCAGTTACATAGAGCTCCCTGGACATAGGACTGAAGGCGTAGATTTGCTGCCTGATTGATTGAATTCGACAACAAGCGGAACGCTGACGCAGCTGCCGCACCCAAGCTGCGGTCATCTCAGTCGCTTTTTTGTGGCGTGCATAATCGAGCGCGAAAACTTTTTCTAGCAAAGTTGGGACTCAGTAGAGACAAAAGCGCGAATCTGAAGCAATAAATACTAAGGAGCCCAGGAATGTTTATGATTATAACGACTACTATTTATTCTGGGTTACCTTTTTTTATGAAATGATTTTGCTACTGCAATCGGGCAAAACAACTCACACTGGATGATACAGATTACCTCAACACACCGATAAGTAACCTGCGCGTCACGTACGGAAGTCACCAGTGACAAGTGTCCTGAATACTTCAGCCCAGTGGAACTCATTTCGCCGTGAGAACAGTTTAGACTCTGCCGACCCTCCGCCAAATACGCGGTGGCTTTAATATTTATGTGTCGTTATGCGAACAACGGTCTGAAAAGAACGGTAATTAATCCAGTCCTGGTCTTCCCTGCTTGTATTTTGAATTTTTATTGCCACCGCCCCATATTTATCCAGAACAGCGAAGGACCAAGGGAAGTGGAAGGGGGGGGGGGGGGGGGTGCACTGAATTATTTGTTAATGACCGCGTGAATTTCCGGGTTTGAACAAGCATCGTTGTAACGGCGCCCTGCATTGCCGAATGCATTGAAGTCGGGAGGGCGTTCCTACGCTGACGAAGCGGGGAAAAGGGACAATTCCGACGCGTGTGACCGGTCTTATGTAGCAACATCCTCCCGAACTGAATACACTTCACTCAACCGTTTCCTTTTAATGCCAGCTTTATTTTCAGATAGACTATTTTGTTTCCTATGTTTGCATAGCCGTCATCTCAACTTCCACCAAAGACGCGAGATAAAATTAGAACATTCGTTAAACAAGACCGAAATGTCAGTGAATTTTGGAGAAAAAATATTAAGGTCTTAATCCTGAGCGCAGAACGCGTAGTTTTAGAAACGAAAATCAATTTGCTTCCTTCTCAGGCATTCACTGAGATTTTGAATTGAGAAAACTTCGAAACATAACAGTAAACAAAATATGTGGATAAACTAACGCATGAAAGGGTCGTTAGATTGTATTAGGGGCTCCCGACGAGAAGAGCCAACAAGGCATCAATTCTGCACATCCAAGGATAATTACTGTACATCACCGACTCGGGTAAAAGTCGATGTTCCTACTCAGCGAAATTGCCACCCTTTGAACGAGTGAGTAGAAGAACGCGCGGCAAGTCTTCACGAAATGCCTCTTTGAGCAAAAGCGTCGTTCCACCTGAGTGTATGGGAATTCATCAATTCGTTGTAATGTGGCGGAACTGACTTCTTATTAGCATCCCTCTGTTTCTCTAGTAGTTATCTTCGTAATATTTATTTGATATCGAGACAAGCGTAGATTGAAGTTTACAGAAAAAATAAACAGCAGAATTTTACATCCATGTATTCGTCTGACTCAGGTATTCGACTAAGCTGAGCTGCTGACTTAGGGTTATATATAGATTAACGCGTTGTGTGACTAGAAAGTAAAAAATAAAAGAACGTATTCACCCCTTCCTTAGTTACGATACTGCCTGTACGCAGTAGATACAATGTGTACCATCTGAATAACAGTTGGCGGGAACACGGGAGGAAGGGGCATCGACTAATATCAGCGCACTGTAACGGCCAGGCGCGCAACTGCATCCAGCACTGCGTAGGTGCTGTAGTCAAGCGCCGGGTCGGTAAGTACGTGAAGCCCGTTTAGAACGAACCCACATACAGCGAATTATTGTCGATATCGAACTCATAAAAAATTTAATATAAAAGGCACGTAAAAGTACTTTTTATAACGAACAACATATTGGCTATATTAAACTTTTTCCCCCGTGAAGGCTTCCAATGAAGCGAAAACAATCGTCTTCTAGCCTGTCCCTTCCCACCCCCCCCCCCCCGGCCACACACACACACACAAAAAGTAGGAAAACAAGAAAATTTAGCGAAGAAAAGTGATTCAGAAGGAAAGAAAGGTTAAAAAAACTGCACGCACGCACAGAAAAGAGAAAAGCTTTTGATCCCAAAGTGGTTGCCCACGAAGAGGAGCGATGCAGAAAGGGTGATAAGCTAAAAACGAAATGTGCACGCATAGGAAAAAAAAAAAGGTTCCAGCACGTTGTTACAAGGCAGAAGCGAAGAAATGAGGAAGACAGATAAGCTCTCGCCTTACAACGAACGCATCGTGGAAATTCGTTGTAAATGGTTTTTGCTATATCGAACTACTTGCTATATCGAATTGTTCGTAGCGTTTCGAGCTGTTCGTTATAAATGGTTTGACTGTACTCTGATAGAACCCAAAGCCACGTCCTCCCGTTTTCACACCAACTGTGATTAAGATAGTATTGCTGAGCGAAATGAGAGTTTTTAGAGTTCAAATGTTAAAGTAAAGGCTTCTACTTACGTTTTACGGGAGCCAGTAGTATATTTTGTTTTGGTTAAGGCACTCTGGTTGATAAAAATTATGTACCCTGCTATTTGTTCTCTCTGTTTGTAAAAGCGCAAAAAAACAAAAGTGGAATTCCATTGAATGGCTTTGCAGATATCTAGATATCCGCCCCTTGACCTACTAGACTCTCAATCGTGTGAGATTAGACGTCACGTAGCCGTCAGCGTCTTTCGTTGTGAGCATTTTTCTGATAGAAATGCCTCCCCTCGCCGCATGACACATTTTTGTGATCAGCTATTTTGCTCAATCGCGTAACTGCTATATTCTACAATGCCCACCCAACTTCTAAACTATCTTTCTTTATTTATACAAATTAGCTATAACTAAAATCACGCACTTTTTTCAATTTACTATAGGTCACTGTATGGTTGTAAACATGTGTTGCAATATCTAAGGTACGACGGCTTGACCGCTGCGAACAGTTCCTTAGGGCATTTCCAGACCACAAGGGTACTGCCGAGGAAACATAGGATCGGGTTTAAAATATTCGTTTAGGGAGGGTATTTTAGAAGCTCTAAAACTACCAAAACAATTAGTTGGCGAGACATTAGAGAATAGGGAACTTCCGAAACTGTATTTCAAGGGTGTTTTCACAAATATAAGTTTTGAAGACACGTTGCTCAAGGCTCGAAAGCATTTTCAGTTGTTTCGTTAATACTTACGCAAACGTTTTGGTGTCAGTGTTGCATAAAGTTATTCGGCGGTAGCCGGACACTTGACAGAGTTCCGATTTATCCTCAGGTCTTGGAGAAAATGCGGCTTGGGCTTACAAAAAAGAAGACAGCAACGTGCACACCTCGCAACGTGCACACAAAGAAATGATGAAACACGGTACTTTAAATGACTATAAAACTACGCGCTTAACCTGTCCGGCCCAGGTGTTTCTGCATCCGTGATCACATCGATAGCCCTTTCAGTTTAGTCTAGGTAATTGGTGCTTCAAGAAAGTATTTTTTCCTCGGACATATAAGGCCAGCCCGGGATCAAATGGTGCATCTTCTTTTAACTAATCGATTTCGCTGTGCAACCAAATAATATTATTAATAATTATTATTAATAATTAATTATTTTTCATATCACGCTCAATCCCATTAGAATCAGTAAAAATGAAAAAAAATCATAATCGATTTTCGATATTTTCTTGGCAGTCGAGAATTTTCGCCGGCCAGTGCTCGCTTTTTTGGTTTTTCCCCGAACAAATCCTTGTCAGCCCTAGGACGGAAAACTGCGCTTTAATAACAAAATTGACAAAGACCATCTAGTATACTTTTTATAGAGGAAATATGTGGATGGTTTCATCTTAAATCATGAAAGAAAAAAAATCTCGTGTCTTCGAAAACTTTTGAAAAAAAAATGAACTAGAACTATATCGCAAACGTGTTTGAATAAAACAAAATATTTTCGAACTTTTAATTTGAATTGACCGAAGGTGGATGCTGAGACTTTGGCGATTATCAGAGGTTACACATTTCAGAGTCCCGCTAAACTCGTAGATTGGTTTCACAGCAATGAAAGCTTTCGCACTTCTTTTACAATTTAATTGCCATTTCTCAAAACAACTAAATTTTTTTTTCATAAATTTCGTAAAATAAAAATTGTCAAACCTAGTCCCTTTGATACATTTTTGCCGAATTTGAGGCATTATAACTTACGTTTCCTTCACCCTTTTGGCATAAAGAGCACATCAAACAAAAGCTTAAAACATTATCTATTCTCAAAATATCATCGGTATTGTCCCTTAGGTGTAATGCAGTTAAACGAAACCTCCGAAGAAAAGAAGATTCGGTAAAAGTACGATAATAAAGGTAAATTTTCTAACAATATTCATTTCTAGTTGTTGTTTTTTTTCTTTTTTTGCTTTTTACGGAAACCTTTTAACATAATTTTGCAACGTTTAGTGTGGGTATTTACACCCACACTAAACGTGTGGGTATAAATAGTGTGGGTATTTTTTTCATACAACGCTGTGAGGAGGTCGTAACAGGACTCAATGAGAAGAAGACGAAGGGAAGATAGACGCTCAGAGAAGGAGAAGACCGTTAGGTAGAGGTCACGAACTGCGAACGTCACACAATGTCTAGGATATAAAGGAGAGTTGTTTCTGACTAGCCCCCACCTAACAAAGTGGGAGTTGGTCCGGGATTATGGATCAATAATTCATCCGGCTTCCGGATTTCGTCCAAGAAATGCTGCGTGAGATCAATGGCTCGGTGCTCCAAAGAAGTCGCCGTCCAAATGCGCACCCTTTTGTTATCCGCACCCATTCCAGTGGACGCTCCAGCACGGTCAGGAATGCCATCCTCACCACCCGCTAAGCAGCGGTTCGTTGCTCTTGATCCGCCCAAGCTCACCGGGTTCGGCGATCTGCAGTCGCCCGAAGAATTGTTTCGACCGTCTCCACACCTTTTGTTTCCTGAACGGCGTCAGGTCTGAAGATCGGCTTTCTCACGAGGTGCCAGCAGCCCTCGAGGGCAGCTCGAAACTGCGGTTCTGTTTTAACGAAAATTTCACTGACTGTCAAGCATTTGTTACGGCATTCAGAAGAAAGTTTGCGCCTATCGATCTTAAACAAAAACGACTCAGAGAGGAGCTCTGCCTGTGGATCCAACACCCCGAAGACAACCTTAAGCAGTTTATATACGACATGCACCGTATTACGAACGGCTAGGAGAAACGGTTACCGACGCCAAGAAGGTAAATCGGGTGCTTCATCAGGTGCTTCCGCTACTTTATGGCCTTCGCCAACTTGGGAGAAATGGCCAAGGCAGCAGATATGGGCTCATGGAGAGAGCATGGCGGCGCCTGCAATACGTGCCTCCACCGCTGCCCAGTACACAGGTGGCACGTGACCTTGCCTTCCGCAGGGAGCCGACGTACACCGTTCTATCAGCTGGAATTCTGACAGCTCACACCGGCGCCATAGCGACAACAGAAACGGCAGCTTGGACCAGTCAACTATGGCCCCTACAACCGGCGGCTCCGTAGCCGTCATTCTACAAGGGCCAGTTGGCGGCAACAGCGACGCCCGGACCACCATTCTTCGCTCCAGGCAGGTTCAGCCAGCAGCAGCACCTCTCTTGCCGCGGCATACAAGTAAAGTGCCACTGTTGTGGTGGCATGGGTCTCATCGTGCGCCAGTGCCCAACTGGCCGACCGCGGGCCCCACAGCTCTGCTTCCGATGCAACCAGCCGGGCCACGTGCAGGTGTTGTGCCCGGGAAACGGACAGTTGTAGGGGCTGCCCCGGCGGTCACCCACGACGCCACCCTGCTAATAGTTACCGCTGCCGGAGGATAGGAGCCATTGCCCGATGTGCGCATAGGGGACGTGAAATGTAGAGCTTTCCTGGACACAGGTTCTAGTATCAGCTTTCTAGTGACGCCAGCATTGATGGCGGCAAAGTCTATCAGAGTCAAGCTTAAGAATAAGGTGCACGCCCGACGCCTTGCCACTGGTTGGTCGCAGTGCACTACATTACTCCGACGCGCGATCGAATAGGTGGGTAAATTCAGACGACAACGTTTTTTTTTTTGTTCTTTTTTTTTTGGGTACACGATTTTTGCCGTAACGTTATACTTGGGAAAAACTTCCTCACCGCATCAGGCACTTCGGTGTATGTGGCTCTTGGTAGATGGACTGTTGGAACAGAGCCACAATCACTTATCCAATTTCTACCACCTCATCAAGGGTTGAAGAAGACTATTGCCTGGACAGCCTATTTACAGAACAGCGAAGCGTATCAATAAAATCTGGCCAAAGCACCGCGGAGGTTGAAGCAAATACAGAGACAATGGTCGCCTCGCAAATGCAAGACGCGCTAGATGAGTTCAGGTAAGTTTTCTATAAAGTTCCCGCCTGCATATCGCTCACACAGCATACTACTGATACCGACGACAACACGCCCACTCGATGTAAACTGCGCCCCGTTAACGACCACAAACAAGAAATTATGAACCAGTGCATCCCGGACTTGCGGAAACTTGGTCTAGTACGCCGAAGCACCAATCCCTGGGCCAGCGCACCAGTGCTAGTAACCAGAAAGTCCGGAGGCTTTCGGCTTGCTGTGGACTACCGGTCTCTAAACTACCACACGAGAGTCCCCGTGTATCGCATGCCCCGACCGATTGGCTCTTTGCGCAACTCGGCGGTACACACTGGTCTTCAAGCTTTGATTTGTCACAATTGTTTTTCCCAATTCTTGTTGGACAGAAAAACATAACAAGGACGGAATTACTGCCATCAAGGCACCTTCAAACTCGCCAGAATGCCTTTCGCAGTGGCAGGTGGACCAGTGGCATTTTCGACATTGATGGGCATGGTGCTGAACGGGAGCAACCGCTGCCTTGCCATGGCGTTTTTGACGACGTGCTTCTCCAACCCCAGAGGGACACATGATACATTTTGCGACGTCCTAGTGAGCATCAGAGCGGTCGGCCTTACGATTAACCCTGACAAGGTAAAAGTATGTCGCCAGACCCTCATGTTCTCGGGACAAACCATCTCTCCGAGAAAATGCAGACCTGATGGAGAAAGCTCTCGTTCGTAGAACGGAATGCGCACGGGCCACTCAGAACAAATGCCTGCATGACTTTGACAAGCTGTAGCATATAAGGCTAGAGGAGCTTGTTTTTTAGAGCACAGCTCTTAAGCGCGATCCAAACCAACGCTTCTTTATGCGCCTGTAGGTCGTGCGGCTGCGGATGTCACGCATGTCTTGACGCTTTTTGCTGTTTCCGGGCGCGCTTTCTGAGTCAGAACCGTGCGCTTTGTTTTGGACGGGCCAGCTTTGGGCGAGCGCGTACGCGCGCAACAGACTGGCCGGCCAGGCCAGTCTGTCGCAGCCCGAAGTCGGCGAGAGAGAGAGAGAGATCGCGTTGTTATCTTGGAGGATAATAAAAGCGGGGGGAGGAGAGGGCCAATTGTGGATGCGCACCGGGTGCTTTTGTCACTTGCTCTGAGAAGGCGGCGAAGAAACGCGGAGCAGGAACTAGCTTGCCCTCCACCGATTGGCCGGGACACAGGAGCGCCCTATACGTCACCGCGCGTTTTTGTGCGCGTTGAGAAAGAAGTTGAAAGTATCCAACTTTTTTGTGCGCGCCCGGAAGGAGCGAAGAAGTGGCGCGACGTCACGAAAATACGTCACATCCGCAGCCGCACGACCTACAGGCGCAAAATAAGCGTTGGTTTGGATCGCGCTTTAGGCGCGCGCTCCCGGCTTGAGCGGCATCGCCGTCGGCGTAACCGCGAGTAACCCTCGTAACCCTCGTGAGGGTTATGAGGGTTACGAGGGTTACTCTCAGGAGGGTTACCTTCACGAGGATCATGAGGGCTACGAGTTACTAACCCTCGTAACCCTCACGAGGGTAACGAGGGTTAGTTACCCTCAAAAGGGTTACCCTCACGGGGGTTACGAGGGTTATGAGAGTTACCCTCACGAGGGCTATGAGAGTTACCCTCACGAGGGCTATGAGAGTTACCCTCACGAGGGTCACGAGAGTTACCCTCACGAGTGTCACGAGAGTTGCCCTCACAAGGGTTACTAGGGTTACCCTCAGGAGGTTCACGATGGTTACCCAGGTCATGTGACCACCCCCCGAGGTCACGTGACCTAGGGATACGCCCCCCCCCCCCGAGGTCACTGATGACGTCATCAGTGACGTCACCGGCATCTGCATCGTCATCGTCATTATCGATGATGACGTCATCAGTGACGTCATTGATGACGTCACCGGCATAGGCATCGTCATCAGTGACGCCACTGATGACGTCACCGGCATCCGCATCTTCATCGTCATCATCAGTGATGACGTCATGAGTGACGTCACGGATGACGTCACCGGCATCTGCATCGTCATAATCAATGATGACGTCATCAGTAACGCCATTGTTGATGTCATCGGCATCGTCGCGTGACCCCCCCCCCCCCGACGTCACGTGACACCCAAAGTTCACGTGACCCCCCAAGGTCACGTGACCCCCGCCACCCGAGGTCACTTGACCCACCCCCCCAGTCCCCTTTCCTCCTCATCCTCCTCTAGAGCTGCGCTCTAATTCGGCGTTACAGGGAGTTCTACAAGGCTTTCATTTTTTCACGCCAGGAAGATCTAGGCAAGAACCTGTATAGTGAAGCCGATCATGCAGGAGGGAGAGGGCGCGATTCTCACTCTGCGGTGCCACCATCGCGGAAAAATGCGAATACGGAAAGCAAGAGCGTCTTCGGCGCCACATAACACAAACGCAGGCGCGCAAGTCAAAACGAGACACCCAAAACGCCAAGAGAACGTGCGATGACTAGGCAGACGAGCGAGCACAGTAATTGGTTAATATCGCGATAAACAAAAGCACGTGGAAGCATGCGGATACTGAAAAAACGCACGAAGTACCCAAAGAGGAGACTCACTCACTTGACTCAAGTCCAGAGAGGTATTTTCCCGGTGAATCCTCTGCAATTAACCTTCTGAACTCAGTGCTGACTAAAAACATTGTCCGGCCATACAGGTATAAACAGCAACTGTAGAAAATACACTTAAATGATGCTCGTGCGCCCTGAGACTCGTTTGTATCGGTAGTTGATTTTTTTTTATTTATTTGTTCACATGACTTTCACAGAACTTGGTTTTCCTTCAGATGGGACAAGGTTGTAAAATGATAAAACCACTAAACCCCTTTCTGTATTTCAGAGAAATGTCAGGTTGGCGAGAAATAAAAGTGATGAACTTGGTATCCTTCTGGATGATTTTAGATTCTTTTTTAATGTAGTCATGCTAAGGGAGACATGGTACAGTCAGGAGTCTTATATTTTTCGCTTCTTGAATAATCAAATATTTTATTTGAATTGTACCTTTTGGCGCGGTGGTGGAAGAGCTGTCTACATAAAAAATATATTCAATCCAATCCCATAAGAGTGACTTATGGTTATGAATCTCTATGTGTGAAGTACGTTAAAATTATGTTTGCATTATTGTATAGACCACCAATTGGTAATTTATCTGCTCTTCTTGGATTTATTGAAGCTGTATTTCAATGTGTTGGTGACAACGATTATAAAATAATTTTAGGTGGTGATTTCAATATCGATATGAATTCTGTTCCTGCTTGTCAAGTCGAGTTTTCTTCTTTGTTTCAGTCGTTTGATTTCTTTAATGTAATCACTTGTCGTACTCGTGTTACTTCATTCAGTCAAACGTTACTGGACTTAATTATTACAAACATAACTCGAACTCAGCTCTATGCTGGTGTAGTGTGCTCTGATATCAGTGATCATATTCCAGATTATTTTCTTGCTGACTTAAATAATTTACGGAAAGGCCCTAGTCATGATACCATAAATTATTCTAAAGTTGTTAACGTTGAAACACTAGAAGTTTTCAGGCACTGCGTGGCATCTAAAAACTGGAATGTGGCGCTCTCAAGGAACTTGGCTGATGAAGCGTAGGATTATTTTATCAATCAGTTTGATGCAGCCAATCTCACACGTTTAGTGCATCAAGATATCAAGCTGCAGCGGTTTCAACGCTCGAACAGCTTTCACAACTTCCACTTAGAACGGAATTTCTACCAAATGCTTCAACATTGCGAACTTTAACCGCTTCAAATGCTTCAATAGCTTCAACTTGAAAGCGCATCTATGTGATGTCATCCTTTTTCTTTGAGAAGTATATTTTATTATTAGACGTAGTTATAGTTTACAAACAAAAACTTAATAAAATGGAGCAAAGATTGCATCTCACTAAACTGGTAACGATTCCTGGGCCGAGTCCAGCCAAGTAACCGCAGTGTGAGTGATGCCCGCTGCCATCTCGCAAACGTCGCGAAACCCCCGAGCTCGCGAACAGCCTGTCGCTCCGCTCGCTTTTCTCCGAGTGAATCGGTTGCTCCGAGCAACCGACAGATATGGTTATGAAGAATCTTCTCAAGCAAAAGACCTCTTCATCACCCAGTTACTTTTCTAGTGCGCCAAGGGGTGATAGTGTTTTAGACGAAACCGTTTTTCAAGGGCTAAAAACCTCTTGGGGCGTCGAAAAACCTTCCAAGAACGGATTGTTTAAGAGTTTAAGTGATTTTCCCCCCTCACTCTCAATGCAAAAAAATTAAGTAAAAGCGGTTATCGAGCCGACCATAACAACAGGAAACAAACTATTTCTTCTAACAATCAGTTCCGACCGCGGATATTTTGTGTGTATGCCGTATCAATTTCGCTCTCTTTTTTTTTTTTTTGTTTATTTTATGTCATCACGCAAAAAACGTAATAAAGTTAGAAAAGAAGATTTATCTTGCTTTTATATTCTAAGTGCCGCAAACTTTGACCCTTGCGGACACTTATCTACTGTTGGCACTAAGCGATGCTCTAATTATTTGGCAAGCAAGAAAACAAGGCGTTGTGTTTCAAAGGGTACTCGATGAAAACAAAATAGAAACGAAGAAGCTCAACAAAGCATTCTTTCCTCTGCCGTGTTCTAAACTATGGTCACTGACAACTTAAAAAGCAGAGGCGTGGCGAGTCCCGTCCATCTTGTTATTCTTCCGCAGCCAGTCAGATTGCACCACAGTCCGATAGGAACACCCAAGTTCGATTCACCATGCTAAAAGTCTGGAGATAAAAGACGCGCTCGGTGTTTCCTAAACTATCAGTCACCGTAAAAAACACAAAACATGATACTAAGATGAGGACAGCTTTTTATATGTCATAAATCGACGGCTAAATGCGCTTAATAGCAAAAGGTTTTTTTTTTTCTTGCTAGCATCAATGCAAGCGCAATGCTTTTACACGGCAAATGTGTTCGCGGGGGAATTTTTCTCGTGAAGCGGCGCTGTTCGTGATGCACGTTTCTTGGCAGACGATGGGCGCGAACCAGGAAAACATCAACGTCAGAGACCATACAGAGGCCAGAAGTATTAGGGGAGCTGTAAAGGGTGGGCGTGCTGTTAGCCTAATTGATGAAGGCGTTTAAAGCCTGGCTGTGCTGACGTGAGACCGCACTTTCGGGGAATAAAGAGATTGAAGTTGGCATCTCGGGGTTCGTTCTCTTCGGTATGTTGTGTGGACTATGTTTGCTTGTTTACTTTCGTCTTCCTTGCAAATGCTTGAACATCTAAAAGAAAAAAAAGATGAACGGAAATAGTTTTGGCGTTTATCGGATGGTGAATCTTTGTGCATTGTACACTTTATAAATGTCACATTTATTTAGCATAAATTGAAGATTTTGGGAATTACCTCCACTTCTCGTAAACGAACTTCAATTTGGATGGTAAAGTTGGAGACTGTATCTGCCGCCCCGTAGAGTCTGCTACGGGATGACTGGTGTCTGAAACTTTGCATATTGGCGTGGCACATTGAGGCCTTAATACAAACTTCAGAAAACTTTTTAATTTACGCTAAGCGCATACATTCCCCTGTTCTGATAAACTTAGGAGTGTTCCAGATTTCCCGTTAGCACGCTTCTAACTATTTATATGTTTATCTTTTGTGAATGTCATCATAACTTTGATATCTAGTGTTACATAACTGCAGGGACGTGCAAGGTGATGCCTCTAATGACGACTGATATGTTCCTAAGTGCCCTGTTGATACAATTTATGTTTAATCTGTCTTACATTCATGAAGCTATCATTTTCTTTTTTTCTAAAACAGCTGCTGAACGATTATTTCGTGAAAGGGTTTAGAAAAGAAGACATAGCCGCGTCTACTCAATTTGTGGGAAAACAAAAGGCAAAGTAAACATTGTATGTCCCAATGCGTCATTAAAAGTATTATATGCGTATGTTTTTTACCAACACTAACATTTATATATACCTCATCCATTCATCTAAAAAAAATGTATATCCTGAGTTAATTTAAATGTGGTCGTTTTTTACAGGAAAATCGATTATTATACATTATTTACTTAACCATATAATAGTGTAGTGAAAATACCGAGACGTGCTCTTTGCTGACACACAAGTTATTTATATATTTTGCAGATAGATATATACAAACGGACCAGTGCAAGATAATGTCGTTAGTTAGATGAGACGAGACTGCTTTGCAGCTAGGCGTAATCTATCGGAGCTTGTGGGGGATCGGTGGCAAAGTGGGCTTGCGCACACCAGCTCGGAGCACGTGGTGCGAAAGCTCGCGCTGCAGAACCCAGGGATCCTGGACTCAATCCCCACTCCTGCCCGTTCCGATCTGGATGAGCGTCGTACCGGCGTGCGGTCATGTGCCACTACTGCGTGGTGATACACGACCGCACGCCGGTACGTGTAGATAGTGTCCCCCACTTATTGGCTACATGGGCTACACCCCCTAGCGGAGTAGTGGTGGAAGACGCTGTTTGCGCGCTGGTTTGTAATGTTTTGGAGAGTTTGAAATGTTTTGGTGACCCGGATCACGTCCGGGTCACCAATTTATAGTCAACATACCGAGAGGCGTACTTTGCTGACACACTTTTTATTTAGATATTTTAGAGAGAGATATTTACAAACGGGCCGGTCCGAGATGATGCCGGAGTTAGATGAGATTAGCCTGGGTTACAGCTAGGCGCATTACATTGGAGCTTGTGTCGCGTTTCCGCCGCTCGTGGTACGTGGCTCCTGCCTCGTTCGCTGGGCGTGCGTTGGTGCACCTTACTCTCACGTGTAGATGGTGCCGCCCGCTTGTTCACTACAGTAGAAATCAAGATACGTTTACATAATATAATTTCCGAGAGTGCAGGTAAAAAGCGACACATTTAGTGTAATATCTCAATCATAGCTAAACTTGTTTACTTTTTTATAAAGTGCTTAAAAAGGAATCGGAGCAAAAACGAACAAGAGATTGGAAAAAAGAACATATCCTCTTTCCATAGCTGAAGCATAAATATCGGTGGTATATCACGGGCATAAAAGACATCTCTACACCCACCTTTTCACTTTTGATGATGTGAAAAAGCGCAAATGATTATGAAGAAAAGAAGGGTACAGTACAAAGCGCTTACATACAACTGACATGTATTGAAAGAATTGGAAGAGGACAAAAAGGAAGTGAGGGAACCATGAGTGATAATTCCCTCACTTGAGAAATGAGAAATGGCTCAAAAACGAAGTGAAAAAGTCTCATCCCGATGAATACCAGATCAAAGAAAGGATGGATCTGACAGCAGCGGCCAGGCTGGTGGAGTTAACCACTTTGAGGATGGACGACGTGAAAGAAAAGTATCCCTACCTAATGAACTTTGACCGAGTAAGTTTCCACTTACGTTTATTTTTATTTTTTGTTTAGTACAGTGACGGCAAAATGGCTTAATCTAGAAATGCACTTTGCAAGCATGTCGTACAATCTGAACTTTACTTTTTTATGCTCGGCTCGTCTGTAAACGTCCACTGGCCCTTCTCACATTCTCTTGTATATAGCACTTGTACAGATATTTTTCACAAGTTTGGCGTAACCATAACAATATTTAAAAAAAAACAAGCTAACAGTCGTGATTCATGGTAATAAAAAACAGAGTCCCCTTTTGTGTCCCTCAGTCTTCGGCTTTTGTTACCATAAAATTCTGCATTCTTCTATTCTATAACGACAAAAGCTGTAGGACATAGTAAGTAAGGCTCTGCCCTATACGCTTTTCTGTATGAGCGCAAAACATATTTTCAAACCAAGTTCGCTCATAAGAACAGTGCCGTCCAATTCATCCGTCTTGGTAGTGACACTGACTCGAGGGCATCCCCTTTTCAACAAGCATTCTGTTAAAATCTTCTTATAGGACCCAGAGCCTCACAGTGCATATATTTTTCATTGCAAACATATTTCATAGAACCACTAAAACAGGTGCCAATATCAGTGGAAACGAGCTCAAAGCATGCAAGCATAGTAAACCATAACAACTTCAGGACCTGGTTGCAAGTAATAGGTGATTCTGCCTTCGTCGCCTGTAGTGTTAATTGTATGGCGTGCAGGGAGTTCTAGAGCTACAAAAACAAAGGAGTTCTACAAATTCTCTTGTTTGTGTGCATATGCAGAGATTCGGTCAGTGCCACAAAACGTTTCCATGATTGAGCATGTTAGGCCCGTCTACTGTGACCATGTACAGTTGTCCTCAATATGAGATAGAACACTGTCAATCATTCGATCGCCCCTACCTCCACTTTGAAGCGACTTGAACGAGTATAAAGGTTAGTTCAGACATTGGCGTTTGACTGCGCTGTATCCGCCTGCGCCATGATCTGTACACGGCTTGCCATGGCTACCTTAGCAACGAGCCGATGGGAAGTCGACGTGTAGTGCAACGCGATGCGAGACCACACAATGAAGTCGATGCAAACATGTGAAGGCGCCTTAAAGGTTAGCGATTGCGCAGGGGAAAGAAACACTCCGTGGCCTTCATTCGTGTTGGCGTCCGTTAGAGGAGCTGGTGATCGGGATCGAACGAAGCAGTCTGTTCACCCTCATGATGAGGATAACTGTACATGTCACAGTAGATTTGCACAAAGAAACTTCCTGTAGATTTGTCCTTTCAGGTTATTCACTGCATATGGGTGTGCAATACCCTAGTTTCACGGGTGGTTTGAACTGCCATTGATTAAATAGCCGTTATCGGCCCGAACTGTGACTGGACTTAACTGAACTGAGATAGTGCTACACGGCTGCTTTAGACACAGTTGAAAGCAAAACGAAACTAACTTCTATGTCATGTGGTCAGTCTAGATGTTGAGGTAAATTACTCGGAAAGGCGCTTTTTGTGTAATACATATACGTATATTACAATGTGGTAAATATCTTGTGTTTTTTTTCCAGGTGCGTCAGAGTAAGTACTTAACCGCATTGTAGGCTAGGTACCGCCAATTCTAGGCTAGGTGGCGCAAGCTAACGTCCACTACAAAGGGTATCGCTGCTGCTATTTGTCCATTCATACAGCAGTTTTGTCCTGCCGTCTTCGCCCGTTCAGCAAAATGCCGGCACGCCAGGATTATGTCGCCACATCAGGATCTGACGTCCCACGCCTCGCTCAATTACGCCCTTTTTCCGAGCATATGGCCATTCAGTTGAGATACTACTGCATGAGTGATGTTTGGGGTCTGTAGCATCCCACTGTGCGCTTCTGGTGCCTTGTTTTGTGAAGTCAAATTTCAGTGCAGCATCCCCTTTAACTTGTGACTTTCTAACTCTAAACTAAAAAAAAAATGTACCATATTTTCCAAACTACACACCCTTAATTTTTTTACACCCTTTAATGGTGCTATAGCACCCTTTAGGGGTGCTGGAAGGGGTTTGCACCCTTCACTTAGCCGTCCAGCACCCTTTTTTTTGCAGGGTTAGCACCCCTCACGACGAGCGCGAGGGTGCATGGGCGCGAGTACCCCTCCTATACATTGGGAGGGGTGCTGAGTGCTGGAAGGGTGTTGGAAGCGTGCTCAATTATTCGGACAAAGGTGAAGATCTTTATTTTTAATAGCATAATTTAGAAAAAAAGGAAGTATGTCGTCTTCAGTGTATATAAGTGGGCTCAGCGTACATCAAATGAATCGATAAACTCCGCAGTATGTTTTTTGTTTATTTTATTGTTTATTTATGGCGAATTAACCATTTTTTTATTAGTTTAATGACCGATATTGCAATTTCAGCTTCAAATAAAGCCATTCTTAAAGTCTAACTCATTTGAAACAATGCGTGAAAATGCAACAAGTTTTGAGATAGCCATCGGCCTTTCCATCACAATTCAAAAACTGGAGCGTCTGATGTTGTGCTGATATATATGACGTTGTCGTTTCTGTCTCACCGCCATCCCCTTACTGAAAACGAGCGGAATAAAAGTATACTCGACATATACTTGTAGTGTACTGTATGGCAGGGAGTGTAATAGAATATTACAAAAATTGGAGTAGTAGTATATGGCATGCAGGAGCCGTTCCATGATCCAAGTATACTTGTCAAGTATGTTTAGATCATATAACCACTAGCCTACTCGAAGTACGCTCTAAGGAACCGTAGACACTACAAGTATAATTTAGGCACGCCATTAGTATTACTTACGATTGTAGAAGGGGCGTAGTCCAGGTAAACACGGAAGCGTCTTCAACGCACATTCAAAGCGTGAGGCATCTATACATTATTAATCTTGTTCCACTTAGGTTCCAGTTAAATTTTGCATATGGCTGGCGTTCTACTAATTTTGACTAAGTCCTGGTAAATCTTTAGGGGATCAAAGGATTTTATGTGGAACGCTTGTTTTTTTTCTTTTTATAAATCTTTTTTTTTTAGATGGAACACGTGCATTTAGACTAGACTGATTACCTGCTCCGCCTAAATTTGTTAAATTTACTAAAAGCTTGTTCCACTTAAACTTTTCGCAGACTTTTTTTTCTAAATAATATGCGACTTTGTTTTACCTATGTGGTGAGTTGCGGAGGAACACACCAGAAAAGAAGGAAGCGTTCGTTTTTCAAAATTTACCACTTTGTTAAAAACTTGGACTCATGTACGAGTCCCTCCTCTGTCTAAAACAATACTTCAGCTTTCCACTTTAAGTGAAAAAGATTTTGATTGAAAATCGCATAAATTTCGTCATACCATATTTAAACAGATATCTGGTTGTAGCAGAATTTGAACTGTACGTACTGTAAGTGAACTGATCGTATTGGTAATCAAACTGCTGAAATGGCGACAATCAAGGCGTCGGACTTCTCGAGGTACGTTCGAAGCACGATGTTTAGAAGGGCCACGTATGTTCGCCCCATTCGCGGAAGTGGCCCATTGGCATCTGTCTCAAATTACGACCAGCAAAAATAAAGCTCAATCAATCAATCAACTAGTGTTTACTGCAGAGTTAAGGAAGAACCACTGGACTTCACGTTGGCATATTTCAATAATAACTATAATAATAAAATCATTTAGTGTTTGTTACAGTGTCCAGGGACATCCAATTGGTTTTCTTGCTAGCGTAGTTCAATAGAACGCATAAACATATATGCTCGCGCGCGCGCAGACACACACATACACGCGCGCACGCGCGTACGCAAGCATGCACACCCGAAAACGCACGCAGACGCAGATGCAGGCATAAGCAACCATGCGGACGTGTCTACACGCGCATACGAACACGGGCGCATGCACGCACAGACGCACGGAAACGAATTCGACGAACGAAACGTGCTTGAGCTATAGTTTCGGTTTCGTGTTGAAAAAGAAAACCTACAGTTTAGGTGAAATCTAGGATAGACAAAATTCTTGTTAACTTTCTGCAACATTATAGTGACACTATTAATAGTAAAATAATACTAATTTGCTTAGTTTCGTTTTCAAAAACAAAAAAGAAGAGCCTTTTGAAGACTGCGCAAGGACCATCGCTATTGGACTCAGCTGCCGTTGGCACTGGCCGGTGGGGATACGCAGGCTTCGAGAATCGCTTCCTTTTTACGTTTTAGACGTTTTAGCAGATATTTTAGATATCTTTCTTACGAATACCGTGTTCAAGAATACCAAGCGATGACTGAGAGGTGGGAGACGCTGCGTCTTACCAACGCAAGTTGCGGAGAGTCCATCAACACTGCTGCAAGCGCCGGTAACATATTTTGTTTCTCCGAAGTGCGTCGCTGTTTCAAACTGTGTCGTGTATACGAATGTCGCGAACTTTTTTCGAGTCGAAGTTTCGGTGATGGAATCAAGGGGTTCGAAAGATTTCGGAACTTTCCATATCAAGAAAATTTTCGAACTTATTAAACTAAGAAGTTCGACGCTTTTCCAATTTTCGAACTTATTACGCTGCAAAATTTGATGCTTGTCGAACTTTCGAACTTGATAGACTAAACAATTCGATTATTTTCAACCTTTCGAACTTCTTGCAGTAAAAAGTTCGAAGCTTTTCAAACTTTCGACCTTCCTACGCTAAGAAATTCGATAATTTTCGAACTTTCGAACTTATTAATCATAAGAATTCGTAAATTGTCGAACTCTCGATTCCTGGAAAGTCAAAAGTTCGACGAAATTCGAACTTTTAGGGTAAAAGTTCGGAGTTCGTCAAACTTCGAAAGACCGGCGGGCGGTTTCATTTGGATTCAAGCAGTGAGGTACATTCGTAATTTTTCTTTTCCTCAATTTTACATGGGGTGACGCATTCCTAGCGAAAGACAATGCCGTTTATTTCAATCATCTAGCATGCTTGGTTTTAGAAAAATAGATTCCCGAAGGAGCGAGGAAGTACGACGGGTTTTTGACAATTGTCGTTTGTGCCATATTTGAAGCGCGCTATTGAGGAGTTTCAGCGACGGCGACACCGCCCTGGCGGCCGGTCGCCGAAAGAGAACGAGGGGGTTAGGTTCGCTGGTCGTTGGCTTTGTGTGAATGCGTTGGCCGCGAACGTAGACTTATAAACTTCGGCAGCAAGAATATTACGCGGCTCTAGTGTTCGGGTACGAGCAACAGAGTTGACACGATCTGCTACGAGTAGCTACGTCCACCCGCCGCAGCGATGCAGGCGCCGAAGGAGCGCAACCTGTGTACTACGCATCAGTCCCCGTCGCCCGACGCAGATCGTTTGGCATTCAAGACTTTCCGACCCGGGTTCTTCATTTGTACTTGGAACCGAGTGTTATTTCTTGTGCTTGTGTATGTGCTCAGTGGCTGGATATGAACCTCATAGAGCAGTTCTTCTGACTCAACAGCGACTCAAAGTTGACGGCGGAAGGGCTTACAGCAACGCTTTCGGTTGGTGCACGGGTGTGACGACTACACGAATTAATTTTAAGATTGCTGCTAGCAAGGTGGGCCATAGTCGCTTTATGTTGACACGATATTAAGTGGAAGTACTCCGTGCAAAGGCGAATCTATCGCGTTTCTAATCCACCTTTGTTCTTGTTGTTTTTATCACGCACGACCGACTACTAAGCAAATTCTTCTGTACCGATCCCGGAGTGAATCTCTTCGGCCTTACGTTGCGGAACGCCCAATAAAAAGCCATGTTTGTTCAGCGAGAAAACTTCCCTTTCGAGTGACCTTCTTTGATAATTTCTCCCGTATCTAGGTGCTTTAATCAACACGGTCGATTAGGTTTGCTTCCCTAGTTAAGACATTTTGCTGCCACATGCGGCACTGATGCTTGGCACATTGTATGCCACTGGTGGTATTGTTAATTGGTTTACTTCCATTGCTAAAAGTGTAACAGGTGGGACCATTCAGTTTGCTAAAAATGTGATGATATGGTAATTTCGTTGCATAACTAGCGTTTTACGTCTAAGGTTGAAAAGAAACATGCTCATGTGATGATGCATGCCTACATACAGCATAAGCTTTGCAGATCCAGAATGGGTGTGCTACAGGCTACAGCCTCAATGTTTTTAATGGCACAAATTGGTGATTACACGACAATAAATATTTGGATGGAAACTGCCCATTGACTCGGTGAGTTTTGATCGTGACCATTGGTGTGCTGTTGGCAAATTACGTAATGGCACACCTGTGCCATTACGTAAAGTTGTTCAAACATGTAGTACACATGTCATGTTTCAATTTTGTATAAATTTTTAGTGCCTGCATCGCGACTGCTGGTGTAGGTGGTTTGGGGCTCGTCAAGCTGTTTTTACAGCTTTTTTCCCAAGTCACCTTTTCAACATTGTTTTTGTTGGAAAAAATAAAGGTACTATTATTATTATTATTATTATTATTTCCCTGACCATCTGGCTTCAAGGGACATCGCATCTAGATGTGCTTAAATATGTTTATTTCAAGGTTCAGTTCACCCCTCTGCATCATTAAAGGAAGGCAGTCTCAAGCCATAACGAACAGCAGTGAATATACAATGCATAACCGGCACCAGTGTGCAGGTGTATAGTCCGCAGAAGCCAATTTGAGCCTAAAAATGTTTTTGTTTTGTTTAGGTGGTTTGCATTTGGTGTATAATCCGCAGGGCCTGATTTCCGCGCCCAGTGCATGGTCCGCCAAGCTGGTGCGTTGTGTCTTCGTGATTTTTTTTCTGGGTGACATTTTCTTCAGATGTTCTTCGGCGAACGCTGTTGAGCCTGAAAAACTGCTCTTGAGGCCCATATCCAGCCACTGAGCGCACACACAAGCATAAAAAATAACTGTCGGTGCCAAGTACAAACAAAGCACCTAGGCAAGAAGCCGTGAATGCCAAACGAGCAGCGTCGGGTGACGGCGACTGACTGCCCCTTTGACGCCTGCATCGCTGTGGTGGGTGGTCGTAGCTAGTTGTAGCGAGATGATCTTCACTTCAAGCAAGAAATCTTGTCATACCATGGTCAAGATATGTGTGCAAGTGTTGGATGACGTGGGCTCTCTCACGTTGGTGCAGGTGTCATCAAAAAAGGTACATATCAACAATGTTTGCGCGTTTGAGGCTGAAACTATGACGCGTACTTTATCTAAACCTAAATTTATTGGTCTGCGGCTACAAACCTTTTCGTTGACGTCGCTTAGATGATGTAACCATTCAGGCCTCGGATTAAATGGTATTGCGAACTCTTCGGTTGTGTATGAAAACCTATTTTTGCCCTAACAAAAGACATTGTATAAAGGACACATGCCTTCTTCTAATACATATCTTACAATTTACAATGCAGAGGCAAAAAGAAAGTCAACTGTGTACATCTACCACTTAGCATAAGCACCTTCTGCCATTCTTTCTTGAGCACACTTAGGTTGCTCTTGTTTTAGAATCTTTGCCCTGTTTTGTAAAAAGAAAAAAAGTTAAAAAAAGCTTTACATGTGTTCTCCTGGCATTTAATACAGACTTGTTTGTCAGCAGATCACACACAGCAGATATCACTGTGGCACATACAACTCGAACGACCGATCAGACTATTGCTATTACAATAAAGCATTCCACAATAGCCAAAAGGAGGCCTGCAGGGGTGCACAAGCCCATCGAAAGGAGATTGGCGCTTCCGGGGCTTGTTTATATAATGCGTAAAAACAGGACGATCGGCGACCGGTTGATTGCAATATGACACCAAGGATACCGATGTTTCGATACATAGAACGCAGGATAACGACCCCAATCGTCCCTTGTATGCTGTAGCTGTCATACTTTCCGTCCAACCGCTTTTTAGCACAATTAACTATAGAACAACCGAAGAGTTCGCAACACTGTTTAATGCGAGGCCTGAATGGTCACATCATCTGAGCAACGTCAACGAAAATGCTTGTAGCCGCAGACCGATAGGTTTAGTTTCAGATAAAGTACGCGTCATAGCTTCAACGCGCGAACATTGTTGATAAGTACCTTTCTTTGGACCCGCGTACATTCGGTTCAACTTGACGACAGCTGCAGCAACGTGAGAGCTCATGTCGAACACTTTCACACATATCTTGACTATGGCAACTTGCCTTGGACTGGCTTGAACACTTCAATTGTAGCATCACGGTAGGTCTTGGTTGAAGTGATGATCGTCTCGCACATGGCAACAAAGAGAGAACGACACGCTTTGTTTAATTTATACGCTACCGGTCTACAAGCGTCGCAAATATATCCCCTCTTGTCCGCCATGTTGGATCGATCGGAGCGCCCCCTATATTCGCTGAAACTCCTCAATAGCCGAAGTTATTTATGGTAGAGATGTTAAACTTTTTAAGAATGATATATACAGCCTAGGTGAGTGTCGTCTTAAGATTATTGTTGTTCAAGACCGAGTTTCAAATAAATATCCAAACCTGTACCTACGAACAATTATGCCCTAAACTTGGTATTTTTTTTCGCCTACATTGTTTGGGTATCGCATTTAAATTAACACCAGAGACAGTACATATCATTACCATTTGCAGAATACAAAATAATGTATTTATTGTTTTTTTCACGTTGAGGAATAAATTAACTCATGGGGGATGATTTCGAAAATTGTTCAAAGTCAGCGCGTCATACAAAAAAAATATTTTTTTTTTCTCATTTTACGTTCTTGGGACGTGTTTCTTTTGGCCTGTTCGCATTTTGGTAGGAGAAACTTGTTTCATAGTTCTGGGCCTCTGAATATGCAAGAATACAACACTTCCGGCGGGTTCTTGATAGTTATTTCTTCCCTCCAGCTTTTTATTTTTGCATCTATTGTTATGTTTATCTATTGATTATTTTTTAGCAATGGCACACTTATTTAGGTCGAAAAGACATAGCTTTGAACTTTCGAGCCATCGAGCATATGTGACGAGTAGTGCCTCCTGACAACGAGTTTCTAAAGGCCTGTTCACACATGCAGCGGAGCGCTACAAGCATAGCGCTGACCTCGTGCTAAGCACGTGCCGACGGGAGCGTTCACCAGCCTTGTATCGCACCGTCAAAACTGTTGCTCATGGCATACGATAAGTACCTGACGGCACGTGAGCAGCGTTACATCGAGACGGCGTTCGATTTCGAATCTTCGCCGTTCCGTCTCTGCTAAGCCTCCTCGCCTTGTAAAGCGTTTTCTAATAACTTCTGGGCCCTGGTCCCATGTTTTCTGGGCCAGCTGGCCGAACAACCGCCGCCACCCTCCTCAGCCTGGGAGAGGGATTTTCCCGCTCCCGGAGGGACAGTGGACCCCTACGGACCTTCGCAAGCCGACCCTCCTGGCAAGATCCGGAACCCACAAAGGAAGAGCATGGCGAGTCCAGCCTACCCTTACCTGCCCGACAGCAACCCCGAGGAGACACCTGCTAAGAAGGTAGGGCTCGTTTACACTGTACCGGACGAAGAACTGCAAGCTTACTCTGCATATAAGCGAGAACTGCCGAATCTTACGGAATACATGAAGAACAAGGAAGCTTTCCTTGAATTTCAACAGAACCAGGCCGCTATTGCCGAGTATGTGCAGAACCGAGCAGTTGCTGCTGAGTATGAGCAGAAAAAGGCTGCCATTACTGAGTATATGCAGAACAGGGCCGCTTTCCAAGAATACAAGCGCCAAAACTCGACGGGAAACTCGTCGGCTAGTTATAGCGAAGTTCTCTCAGGTAGTTCCAGCGCTGGAGCGAGTCAGCAACACATGACGTCCATGGACGAAGACAGGGAGCAAGAAACAGGTGCGGCTAGACCGTGGTATCAAATGCGCAGACGCGGCAAACGTCAGAGATACTACGAGATAAGTGACTCTACACCATCAACACCAAACTACACGGTCGTCTTAAAACCCATCTGTAGGGAAGACGTCTTCAACATCGGCACCAAAAATATAAGAGACGCCATCACTAGAACAAGTGTTGATGACAAAGAATGTTCCGTTCATGTCAACGAGAAATCGAATACGATTGCCATTACAACCAGGAATAAGCAAGCGGTTGATAAGCTCCTCACGATTGGAACCATTGAGCAGAAAGGAAAGGCGCTGGAAATGAAGCCATACGTCGCCACGTCGAATGCCCAAACGAAGGTGGTCATCTACCTCAGGGGACACGATAACGACGAAACTCCGGAGTCACTGATGAAGGAGCTGGAGGGCAGAACTCACCAAATTTCGGCAGCCAGGATTATCGGCCGATCTGGAAGAACCGTGCTCATAACTTTCGAAAGTCAGACCCTTCCAAGATATGTACGCTATGCCTGTGAGTCTTTCAAGGTGTCGTCGTACAGGCCCAGACCCCTCGTCTGCTACAAGTGCCACACACTCGGCCATAAGGCCGACGTCTGCCCTCAGGACGCCGTCCGGTGCGGCGGCTGCGGCCACGAGCACGACCCCGCCGTGGGATGCAAACTCCAACCTAAATGCATTAACTGTGGTGGTGCTCATGTAGCAACGAGCAATGACTGCCCTCTACGCAAGATTCCCGTCAGAAGGCAACAACAACCCGGTTCGCGACTACAGCCCTGGCGCGACGCTGAGAGAGAATTCCTGGACCGACAAGGCTCCAGGGGCCCTGGACCCCAATTTGAAACGTCGGCTGCTTTTCCTCCCCCACCGCTGACGTCGCAGTTTCAATTTCATCCACTGAAACCAAAGCACGAAAGCACCAACGCATGGAGCGTCCCTCTGAAGATATCGGAACCCACGGGGCCTTTTATCACCAGGGCAGAATTTAAGAAATTTGAGGCCAGATTCACGACACTCGAAAATAAGGTAGATCGTCTTTGCGGACTCGTATACGCTCTAGTCAACCCACATGGACGCTAACGCCGACATCTCAGACATCCCGGAGAGGCATTTCCGAAAGCGAAAGAAACAACATAAGATCTGGTTCATGCAGTGGAACTGTAGAGGCTTGCAGTCCAAGCTCGCGGAGCTCAAGCTTAGACTTGAAATTCTCCGGGAGGAAGCCCCTGACGTAATTCTGCTACAGGAGGCCTACGTCAAGGATGTCAAGGTCCGCAATTATAATATCTACTCTCAACCGAGCATGTTAAAACAGGGTGACGTTCGATGCACGACGCTTACTTTTGTCAGGAAATCAATTCCGCAAGTACAACTCGACACGGTTCCCTACTGTAGTGACAACCGCGAAGTTGTTTCGGTGCGACTCAAACTGGAATCTATAATTGTGGACGTGATCAACGTGTACATTAGACCCAGGGTGAATGAAAACGACTTCTCCTGGTTGCGCAGAACAGTGGACCCAAGGACGCCCACCGTCGTTGCTGGAGATTTCAATGCCATGCACAATTTGTGCGGGTACGAAATCAGAAACACGAGAGGCAAAGAACTCAAGGCCACGTGCGAAGCACTCCGCCTGCAACTATACAACGACAAAAGGGCTCACACCAGACTGTCGCAGCACGACTCCGAAACGGACACATCACCCGATCTCACGTGGGCTTCCAAGAACCTCAAAGTTAGGTGGAAGACGCTGCCTGACCCTATGGGAAGTGATCACCTCCCGATCCGCATAGACCTCATGCTACGCGAGTCTCCCAAGAGACCCGTCACCTTCATCAAGTGGGATGCCTTTCGTGCCAACATGGAGAGCCTCAGAGATCTTCCGCTTGATCGCAGAATTGTGGAAGCGGTAAATCATTCCAAGACCACGTACCAAGTCAAGGAGAGTACCCCGACGCCGGATCTTCACCTTACGAATCTCTGGGCTTCGAGACCATCGGCTCTAATGACATACAGGACAAAGAGGACACTCAGACGCAAGGTCAAGCTCAACCTGGCAACCGCCAGGGCCAAACGCTACACCCTGAAACTCTTCCGCAACCGATGCTCCAAACCAAGGCTCGCAACACTGGCAGCAACTTAGTCCTGCGCCTCGGAGTGTCGGAAGATGACCTAGCCAACGAAGCCGGTAGTTTCTTCTTCTCAGAACAATCCCCGCCACCTGGAACTGAGATCTACGCTCCGGTTTTGGTCAACGTCGAGGAACCGGAGAACGCCCCCTTCACGCTGGGCGAACTCATCGAAGCTCTAGAGTCTGCCAAGACCAATACGGCACCTGGCCCAGACGGCATCTCTGTCACCGCCCTTCGGAACCTGCCAACAGAGGACATGAAAGAACTCCTGCAGATGTACAACGACGCGTGGGATTGCGGCAAGATCCCGGCCGACTGGAAGAAATCGACAGTCCTCCCCATACCGAAGCCCGCAAAACCGCCTACCTCAATCCAAAATTTGAGACCTATCTCGCTAACTTTGAACTTATGTAAAATCTTCGAGCGCATGGTTCAGGCCCGGCTTTCGTGGATCCTCGAAACCCGAGATGCGCTTCACCCCATGCAGACCGGCTTCAGGCCGGGATTGTCTACGCAGGACAGCCTCGCCATGCTTCACCACGATATCTTCCTCAAAGCACAGTTCAAGGCGCAACCCCGCACTGTCGTTGCTATAGATGTAAAAAAAGGCCTGTGTTTCTATACCAGATAAGACGGTCATCGAGGCGGCTCAAAAGAGGGGCATTAGGGGAAAGCTCCTTAACTTCATTAAGACGTTTCTCAATGACAGATCCTTCCAAGTCGTCGTTGGCAGCACCAGAAGCCAGTGGAAGCACAATAACGTAGGAGTCCCGCAGGGCGCGGTACTCTCCCCCGCGCTGTTTAATATGGCGATGGCGGATCTGGCTTTCGCCCTGCAAGATGTTCCGGACGTCAGTTTTACCATTTAAGCCGATGACGTCACGCTCTGGACTACCAAGGGCCTTGCGAAAACCCTACAACGGAATATGCAGCGCGCCCTTGACGTTACCAACGCATTCGCAGTGCAGTCCGGACTTACTCTCTCCACCGAGAAGACTGCGTACATGGTCGTTTCCAAGACACGACGCGAGCCGAAGCACCCCATTCGCCTCCAACTGAACGGCGCCAACATTGAGTCTACTGACACCCTAAAGGTTCTCGGCGTCACCTTCGACCGATCTGGAGGCGCGTCAAGCTGGCTCAAACAAACCAAAGTTCAGTGCAAGAAAGGAATCGACCTTCTCAAGAAAATTACCAGCAAGGCATGGGGTGCCCAAGAGGACCTTCTCAAGAAACTCGTCAGGTCTCTTCTGGTTTCTAAGGTCGTCTACGGTCTGATTTACCTGCGCCTGACCAAGACCCAAGAAGCAGCGCTGATAGTACTCAACAGAAAGGCAATGAGAGTCATTACAGGCTTACCCAAGTTTACACCCGTTGAACAGCTTGAAGCTGCCGCACAGATCAATACTCTGCGTGACATTGCCAAGGAGATGGTCATTGGGCAGGAAAATCGCCTATCCAGATCTCCACCGGACAGAATCATTATCACCAAACTCGAGAAACATGAGCTCCTCGCAAAAACAGCAGCAATGCCAACTCCATCTCCGCCATGGGAGAACGAGCTTGTAGTCCCGATCAAACCAGTACCCAAGAATCAAGGAAAGGAACACAAAGAAAGTCGCAAGCACGCGGCTGACAAACACCTCGAAGAGATAAATTCACTGACCGGCGCCGAAGTAATGTATGCAGTTGCTGCCAGAGACGACGCGGGCTGCTCAGCGATTGCATGGCATTCTGTCTCCAGGAACACCACATGGAATAACATCACGCACAAAAGCAGCAGCCCGAAAACGGCAGAGTTATTAGCGCTGCTTCACGCCATCCAAGAAGCGGCACATACGCTACCCCGAACAGTCACTGAAGCACGCATCTTCACCGATTCCCGTGAAGCTCTGCAAGAATGCGGCCGGGGCAACAGCACAAATCCGGTGGTAAAACAAATCAAGAGCATCATTGTTGAATCTCGTCCGCAAGTCAACATCGTACTTTCGCGGGTCCCCGGACACGAAGGTGTCCCGGGGAACGAGAGGGCGAACGAGGCCGCGAGGGCGCAGCTACATGCAGGTTTTATGCCCTCACCTGGCCACGGTCCCTTCCTCGTGGAAGAAGACCCGGGCTTCCCACCCGACATTGAAGAGATAAAAAAAGAGGAGAGGGCTGCCAGGAGGCTCAGACTTGGCGCCCTTCTCCCACGCGATGAAGACCCTGTCCCTCCTGGTTACAGCAGGTGGGAACGGGTCTGCATACACAGGCTTCAAACGAAGACGGCAATCACCCCCATCTGGCTGGCGAGGTTTCACCGCCCGTCCACACCCGAAGACGCGGCTCTGATCCGCTCTGCATGCACTGCGGGATTCCAGCCACGTGCACCCATCTCGTCTGGACGTGCGAGGGGGTCGCAGAGCATCGGAACGACGCCATAAACTCACTCCCTGAAGAGGCAAGACCAGCTACGTACGAGGACTGGACCCGCCCCAGGCTCGAGCACCCGCACCGCAAACACATTCTCGATTCCCTGATTAGTTTCGTCCGCTCATCGGGGATCGCCTGTTACATTTAGCCTCCTCCCCCAACCCTTCCCATAATCCTCTTCCCCCGTCAGGATCGGATGACTTTATCAAGAAATCGTGATGTATCCCATTCCTTTAATAAATACGTTTTCTCACTCACTCACTCAGCGTTACATCATCACTTCGCTGCATGTGAGAACCGGCCTTAACAATGACCATCCATGCGATCTTTTATGCAGTGAAGAGCGACAGTAGCTATACGTATGCATAAATGATTTTAGATTAAAATAAGCGCGACCATCCCCTCTTTCCCCGTATTGTTTTCTTTAACAGTCCGAAATATCTGGGAGGGGGGGGGGAGAGAGATTGGAGCTCCCCCCCTTCCCCCTCTCTCTTTTTTCCTCTTTCGACGCCATTGGTATAGTAGAACGCTCCTCGACCTCAAGTTGCGTCAGCTTCTGTGCTTTTTGCTCGGCATTTCTTGCGCCCAGAAAATAAACCTCCGAAGCAATTACAAACAAAAAAATTGTCAAGGTGCAGGCGAGCTGGTGTATGTTGATCATGATGCAAAATCCCAAGACTGGGAATGAAATTCACAAGAAATAGTGTAAGAAGAAAGAAAAAAAGGGGACAGGACAACGTCTCAAACTCAGCTGAGTTGAGTTTGAGACGTTGTCCTGAGCTTAGTTTTCAGCTGAGTTGAGTTTGAGACGTTGCACTGTCCCCTTTTTTCTGTCTTCTTACACTTTTTCTTTCAAATTTTATTCCCAGTCTCAGGATTTTGCATCATTACAAACTAAACTTACTATATGCCAGCGTCACTCGGGCGGCGTTCGATCGGATTACTACCAGCGGGCAAGAGGGTAGGGGGGCGGTTTGCCAGATCACTTCATGTTTTTTCTGAGCCTCAACCACCTGCCTGCCCCTGGCCGTTTCGAACTGGATGAGTATCGTTAAAAAGTGCGTTCGTAGGATCACTACTTCGTGATGCACGTTAATGACCACCCCGGGCTGGCAGTCACAATTACTGATCTATTGTTACACGTCACTGCACTGGCAAATCTTCCAGCCAGGGATGGGCAAATTCATGCAAATATGTATCGAAATACAAATACAAAATACTTCGTCAAAAATGTATTTAATTACAAATCCAATTACATTTACAAAAAAGCATTTCAGTACAAGATTCAAATACAACCAAATGTATTTGAGCTCCTCCAAATACTTTCCAAATACATTCCTCAAAATTTGCGTCAGCGACTTCAGGGCACCTGCAACGGGTTTCTGGGTATCTCATCTTAATTTTGCATCGCACACTCGGGAGTTATGGCGCATTCCCACTGGAAGCGGATCCGCGTTCGCGAAGCGGTCGCGGACGCGGTTCGCGATCGACCCCGTTCAGACACACCGAGAGGCGGTTGGCGGTTTCTCGGCGGTCACACGTGATCTTTTGAGACTTGCGTCTGGCAACCCTGTTTTACAATCCAAAATCCACTTCAATTCAAGATCCAAAGCCAAAGTTTTGCTATTTTGGCACTCGGAATATTTTTCTCTGGGATGTTCGCGCGCATCACGAGTTCAGGCAGGGAAAAAAGAAGCATGGACCCGCCAAACTCGCCTGCGATTCCCTCGACTTCGCCCACAAGCAAAGCCCAGCTAGGCGCGCCTTGCTGACTCGGAACAGGATGCCCCCGACCTTTTCTTAGAAGTGGACCCTTCCCGCATGAATAGCTGACCTTGGTTCGGGATAGAGAGCCAGTTTTCCCCCTTCGTTGTTCGCTCTTATCATTTTCGAAGTTGTGAGCGTTGGGGTGGACCGTGGTGCGGGGGAATGTGTTCGGTGCTAGCCGGTCGTTGCTTGGTTGGTGGCGGACTCTCCTCTCGTCACTCGCTCGTCGATCGAGTCTACTGTTTGGGATTAAGCTCAAATAAACGCCGTATAAACTACCTCTGCATTGTCTGGTACGTACACTTTATTCCTTGAGTAGGTTCCCTTTATTTATTTTATTAGTAGTAAACGTTACAGCTCGAGCTAGCGCCTAGCGCAAGTACCCTGCCCCCTCTGGGGTAATGCGTTGGCTACGCAATCAAGCTCACGACGTCTTTATCGGTCTTCGTGGGGGTCATGCACGGTGTCAAAAGCTTTCAATAGTTCACGCGACTCTCCTAGTTAGTAGAAAAGCTGACATTTCGGACGATCAGGGGCGGGTTCCGACGTTCTACAGCCAGAGATTAACAAGGCAGCGAGCTTGGGCTGTGGCACCCGGAATAATAAACAAACTCTTACCCGAACCAAATCACCGGTGCGAAGCCCGCTAAAATTACGAGTCAATTCTTTCAGCGGCGGATTCAAGTGACGGACGTGAACATCAAGTTTCTCCGTTATTTGTCGAAAGCTAAGACTACAGCGCTAGGACTACAGCGTCTTGGACGCCTCACCAGCGACAGGTGCCATCTTGTTTCGAAAGTCGCTGACGTCACGTCAGCGTCGCGCTGTGATTGGTTGCCGCTTTGCGGTTCGTGAAAGCGGTTGGGAGAAATCGGTCCCGAAGCGGTTGGCAAAAACGCGCTCCAACCGCTCGATCCTAGCCGCTTTGCGGTTGAGAACGCGCGGATCCGCTTCGCGAACGCGGATCCGCTTTCAGTGTGAACGCGCCATTAGTGTGCGAGGCTCTAGTAACGTAATAAAAATATAATCATAAAAAAATGTAATCGGCTTGGACGTAATAGGTTAAAGAAGTACAAAGCCTCAAGCAAATTTTTGTCGATTGCATTTTGGTATAAACCAAAAGAACCGAGACGAACAAGACGCGCAGCACTAGCTAGAGAATTTTTTATTGTTGCAACTCGCACCAGTTACGAAAATCTGGACGACCCGCGCATTTAGACAGTTCAAGCAAAAATATGGATTGAAAACAGGCTGGAAAGCATCATAAGTTGTCACAGGCACTTATTTAGCCAGTCTGCCTGTGAACGTCGATTTCGTCACTATTCTTTCCCTGGACTAGCACCGTAATCACAAAGTCACTAAACGCTTGTGCTTGATTGAGAGACATTGCATTCGGAGCAGAACGTAGCTTTCTTCCTGCTCTGGACAGTGACATTAAATGTGAGGGATGTATTTTCGCCCACGAAAATGTATTTAATGACAATTGTATTTGAAATACCCACGTTTTAGCAGTTAAATACACACGTCAAATACATTAACCGATTTGTAATTAAATACAAATGCAAAATACAGAAAGTATTTGAAATACGTATTTCAAATACTTGTAATTGAAATACTGCCCATCCCTGATTCCAGCACATCCGGGGAACTCGTCGTCTCATTTAATAGCCTGACCAACTTTGCGCAGTCTAAATATCACACCCGAACTTTTCTAAACCTGATTTCGTGAAAACCAGTCAGGCGTGAAAACGTTATTTGAAACCGAAACTGTGGTGGTACAGGAAAACCGGACTTCGAACTTTGCGCACTTCGAATTCAGAGAAATCGGAAACCTTCAAAGTTTTTTTTTTTTTTTTTTTCGAGTTGTATGTAGAAAGAAATTTGAAACATTCGATTTTATCGAATTGTATGTCTTTAAAAATTTGAAACGTTAGATTTTTCGAATTTTAGATCCAAAAAGTTCGAAACATTCGAATCTCTCGAATTTCAAATTAGGAAAGTTCTAAATCTTCGAATTTATCGAACCTCAAGTAAACAAATATTCGAAATAATCGAACCCGAACTTTTAGAAACCGTGAAAGCTTCAAACTTTTCAAACTCGAAACCCCACAATTTTGGAAAGTTTCGAATTATTCGAATTCGAACCTCTCTACGGTCGAAAATATCGAAACTTATCGAAATCGAACATCAGTTCGGTTCGAAAATATCGAAACCATTCGAATTCGACCCTAGGGTGGTTCGCGGCATCCCTAGTCGTGTACGTGTACCATGTGCTTGCTAAGCTATGCTTGATTCTAACAATGCTTCTGGCCGGTGTTATTTCGTTACTTGAAAAGAGCGTACGTACCTCAAAACCTGTGGCTTACTCTGCAGAGCGAGAAAGATTCTGTGGCGGCGGAGCCGAGAGACTGCTCTGGGCGCCGTTCTACGATGTCCGTCCGACGACGCTTTTGCGGAGCGTTCAAGTGCAGTCTGACGGCAGTTCAAGTAATCACAGGTCACGCTAGTTCTGCCGTGTGGATTCGTTTCGTAAAGCGGGAGCGAGAAAAAACGTTACAAGAGCGAGCAGCATGATTTCTTGCCTATGCGTATGCCTGTGCCGCAAAGACGCGCGGTCCCTTCGCCTATGCCGAAGCGGCACGCTTTCGAATTTTACGATTGTGTGATGTAAATAAAGTGAGTTTGGATGTCGCGTTTTTAAGTGGCAGCGAAGGCCGCTACAAAAAGCAGAGCAGCTAGAAAAAGCAAAAGTATAAAAAAAATCCGAAAAGCTTCTGAATATTCGTTGGTGTTGAAAGACTACCAACGTACCGACTCGCCCAGTTATTGTTTCTGTCAAAAAATAATAGCCAATAGTAATAAATGAGATAAATGCCAACTTTTCACTGGTTATAAATTTCTAATTCATGCAGTACAGCCTTCCCTGCTCTGTTGCCTTCATGATATCAGGTAATGTGTAAATGTATAGTATAGTTCACAGGAACAATCTATGTCCGACCCGTTATATTGTATATTTTTTCTAAATGCTCAAAGTTATATAAAAAGATGCTCATCATGAATTAAGCCGCACCACTGAATGTACAATAGCTTGTGACTTTTATGTATGTTCCCAGCAAAAGAGAAAGATGCATTCAAAAAGGGCTAATTATTGCGTTTCCTTTCTGTTAGAGCTTTTTTCCAGGTACACGCAAAACGTGGGTGTCTACATCTAAAAGAGTGGAATTGGCATCCCCCATAGGGCTGGCAGGCCTGACTCAGTTTGGCTGGCAGCTTGCAACCTATGGGAACCTGGGGAACTGCACCACAAGAGTGAGAGTGACACCCACCCTGCACTTCTTCAACGCTTCCATAAGGAAGGGGGAGCTGCCCCCAAAATGAATGTAATGACAGGTAGGTTATTACAGTGAACTCCCATACAAATGATACCAAACAGAAAATCATTAAAAATGAATTATTATTAAAAACAAAGAATAGGAGTCGCACAGACAAGGAGGAGGAGATGAACACAGTGCTGTGTCGTGTCCGTGTGCTGTTCCCATATTCTTCACAATTTCTTTTTAATAATTGTCTACCAACTGGTCCAATCATCAGCACTAGCCAACAAGAGTATGCTGCTATTTTTTACTCTGCATTAACCCTGTGCTTACAGTTGAATCCTACAGTATTGAACAAACAAAAAAATGGGTGCAAGCCAGGCACATAACCAGAATTTCGATTCGGCGGTGCCCATGACAAAATGCTATATGAGGGGGATGGGGTAGAGGAGGCTCAAGCAAAATGGAAGAATTTGGGGGCGGGGGGGGGGGGGGGGAGGACGGAGAGGGGGATGGGCTTTCATTATCTTTTGAGTGGGACAGGCTCTGGCAATGCCTCTGCGCCACTGGGAAAGCTGAGGTTCATATCCTTCAAATTAATTGGTTCCAAAAATCAATAATATGTATTAGTGGCCGAGAAATTGCCCTGGAGGAATGCAGGCAGAGGATAGCAAAATTGAATGCCAACACGAAAGAACAATAATACAGAAAAACAAGACAGACAGAATAATCAACTACTAATGAAGTTTCCATGCAGTGGCCTTCATTTTGTGCGTTGTGAAGTCGTTGAGCTTCCGAAGCAATTAGCTAGACATGTCAGTTTGTACTGGGCAAAGGACGATGAATGCGCATTTTTTTTGTTGCATTCTATGACCTTCCATTTCAGCTTCTTTACATAAAAGGAATCCTTAGAATCCCTGTATCGGTGGTTTGGGCAACCTAGGCAATAAGGAGAGAATTATGTTACTACCCTATTGGAAAAATGTACAAGAAACAAACCTGCTGCTTGTACAGTTCTGGTATGACACCAATCCTAATTTCTTGTTATTATGCATGCAGCTAGTTTGGTTTGGCGTTCTGCATAACTGGAGATGACGGCACCGCTATGGCTCCGGGTCTGTCTATACTGGCAGCCAGTTTGCTTACCGATATGATTCGGTGTGGCTGGTATGATTTTGCGTCCGATGACGTAGGCGACCACCATCTTTCCACCAAACGCTTATACCACAGGACCAACGGTATAACCAAATCATACATGCAGAAAGACGACCGCCGTCTTCCAACTAAAACGTCCATCGTTCACCACCGGTATCGTTACATACACCATACATGTCGAAAAAGAACATAAGCCGCGTTACACGAATGCGACTTGGTCGCGTTGAATCCAGTTGCCGCATTCAATATGCGGTCATGTAAACGGCATAATGCGCATAGCATTTTGGAATGGGGAGGATTATCGCAAGGCGCTCGATGCGGGAGCGTGTGAACAGCTCAGAACATGGCGGCGGCCAACCTCGTCCGCGGCGCGGAGAGCGGTCCCGCAAATTTTTTCCCGAGAACAAAACACAAGCTTTTATTGCGATCATAAGAAAGCGGAATATAGCGGAGCTGCTCGGTGAGGGCGGCCTCGTCGAAACCTTTGCGAAGTACGACTTGCGCGTCCGAAGGGGTCAAAAAGGCTTAAGTGCAAGCACGAATGACAGCGAGAGCTCCGAGCACTGTAGAGCACTGCATGGTAGCGCAGAACGAGCAGCTCCTACCTCGGTGCCGTTCCTGGCTGCGCAAGAGCCTCTCGGACTCGGCGTCCGGTTGGTCCGGTCGCGATCGGCGAGGTCTGGCGCGGCGAAACACGGAGGCTTCCTCAAAGCGTGCACACACACGTCGCCTCTCGTTCAGAGTGAGCCGGCGGCCCGGCCTGGACTCCTAAACGCCTTGGTTTTGATGCTTCATCCGTCTCCCAACTTCTTCCACAGCACCGAAGACAGCGGGCACGATCTTTAGGTTCACAGAATGCGTCGAAAGGCCTCCACGTGCGATGCACCCCAAAACGTGGTGCGGCTGGTGCCGGAACGGAACTGCATAACTTCGATCTTTGAGTCAACGTGCACGGCAACAAACTGATCGTGACACCAAGCCGCGGATACCGCATCGCCGGTCGACAGCGGCAAACGGCCCGTTGCTCGTATCGTGGGCCGTGACTCGTACTCGGACAACTCGGCGTCTTTTCGTGGCCCCTCGCGTCGTCGCAACCAGCCGCAAAGCCACCAGCCCGCAACCGTAGCGACCGTAGCCGGCGTTGGAGAAAAGCGAAACCGAAACGTAAAGCTTCCGCCCAGTGGCTTCCGCTGCCGCGGCTTTTCTAACTTTGCGGCTTCTACTTCCGGTCGTCGCGGAGATGGCGAACAATGGCGAAGATAGAACGGTGTGGTTCGTTGGCTCGTTTACGGTTACGGGACAGACGTTTTGCGGTCCGTTTCTACTGCGTCTCTGGTTCTAAACTCGACGGCGCCTTTCATAGTTCAACCAGGTGTGGTCGGCATGGGTCAGCGCGGTCGGCTCGCCTCGTCCGATCGCCGGATCGCCGGCGACTTCCGAGTTCTTTAGGTCTGGGATCCGAAGGCGTCTGTCCCCGTGAAACGGTAAGGGAATCTCGTCCCGTTTTCGTTCTACTTTTAAATTACGTTTGGTGCGCTACAGTGTAAGCACGCGTGCCAAGTGTTCGTGACAATTTTGAACTGGAATAATTGTGCTTCATTGCGGATCGTCATTTACCGAAAATGTAAATTGAGCAATGAACGAGGAGCCATGCTTGAAAACGATGTATTTACGATGTTAACTTCGACCTCGGCGGCTAAAAAAAAAAAAAGTCAAGACTGGTTACGGTTTGATGTGAGGCTGGTCCCAATGCAATGGTAAGCACTTAGAGCGCCTTTCTGAACGGCGTGTAAGCAGTATAGCGATCAGCGAGACGGGCGACGGCGAGAAGCTACCAGTGCCGGCGCCGAGCGACGAAGATTTCTCTCTCGCTGCTTGCGCCGCTCGGTTCTTGGGCTTCTAGAAAACGTCGCTCATCGCCTTGGTCGCTCGCATCAATCGCTTTCATAATGTGTGTCTCGTCGCGCGGCTGACTACCGTGTTTATTCGAATATAAGTCGAGCTTTTTTTTTTGGGGGGGGGGGGGGGGGGGGATATTGTGATTAAAGAATTTCGACCTACTTTCGCGACCAAATTTTGCGACCCTACCGGAGGCATGGAGCTATCGAGTCACCGAGCCGGCGTTGCCGTAGAGCCGCGCCGCTTCTTGTTTCAAAAAGCTTTTGGTGCACAAAAACAATTGAAATGGCCCGCGCGCGCGGTGGCCGGTGCCGCTATCTCGCGCATCTCGGGCGTCGGGTTTCGCCATCACACCTCTAGCCACTAGCGTTCCCCTTGCTGGGCAACGGGGAAGGGGAGGAACGCGATGCGCCATGCATTTCTCCCTCCATCCTCGCAAACGCGCACAAAAAAAAAAACGGAGGTTACTTTTTTTTGTTGCTTCAAGCGGCTCGGCCAACGCTCGGCTCGCGTGTTGCTCATGGCGACACGGCGGCTTTGCTTGCGCCTTTGTAGTTCGTCTTTCGTCGCTTTGCACCTTCTTTCGTTTCTTCTTGTCATTTTACAACGGCGTCGGTAAAGTATTGTTGCGAATTTGCGAGGATGTCTACCAAGCTGACGAAGCTTCGAACGACGATGACATGATGACATGTCCAGAAGTTCTGACGGTAATAAAGTTTTTGGCATCGCCCCGTGCTTTAGCTGAGAGTGATGTAAATAAAGGTTTGTTTCTTTTGCCCAAAATTTCAACTGTTCGTAATAATAAAGAAACAAAGGTCGACCTATATTTGAATTATTTTTTTTTTTATTCTCGGTGGGTCCAACAAATAGGGTTCGACCTATTTTCGAGTAAATACGGTAACTTTAATTTTTATTTTGGGTTACGTCGGACGTAACTCGAATGCTTGACAGTTATGTTGGGCGTAACTTTAATTTTTATTTCGGGTTCCGTCAAACGTAACGTTAGACACTGCGTTACACCTAAGCAAAATAAGGGCTGCTGGTTTATCATATAAACCAACCATTTGTGTTTAATTAAAGCGCATCACTGGCCTAAAAAAAAAATACTGCCATCCTATAGGAATGTAGCGCTTCAGATAAATTTGTTAATTTTTACTTTTAGTCCCTGCCCCACCAGATACAACATCTGACCTAAAGCAGTGTTCCGGATCTCCTTCCAAGACCTCAGGCGGGTCGTCATTCAATCCAGGAGTCGGCGGCGTCTCATGGGCATGTTGCTGGTGCTTCTTACTGGACGGTGCTACCGAGGGAAAAGTGGTCGTGCTTGGGAAAGGCAAGTATGGCCGCCGTAAGTATAGATATTGTTTTTACCTTTGCTCGAATCCACCTTTAAGAAATGCACAGTTCGCATGTGTGCATCTCTCAATGCTTCTACAGTCGGCTGTTATTATTTGAAGTGCTCCAACTCTGTCAGCGCTAGTTTCTCTAGATCATGCAAAAGGGATGCAACACTAAACCACATATGCTCTTGCAACAAACAGTGCTCTGCTGAAGCACTGTGGAATCTACTCTGGCTTTATAATGCAGCACAAAATAGTTGACGCCAAGTATAGCTACTTTTGTGACTCCGTTTTACCAAAAGCTCTGCCGAAATAAACTTGCCACCTTATAGGTAGTGCAAAAGAACCTCGCGTGCCTAACCTGGAGAAGGGCATTTTTTTCATAGGTCAATTTTTTCTTAAACCAATACCTTCAGCCTCCTTGAAATGTTAACATCATGTGACACTCAGAAGAACAGTAAACCCCTTAATGTTGGCGAACCTTTAATTTTCGCGGCCTTTAATTTTGCGGAATTCAGTGGCTGCGATTATGTCCTCTGTGACCGATTCGAGAAGAGATAAGGGCCACCAAGCTAAGGGGGTTTTACTGTACATCGGAGAGGAAGTCACTTTTGTTTGTATGCAAGAGTAAAACCAACAACAACAATCATGGTGTCGACACTTTGCGAGCCTATCTGTGTCTATTGAATGATATCAATTTTGTTTTGGTTCGTTAAACATTGTTGCCTGTACACTATGGGATGTCGTCTTCAACACGAGCAGAGGTTTTCCTCTGAAGCAGGCACCATGGACGCGTGCCGCAGCACAACATAGTTCATTTGCAGGTGGTACCACAGTTTGAAGGATGGTTCGCACAATATGGGGGAATCGCAATTCAATGTTCTACCTCGGGCGTAGGCAAGAGTTGCTCATTCTAAATCATTTTGTCTACAAATCGGGAACTTGCGACGAATGTACCCGCATGGATGGAAGGGCCAGACAAGCCTTGTGAGCGCTTCGTTTTCTAGCCTCTCAGTCCTGAACCCACTCACGCACCACATGTGTAGATGTTCCGATAGGTGGGAGCACTTATTTGGAAAATGGTGAATGGCAACTGCTGTTATCTTAAAGGTGGACTGCATATTTGCAATACTTTTCCTCACTTAAAAATATGTCTTACTAAAAATATGTAGTATAGCCGATGGCAAAAAGAGAATGGCTGGGCGTCCTCCAGCACGTGCTTGTGCTTTTCACCCCGCTTTGGACAGATGTGCTCGCTCCAGGCTCATCAGGCGCTGAAACGTCATCGAGGTAGCAGACGGGCTGGAGGTGAAACAACGGAGACTTCTCCCTTCCTTTCTGATGGTGTCAGTGAGCGTGTACTTCTATACTCTAACTTAGCTTAACCTGCACAGAGCTGAGTAGAATAGGCTTGGCAAGTGCCCTTATTGCATATGCATTTGTACAGCTGAGGCACTTTCTAAATCAAGAACATTGTGTACCTTACCTTCAAAAACACATCATTTTGGGGGTGCAAAAGGAATTCTAAGGCATATTTTTGTTTGTATTGTCCTATTACGCATCGACTCCTTCAACTTAATGCGGAGTCGACCCAGCCTCTTGAAAAATTTAATGCATGCCAGGTAATTGTTTTGCATTTAGTTGATATATCAGTATTCAGTTAGCTATCCCAAGTCATTAGTCGTTGAGGTAGAGTCTCTCTGTAAGTCAGTCATGTTTAACATTCATAGAAATGCTTGTCAAATAATGGCACTGTCGAGGACATGTATTCAGCGCGAACAATCGCTGGGCACAAGCTGGTCGTGTTGTTACAGGCAACAAACATCCCGGTTGGAACGTCCTATTTCGCAATGTAGCTGCAGACTAGGTGAGGGCCCCACTCATAAACATCTATACCAGGGTGTAAGATAGACAGGTGGGGAAACGAGAGCCAAGTGGGGGACCGGATTGTGTCCCCCTCGGTTTTCTTTTTCTGTGGTGCCATCTATGTGGAGCACCGCGAACTCTCACTCCGGGTGGGCGACCGGTAGCGACCGGCTAAACTGACGGAGATTGTTTCTCATGGATTTTTAATGGAGAGCTGTCATGCTCTCGGTTTATTTTGCGCACTCTTCCATAAATTTTCATGCAATTCCGATTCCAAATTTTTCCTCTAGCCGCAGCGCCATCTGTCGCAAATCGGGGGTACCCGCAAGCAGACGAGTAGACAATCCGGCCACGGCGCTGCGGTAGGCTTCTATGGGTCGTTTCCCCACCTGTCTATCTTACACCCTGGTCTATACTTTGCGTCTCTTTAAGCTGGACCACTTTTGACACCACAAGCCATTGCAGCTAAAACAGAATTACACATGATTATAAGCTGGACGTACCATGGCGTCCAACTAGAAGGTCACATGGCTTGGTTTGTGCACTGAATTTGCAAGGATGGCTTGAAGCTTCTGTCGTGGTTAACTTTAAGCTGAGATAGTTTAAAATAATGCTTTCAGTTTTTAGTGTTACCCGGCATGGTTAACATGTTGGTGATATAGCACTGCATTGAAAAGTCTGTGCATTCATGACTGTATCACCTTATGAATGCATACTAGCTATTAAACTCTTCGTTCTTCAGAGAAATGAAATGCACTTTGCTTCCAATTGCACCCGTTTCTTTAACTTCATGGTATGAAGCACCTTATGGCTGCAAGCTCTGACCGATCTTGTTCTGTGGTCTGCCCAGGCCCATTGCAGGGAGTCGCTCCAAGAGCCTCACCAGAGTTTCCTGCCCGTGGTCGTTCTAATTTTTTTTTGTTGTATTTATGCATCCTTTCTGTCTTTCCCTTAATTGTACTCAAACGTCTTCTTTTCATTGTTGCCGATTTGCCTCAAAATTGGTTAAGCACACAAATGGACGCTGTACAACTCTATTGTATATATTTTGTTCAAGGTAACTTTTCTTTGCCAAAGTTACAGATTTTTTTTTTGAAGGTTAGTTTTTTTTTGTTTTTATTTACAAATTTATGTGAGTTTCCATGGGCAACCCTAAAACGTTATGCCAGAAGCAAGGACAAGTTCACTGCTCTAATTTGTTCTCAACTGATTGCAAGAAATTTCGTTAATGTCGTGAAACCTCCTTCCAGCGCTTGCTTTGCAGCATAAAAAAAAATTGTACATAGGACATACTCTGTTTTTTAAACTGCTTGCTCATTCTGCAGGTCTGCCTGCCATAGATGTCGTGCTACTGGAGAGCAGGCGAATTCGATTGCTGGTTTTGCCATTGCTTTTTTTTTTTAGCCGTTGTCTTAATAGTTCTTGTAAATTTAGAGATTTTCCTAAAAAGCAAGCCGGGAAGAATATCTAGTTTAGTTAGGTAGCTGAAAATAATGATTTAGTACTCCTTTGTCAGTAAAATAGATATTGTGTGCCGCTGTTAGTGTCAAGCCGAGATCCACGCTTTTTTGGCATTTTGCTCAGAGTAGTACCCATTCTTATTCGTTAGCCTCTTGGTGTGCCAGCTAAACTCTTTCTATCCAGACACGTGTCCTCTGCTGGTACACTCTACCCTCATGTTCAGCCAGTCTATGAACTGGAGTTGTATCCCCAGTCGACCCTCGCTGAGCACGAGGGTAGGAAAATCTTTCCATTGCAGCAGAGCCATGTATGGGGAGAGTCTGGCAGGCTATGATTTCGCTGCCGTAACGTCTCTCTTCCGAGTGAGCTGATCAGCCCGCGGCACAGAGCAAGAGGCGTGAGCGCATGTGCGTGAACTCTAGGCTGCTCCCCGCTGAGCGGGGAGGGGCGCCATTTTCATTCATTTGCCCGGCATGAATCGATATTTAAATTTCGGTTCTTTCCTTTTATTTGGCAGGCTCTGGCAATAAAATGATATAGTGTTATTCCTCGGTGGCTTAAAAACCTAAAGAAAGAAGTTCCTCCATGTTTGAACACACTTTTATTCAGGCAAAAAAAAAATAAATAGCCCGTAGCAGACGACGCATAGCCTCAACAGTGCTCCGTGCCGACAGCTTTGCGTCAAAATGGCGGTCATCTCCTCTTTGCCTCTTTGCTGCCTTCTCTATCCCTACTTCGGCGTTCTCCTCCCTTTCCTCCTCTCCGGCGCCTTCGTTGCCACACCCACTGGCTAAACTCTCCCACTAATACGGCTCTGCATTGCAGTAGTAGATTTGCTTATAGTCTTTACAGTTGAATGTGAATATTTGACAGAAGTCTCTCAGGTTGGGGCGAAAGAGGGTTAAATGAATGCATTTGATCATTCGCCTTAATTCGGTACCCATCATATTAACGCCTACGTGGCCTTGCCTGGGGAGTGACTATGGCTAAAATAAGAGGATCTATGTGGTGATCACGAAAGAATATGCTAGCCATTCTAATGTAGCTCTGCCAGGTACTTGATTGTGATTTGTTTTTATTTTCAGCTACTTGGGTGCCTCAAGATCTGGAGATCCTAGTGGCCACAAGCTTGGACTCAATCTTTTTCTGTGGTCTGGCCAGGGCCATGGGGGAGGTAATCCCAGCAGCAAGAGCATCGCAGTATCTCCCTGCCTGTGACTTTCGATCAGCGTCATGACAGGGGAGCCCTCGTGCCACCAGGTGTTAAATATGCCACTTGAAATAAGCATTCTTCTTACCTATCAATAGAACAGCAAAAGCACTACTAAGCCTAAAATGCAAAAAAACATATTCAAATCTCGGGTTGGATGGAGTTCCAATTACAAAAAGGAGTCTGCAGACATGATTAACATGTGAACTTAAATTCCGCGGATGTAGGTTCGACGGTGTCACAGAAATAACTTCCTGCAGATCGCTTTGCTCGTGCTATACCCTAACAAATTCTTAAAATGATCATTGTGTTTCGTTGGTGTCATCAATCTTATGTACCTACCACACCCAGCAGTCGGGACATGTGAAATATAAAAAAACAGGAACTTGCACATTGTCAGCTCTGCAAAAATTTATATAGTAAACAGAGCATAGCACATTCAGCTTAAGAAAAAAATTCAGTGCAGGCCTATATTCATGGTTCACATATGTGTAATTGCTCTTCATAATGAAGTGAAAACTGCTTAAGTTGTGGCCGACTAAAGGCTTTCTATTAGCGTTAAAAAGTGTGTTAGAAAACATGATTGCGCTCTGAAGACGGGGACATAGGAAGGACAAACACAACAAAGCGCTAACTTTCAACTGATTTAATTCAAGAACCTCAGTGTAGAAACACTGCGTCACCGCACCACATCTCAACCAATCCGTGGCCCTGCCACGGACCGCAAGTACGCCAACTCCTTATCCGCCAAGTCAATTGACGCCACACTGACACAACTTGTGCCGGAACTATTTATAGTGTCAGCCTCCATAATATTGTTAACAGTCCTATCTTTGTGCCTCTCAAGAACAGTAGACGAAGCATAATGGTTTGCACCCGCAGTCATGACAGTGACACGACAGATCATGACTGCGAGTGCAAACCATTATTTGCTTCGTCTACTGTTCTTGCTAGGCACAAAGATATGACTGTTAGAGAGATTATGGAGGCTGACGCTATAAATAGTTCCGGCACGTGTTGTGTCAGTGTGGCGTCAATTGACTTGGCGTACTTGCTGTCCGTGGCAGGGCCACGGATTGGTTGAGATGTGGTGCGGTGACAGTGTGTTTCTACGCTGAGGTTCTTGAATTAAATCAGTTGAAAGTTAGCACTCTGTGGTGTCTGTCCTTCCTATGTCCCCGTCTTCAAAGCGCAATCATGTTTTCTAACGCACCGTACCAACTTGCCCAACAATCAGCACTTGTTAAAAAGTGCTATTGTGTTTTAAGCAGCTCGCACCAAATATTTTCTTGAAATACATAGGTTCATGGAAATTATTATGTAGATGTTGGCAGACAGTCATGGTGAGGCCAATCTTTAATGCCAAGTGGTCCACTTATTCAGAGTTAATTGAGTTTGTAAATATTGTAGGTCACAAATTAAATTTTTATGGTATGCAATGGGCACAATCATCCGTAATGACTAGCTCTACCTAGGGGAACTTCATACGTTTACTACGGCAGGATGGTTTCGAAAAACGAAGTATTTAGTTTATTCAACTCCTGCACTAACCTTGTCTTTAGAAACTTTTTATATTCTTTACAATGCTGAGATAAGATTCTGGAAAGAGTTTTTCTAGAACTACTCTAGATATTTCCAGTTCATCATTTTTCTCGCAAAGCATTCGAGAGAGCCAAACCCTGTAATGTACGGAGGGAGCTCACAGAATGATACGACTGACAGTTTGGAACATTCGGCACTGTAACAGTAATAATGACATGTCACTTATGTAATGCTCAATATCGCAGATCAAACTGCTTTTTCCGTCTACACTCATTTTCAGTAGACATTCAGCGAACTCCCACCTGAGACTGCAGCGCTGGGTTCTGCAAATTAATTTGAATGAATATAGATGCAACAGGTTTCTTTGAGCGTGCGTCTAACACATATTCTTCATATTGAATCTGCTAACTGTATTCATGACCATGTCCATAATTGTATCCACATTCCAGCTTATTTTTATTTTGACATTTGAGTTTTCTTCAGTACTTTTCTCAACATCTGTGCTTGTTGAGCAGTACTCAAGTCCATACATCTTGTCTTTCGCTATTACATTAATATATAAAACTGTTGATGCCGAGTGAGAATTCAAGGTACCGAATCTGTCGTGCGAGCTAAATAAGAACGAATAAAAAGCTCTACAAAGGAAATTTTGTTAAAGGAGGCTGTATGGGCGTTAGAATAGCACATGCCATGCTAAAAAAAAAATACAAATTCTTGTTAGGTATGCAAGGATGACAGTGCTGTGCTGTTACTGATGTGTCACAAAAAAAAAATCGGTGCCATACAGTGTTTCTTATGGAAGTACAAACTGTTGAATTCGAAGCCCAGAAGTTTTATTCAAGAATGTTCCTTAATACAAATGTATTTAGAGATCTGAGCCACTGACTCATACATGACTATGTGGCAAACATTCATTTTCATGTGCATTATAGTTTACAAGGTCTAGTCTGCATTGATTTATTGCATTCATGCTGAAACTGGGAGGGGTTCTCTGGGTATGAATAAAGAGATAAACATTTCTTGAAATCAAAACATTTGAGAACGGACAAAAGGAAGGATCTGAGAAAGGTATCTTAGATTCTCTTCTTTTTCTTACAGTATCTCTAATGTTCACTTTATTTCACCTGATGCATTTAGTTTTTAGCGCAGCTCTTAGCACCCGTTTCCGCGTTTCGCGGCGTCGCTGTTGGCGTAACCGCCCAACTAAACTTGGCAGGAAATTGAATTAATGTTGCGGTCATGTGACGTTAATATTTCCGCTAAGTCTAGCTGAGAAACTGAATTTTTTTATGGATGACGTGACACGGTCATGCGACGTCATTTTCCCCGCTACTTTTAGCGGGGAAACTGCATTTGTGTTGAGGTCATGTGACATCAATTTCCGCCCTAAATTTAGTGGGAAACTTAACCCGCTAAATTTAGTGGGGAAATTTTCCCGCTAAATTCAGGGAAATGTCCCCCTAAATGGGAGGGAGCAGAAGAGGAGGAGGGAAGAGGAAGGAGGGGCATACCCTCCCATCCTCCTCTTCAAGATCTGTACTCTAATTTCACATTACAAAGAATTGTAAACGTCTCATATTTCATCTCATGTTATTTCAACTTTTATATTGCAGGTGCGCTTGTAGCACAAATCTGGGTTGTGGTGATCCTCTACGCACAAGTTAGGAACTCCTGAGTGGCAAGAGTGGGAGTTTGGTCTGACAGCTCAAGGGGCACCATTGTTCAGTATTGAATTTTTAATTATCTTCTTTTGAGCAAAGTTAAGCTTTGCTGCATTCAGTTCTTCTAAAAATAAATACCTGCAACCAATTTTACCAGGTCACGACATTTTGCCTCTGCTCTTAGTGCTCCTGGTGAGCCTCGGATAAGAGCATACTGGTGTGCAAACACCATGCTTGTTTGAAACCACTCGCTGATGTAGAGACTCGCTGACATCCAGCATTCCTATGAAACGTTGGATATCCACAAGTCTTTATTTATTTATTTATTTATTGAAAGTACCCTCAGGGCCCGAAGGCATTACAGAGGGGGAGAGCACATACATGAAACAAAGATAGTATTATAGTAACAAGTCAACAATATTAAATATACAACAAACAAAGAATAATAATAATAATAGGTCATGGGTCACTGCTAAAATAGCTAGTGATGGAATTTCTAAACAGGTTAGTATCAGTTATAGTAGCAATCAAACCAGGGAGGTGGTTCCATTCCTCGGCTGTGCGGGGTAAAAAAGAAGATTGAAATGTGGTAAACGAACTTGGAACTCCAACTTTATGTTGATGGTCAAGACGGGATGAAATGTAAAAGGGGGGAGTAATCCGATTGCGTAGGAGAGGGATATGAAAATACATTTTATGAAATAGACATAGGCGTGAAATTTTACGTCGCAAGGAGAGAAGTGGTAAACATAAACTATTTTTCATTGATGTGACACTAGGAGTACGATGGTAGTTGGAAAGAATGAAACGGGCTGACCTATTCTGAATGGATTCCAATGCAGTGATTAGAGTATCGTGACCGGGATCCCAGATGGAGACTGCATATTCTAATTTAGGCCTGATTAATGTTTTGTAGAGGATCAATTTTAGTGAAATAGGTGCCAATGAAAAGTTGCGTTTTAAGTAGTCCAACATGCAGTTAGCACGGGTAGTAACATACTGAATGTGGGGTTTCCATGAAAGGTTATTTGTTAAGTGAACACCAAGGTACTTGTACGTTGCCACTTGCTCCAAAAGGTTGCCATCTAGGTGGTAACAGGGACTGTTGTTAGGCTTGCGGGACACTCTCATCTGTTTACATTTACTAGTGTTTAGTTTCAATAGCCATAATTCACACCAACGAGAGAAAGAGTTAATATCAGACTGAAGTGTAGACAGGTCAGAATCGTGACAGATTTCACGGTAAATTACACAGTCATCGGCAAAGAGACAAACGGATGAAGACACATTAATGGGAAGATCGTTAATATAGATTAAAAATAGTAGTGGGCCTAAAACCGACCCTTGAGGAACTCCAGAATTCACAGACACGGGAGGAGAATTTTCGTTGTTAATTGTTACAAATTGTGAACGGTTATTTAGAAAAGACCGAATCCATGCGAGAACGTTAGGGTCAATGTTAAGTTTTGAAAGTTTTAACAGTAATAGCTCGTGACACACCTTATCGAATGCCTTGGCGAAATCTAAGAAAATGCAGTCCACCTGGGAGCCTCGGTCAAGAATAGAATGAATGTCATGAGTGAAGGATAGGAGCTGAGTATCACAAGATAATGATTTACGAAATCCGTGCTGTGCTTCGGTGAAAAAATTATTCGACTCTAGGAAATGTACGAGTTGGGAAAAGATAACGTGTTCCAGAAGTTTACATGGTATGCTGGTTAATGAAATGGGACGATAATTGTTAGGGGAATACTTATCGCCACCTTTCGGAATTGGAACCACCTTCCCCACTCGCCAATCACAAGGTAAAATACCATCTTGCAGCGACTGTTCAAACAATTTTGAGAGAATAAGAGATGAGTATAGTTTAGTGTTTTTTAAAAACCTGGAATTAATTCCGTCCACTCCTGATGAGGATGATAACTTCAGTTCATCTATAATTTTTGCAATACCAGCAGGATCAACAAAGATAGAATCCATTGACAGATAACAGGAACAGCTCATCGAAGGGTAAGTTATGTTGCGAATATCGGAGAAAGATTCCATAAATATACTATTTAAGACATTAGCACATTCGTCACTGGGCACGCTGTCACCACTAGAAGTTGTAAGAGAAATTGAAAAACGATCCTTTATGTTAACAGTATTCCAAAATTTAATGGGGTTATTTACCAACATGTCTGGAAGACTATGTGTGAAATAGTGAGATTTAGCGCCTGCAATCGGTTTTTTGTACACTTCTGCAGAATTGTGATATGCGGCCCAGCGACGCTCACACTGGGAAAACGTGGCCGCACGGTACAAGCGCTTTTTTTTATTTGACAGTCTCTTCAGGGCTTTCGTGAACCAAGGTGACTGATTATTTTCAAGTATATTTCGGAGCGGCACGTATTTGTTGATAAGGGAGATTACCTTATCTTTATACAAATTCCAGTTTTCGTCAACCGAGCGCCCCGAAAAGTCTGTCAAATACTGGTCAAAGAAAACCGCAAGATCATTGTTGATCTGATCAAAATTCGCTCTACTGTAATCGCGTATTTTCTTTCGTTGGTCAGTCGGCCTAGATACCGACGTTTTGAAATGAAAATGTAACATAGACGGATCACTGATCCCTGGAAGATAAGTTATGTCACTTGCATGTTCAGGGTGAGTAGCCAATATTAGATCTAAAACACTTGCTGTCGTCGGAGACACTCTGGTGGGATGAAGAACTAATTGCGACAGGTTAAAATCGAGACACAAGTTAATGAACGAATTACACTCTGTAGTGTGTACATTCATACAATGAACGTCATCTGACCATGATATAGCGGGAAAATTGAAGTCACCCAGAAGGAAGATGGGTGCGCTGGGATACCGCATCACTATCCTGTTAATGGCGTTATGCAAAGTCTCAACAAATGACGACGAAGATGAGGGTGGCCGATAACATACTCCCATGATCCACTTCTTATGGTTCAAAACAAGGCCGACCCAGGTTAGTTCTATATCGCACGCAATGTTTAATGAAAAAGATTTAATATGGTCAGCAATTGCAATCAGGACGCCACCGCCACACCTGTCCTGTCTATCGTTCCGATACACATTGAACTTTTTTGAACCATCAAACAGTTCACTGTTCCGTATCCTCCCAGAAAGCCATGTTTCGGTTAGAACAACAACATCAGCATCGGTAGTATCAATGATGGAACACAATTCATCACGTTTTGCCGGCTGGCGTTTATATCGGCTCTGGATGGTGGTGGCGATGTCGATGTGACTGTTGACGTTGTCGATACGGTGAAACTGTCGTCGAGGTTTATGTGGCGACGTGGCCACAGATGCGCAGCACTTTCTTGAAGCGGAAATCCACTGTCACGGTGATCCACGCAGTTTGGCACGCGCTCTCGAAGAATGAACTCCCTTGAATCCTGAACCGTCATCAGCCCGAAAGCCGGCAACGGGAAGCAGACGATGACCTGTACGAACAAGAAGAGGGCTGCGTAAGTCGACTGCATGTTACAGGTGCTCCCGTGCTCACTCCTGAGCACGGGAGTGAGCACTTTCTTGAACAATGCAAGCGGGAAAGGAACCATACAATCGTATCGTATTGGGGGACATTCTACAGAGTGCTTTTTTGTATGTTTTACAGATTTTTTTTGAAAAAGCCGTAAAAGCTACATTTACGCAGTCGGTGCACGTGTGTTATATTGCCAGGGCGGCATAGTATAAAAAGCTAATTTGTAATGATCAGTCGCCTTATTACAGAGATGTGCCAGACTTCTTTCAGAAAACTAGATGAAGGTTCATTCTAGCGTAGTTTTATCCCGCGAATCTGAATATCCCGTTCGTTTTCCACAAAGATATAACTAAACGTGAGAAAAAAAACAAAAAAACATCCGACCAATAGTGACATCGTAAGAAGACCTTTTGGCCGCCAAGCATGTGTCGCTTAAGGGCTGCGCGTCCAGTTGCAAGTTTTCTAGGTATATTCTCCCGCATTGGCACCAGTCGTGACACATTTTTCTGCCCTTTTAAAAAAATAGCATGTGCGTGCATAGCTTTGATGGGCGCTGAAGATGCGTGAAGAATGATTTTAAAAGCTGCTCTTGTGACGTCGCTCTCTAGGGAAGTGCTTTCACAGCGCTTTAAAAATGACTGTGCAGCCTCGATTCATCAAATTAGCAAATAATTTTGATATTTGAAATTCTGGAGGTCAAATGAAGAAGATTTAAAAGTGTTTTTTTTTTCAAATACAAAACCGCTTGAGCCTCTCTCTAAGTATAGTATTTTCCTGAAATTTTAATCAGTGAAAATAGACCCATGGTTCCAATTAGAAACTTGCTAAGCATCACCAAAACACACTAAATCAACTTTCTTTGTGAAGATATAAGACAAGGGCAGCATTTTATGGTGTTCTAAAAAAATGGTCAATTTGGACGCGTTTCCAGACCAGTTTCTTACCAGAGCACATCTTTGCACCTACGGTCCTGCTGCCCGGTGGCCGCAGTGCGAAGCCGCCCCCTCGCCTCCCTCGTAGGATGGAGGGAAGAAGGCGCACGTGTGTTGCGCGTCTAAGCCCCTGGAAAACAGGACCGTAGGCGCAGAGATGAGCTCTGATAAGAAACTGAAACCTAGAAACTCGTCCAAATAAAGCATTTTTACAGAACGCACAAAATGCTACCCCTGCATTATTTCCTTCTAAAAAGAGTTGATTTTGTGGTTTTCAGTGACTCAGCAAGTTTCTAATAGAAACCATATTTTCATTTTCACAAATTAAAAAGTGAATTAACAAATTGTATTTAATTATCTGACTTATCGTTACGACTAGGTCCCTATACTATGTACGCCTGGCTGCATAACTCGCCTGCACAAATCACATTAATTTAGCTTTCACGACCTTTCTAAACATATATGTAAAGCTTAAAGCTAAATCGCCCTGTACAGTGAAAAGGCGAAACCACCATGTTGGAGCCATATGGCTCCACCATGCTGGTATCACCTTTTCGCTGGTATAGGATGTCCCATATTATTTGGCGCATGTATGGTTCCGTCCGCCTCCATGGTTCCGCCATAATCCACTACGCCGGTATAGAAAGTCCCATATTACGACAGGCTTGTATGATTCCGCCTACCTGTATAATTCCGCCTCAATCCACTATATTGGAGCTGCCTTTTTCGCTTGTTTAGGATGTCCCATATTACGGTTACGCTTGTATGAGCCTTTTCCATCATCTTTCCATCATCGAAATTTTCCAGCAGGGTAGTGCAATATGTTTTAATTGAACAAGGCAGAAACAGCTTGTGCTGCAGTGGCGTCACATGATGCCGAATGCACGTGACTTGCGACGCATTGGCGATGCCTCATGAAGCAACTGCGGTGGGTCAGACCCGCCAAGTCTTTTTTAAAGCAAAATGAATATTTTAATCAGGGAGCTGCGCCAGTTATTTATTGAGGTAGTTTTTATTTAATATCGCAGATAAGCAAGGAACATCTGAAGTTATGTTTGAAAGTTTGAAAGTTTATTGGGATTTTCACGGGCCATGCCCGGTAGGGAGGTAGTGGCAAAAGGCATTTCTGCCTGACTGGGCCTCTACCCCCCACAGTTTACAGAAGTGCAAAAAGGTGGCACAATCATTGTATCACTCCCTCTGCCCAAACACACATGCCTGTGTACGCAAAATACATTTCATTCAACGGACTGAAAAAAATGTTCATTTCACACAACAAAATAAAGAAAGAAAACTCAGAAGTTCTAGTATTCACATGTCCAGTGGTGAACCCAAGGTAACAAAAAACAAAACATTTCTACAACGCGTAACAAATGTCCTTGTCTATAATAATTTGTTTTGTCCCTTTCTTGTACTTATAAAATGACAGTGCAAAATCAGTGTAATCTTCCATAGTGTTTAGTAATGCAGGAATCTGATAATCGATTTTTTTGTTTTCCATAGTTCGTACGCACCTTAGGAGTTCTACGTTTACTATTTCTCAATAAATAAAGTTGTGAAGCAGATTCATCCACTCCGTAGAGTTTTCTTTTGCGTATTGTCTGCATAAGTTTGAAATAGTAGATTTGATTTGCTTTGAGCATGTTATGCTTAGTAAAATAAGGGCTGCTATGAAATTCGCGAATATTTCCACGGTAGTTTTCCAAAATTCGCAGAACCTTTTTTTGAAGTACGATTAGTTTACCATAGTTTGTGGACGTGGTTGTTCCCCATACCATAATTCCATAACAGAGCCTCGAGTAAAACAGGGAGTAGTATAAGTTTTTGGTAAGCCAATTGGGTATTAAGTTTGCTATTTTATACATGCATCCGACCACTCTTGATAATTCCCCCCTTAACTTGTTAATGTGAGTTGTCCAGGTGAGTTCTTCATTGAACCAGACTCCAAGAAACTTTTGTTCTTCTACTTGAGCTATTGGGAGGCCATTGAACTGTAGATGTATTTGGTTATTGTCACGTTTGTTTATGGGTCTAAATATTATATATTTTGTTTTTTCTGCATTAAGTTTGAGTTCGTTTTCTTCCAACCATTTTGATAGCTTCACGAGGTAATCATTAGCCTGTTGTTGTAAGGATGCTTTTGTGTTGCTACTGAGGAAGACATTTGTATCGTCAGCATACATTACGAGATGAGGAGAATTTGGAATATCGGTTATGTCGTTTATATACACGAGGAAGAGTAGCGGGCCTAATATAGAGCCTTGTGGTACGCCATGTTTGATTTCTAATTCCTGGGATCTGATTTTATCGACAAAAACAAACTGTTTACGGTTTCGAAGGTAAGATTCAATTAAGTTCGATGCTATTCCTCGTACACCATAAGACTGCAGTTTTGAGAGTAAAATATTATGCTGTATAGAATCGAATGCCTTACTTAGATCGAGAAATAATCCGAGCGTGTATAGTCTATTTTCAATGTTTGTTATAATTCTGTCTTTTATATCCGTAAGTGCTAATTCAGTTGATTTTTCTTTTTGGAAACCGTATTGGGACTCTGTGATTACATTGTGCTTGGTAAAAAACTTTTGCAATCTAATGTTTATCACAGCTTCAAATATTTTAGAAAATATTGGCAGCACCGATATTGGTCTGTAGTTTTTCAGATCATTTTTATTTCCGCCCTTATACACCATGCTAACCTTTGCAATTTTGAGATCATCTGGGAAAATGCCTGTCTGCAGCATGATGTTTACGATATGTGTCAAGATCGGGCTTATTACATTGGACACAACTTTAATTGGTAAGGGCTTGATTTCGTCTATCCCAGCTGCTACACTCGTTTTAATTTGTTTAATCAAATTACTTATTTCATTCGGGGATGTGGGTGCAAGCATTATAGAGCTTGATATATTCGATGTTCTAGCTGTACCACCGAATTCACAGTGAGTATTTTGTTCCCGTGGAGCACCAATATTTATAAAATGTTCATTCATGATATTTGCAAGTTCTTCACCAGCTACATTTCTACCGTCAACAGTTATTGTATGCGCACTATACACACATTTATGTTTGTTTGTAAGATTATTTACCATGTCCCATAGCTTTCTAGGGTTATCGTAGTTGCCTTCAAATTTGCGTAGAAAATACTCCGATTTTGCATTTTTTAAGTCTGAATTTAGTTTATTCCTAATTTTTTTTAATTCAGTTAGCAAGTTTTTGTCACGGGATTTTACAAAAGAATGGTACATATTGTTTTTTATTCTAATTCTCTTGTATAGTTCATCAGTCAGCCATGGCTTGCGGTATTTTGATTTTACCGTTCTCGATTTTACTACAGGAAAGGCGAGGTCATATATTTTTTTGAATTCTTCGGAAAATTTTCGAAAGGCAGATTCAGCACTCTGTTCTAAGTAGATGGTTGTCCAGTCAAATCGCTCAACGAGCGCTTGAAAAGTGCATAGAGTTTCATCATTTATTTTTCGGTAGTAGTAGTTTCCTGGGACAGTTTTGTTTTGTTCTATTGGAACGCGACTGAGGCAGAAAATAGGCAGATGGTCGCTAATGTCTTGACTGAAGATGCCAGAAACCAATTCGGTTTGGTTTACATTTGTTACACACACATCTATGGATGTGGCACTTTCACTTGTTATCCTGGTTGGTTGGGATATCATGTTTAAACAACCATACGACAAAATTTGGTCATTAAGGTTTCTAGCATACACGTCGTTTGAAATTGTGTCTATGTTTATATCGCCCATAATTTTAAAGGGTAGCTTTGTTGAAGAAAGAAAATGAAGTAAGGTATCAAAAAACTTCAAAAACACATATTTGTTTCCCGCCGGCGGTCTATATATTCCGGCAATTAACATTTTCTTTGTGCGCAGGACTAGACACTCAATATCTGTGTCTATCACGGAATATTCGTCCACAACAGTAAAAGAAATTGAATCTACTATGTATATCAAAATTCCACCTCCTCTTTTTTTACCTCTATTTAAATTAGCACAGTTGTAATTAGCAAAACTCGGTGGTATCTCATTGTCTCTCATCCAAGTTTCAGTGAACAACAATGCGTCAAAACGTACACACAATGAGTTAAAGAACAAATCAAGGGCGTCTTGTTTTCTACTTATACTTCTCGTATTTATATGAATTGCAGAGAAATTGGGCCTATAGTTTCTGTACCTATCGTTGAAGTGCACACTAGTGCAGTATTCACATTCCTGATCCAGCATGATCGTACTAAAACGGTATCAATGTTAAAGACGAGTTCAGAACGTTCGTGTTTACGTCATTCTTTCCAAATCGGCCGTGCATGTAACCTTCAAGATATTCAGCCCATCATCCTTTCGCGCATACACCTTTCCGCCCACAGTCCAGACGTGTTTCCACCTGACTTCCCTTTTTTTAGCGATAGTTGCCCCAAGCAGTTGTTTGCATTGTCGCGTAAGATGCTCATTGACAAACACAGGCGTTGTCACCCTGGTCGCAGTGAAGCCCAGCGCTTCAGTACTGAGTCGCTTTTTTTTTGCTTTCATGAGGACAGCGTTTCGCTTCGCGCGCTGTACGAAGCGCACGATAATGTTTTTTTTGCCAGGTTTTGATGTCGGAACCCTGTGGCAAATGTCGATATCTGCGTTAGTGATAGGCTCGTCTAACGCGTCCCCAATCTTTTTGATAACGTCATTGGGATCACCCTCATCGGGCACTCCTTTTATCTCAAGATTATTTGAGCGTTGGTAATGCTCTAGTTCCTCTACACGCTGACTCAGTCTTTGATTTTCATTCTGAAGCTCAGAGTTCTTCTTCGTCAACTCCTGTATTTCCTTTCTTAGGTGCTTTAGATCATTTCCAATTGACTCCACTCTATCGCAAGTGTCGCTGCAGAACTTTGTACTTTCTTTTAGGCTACGGAGGTCCGCCCTTAGTTCACGCCGTATAATACGGCGTGAACTAAGGACGTATAATTATAAAGTATGGAATCATTAAGCAGCGAATACATCACATAATCAACACACCCGCCATGAAGCGGTGGAATAGGGGGCGCACCAGTGCTTGGCTGTTGGCAGTAGCTCTCAGCAGTAAAAGCACACTTGAGCAGTTGTCACAGCTGTGCGGTGGCTGCAATTACACCTGTGTGATTGCAGGAAACATTGCTTAGAACCAAGCTCCTTAATTTTGTGCAACAGGTGGTTATGGGACTAGCTGCAACAAATGCTCGCCAATCTGTGCCTTCGACTCGCCGGGCGCTGTAAGTAGGCGTGCTCGGAGCATTAGCGTGGTCTTGGTCATCTTCTGCTGCCCCTGATACGGGCTAGAGCCAGGAGGCCTCGCCAGTGCGCTTTAGACGCTTACAAGGAGTATGCTCGTACAGCACTACATCAGCTCCACACTCCTTTTAGTACCCGAAGTTCCAACTTCGATGGACTTTGCAAAATCATGTGGGCAAGCGCCGTGGAGGGCGAGCCCTCCACGGCGCCAAGAGCATTAAAACTGCAGAGAATTTCTACTAATCTTATACTGGAACGGTGTTACTATTTTTCAGGCATCTTGGCAGTAGCGATGATCGTGGTTTACAATGTCAAGGAAACCATGGCACTGTCACATCTGTTTGTTGGAAAGGAGGTAAGCTCTCAACTATCTTTCCTAGCATAGGTTGCAGAATGTAACCTAGCACTTTTATGAATTCTCTTGTGCACAATCTTTCCAAGCAAATGTTTAGGCAACATTGGTGCACATATGCAATTGTGAATGTATCCATCTTATTAAAGTTTTTCATTTTCTTTTTTTTCAATGGCAGCCAAGCATGCATACATTACAAACTAGCACCTTTCTTGCACAGCAGATATAGCCATGTTCCATGCTTGTACCTAGTTTAGCCTTCATCTAGATCAGAGTTTAGCAAAGTTATGCAGTTGGAGATGATGTTTAGGAGTCGCTTGGTCTCAGGGGAGCCAATACGGTGCTGATGGCACTGCTTCATATGTTTGGCTACAACTTTGACAAGCAAGCTTTCTATTCACTGCACAGCACACTTTTCTAGAAAGGTACAAAAGATCCAGTGGCTATCTTTCCTGTCATACTGATGGTTGGAAATATCATGGCCAAAAGTAGCTTTCTCGAAGATTTCTAACAATTTAAAGTAAAATATTTTGGCCCAGATGTACATGGGAGGTGAAGTCATTGCAGATCAGGAGATCACACAAGAAGAATATGGGCTGCTGCTGACTGATTCTGACATTTTTTGCAATGAGCAAGCCAAAGCAACGTTTACGTCTCTATGTAAAACAGACTCCTGGCTAGCATTGCCGAAATTTTACTAATCGCAGAGATAATGCAGGTGTCCCTGTTGCACTGATGATCTTGCATATTTTGCAGTGCTGGGAAATCATGATTTACTGCCACTTCTCTAAGTTGCATTCTGTACAAGTGTAATCACGCCTGCACGGGGTGGGGGCCATACATATTACACATTGATAAGTAACTATAGCAAATAATACTGGACCAGCTCGCTGGCGGATAGTGCTATGTTAACTGTGATGATTTAGAAAAGACTATCACACATGGTTCCTGCAATACATTGCATTGATTTTGTTTGCTAACACAGGAACACAGGAAGAAGACCTCCCGGCAATGCCGTGCGTCGTGTACTCTGGCAATGACGCCGAGGGGGCTGACTTTTTGTACCTCGCTGTCGACAGGCTGCGGTTCCTGTCGGTGAACAATGCTGTGGACGGCATTGTTGCCATCATGGTGGCTTACTGTTTTTTTTAATATAAAGTACTCGAAAAAGGCAGCAAACACAGATGCTGTACTAGAACGAATGTTTTTCGGTCTCAGCGGCACTACTCCGAGGCCAGTTGGGACGAAATTCCTGAACAAGGTCGCAAGAGAGTAAAATCAGTGAAGGTCCGTTCACACTCTTGCAACCGAGTACGACCGAAAGAGACCAGACCGGTTTTTAAGCCTTTTGCGACTTCTTAGGACCGGATGCGATGCAGCGGAGCTGGTCCTAAGAGATCGCAAAAGGCTAAAAACCGGTCTGGTCTCTCTCGGTCTTACTCGGTTGCATATGTGTGAGCGGTCCTTGAGGCCGACAAACAACCGTTCTAGTACAAAAAAGATGCTGAACCGAGATTTGGATAGCACGAAACCAGGCAGGAGCACTAGGTAAGATTCTGCAAACCTTGAAACGTAACTCATATGACGGTGTCTTGTACGGATGGCAGTACTATTTGGAAAATATGAGCATGATTGAACAAAGCTTGCGACATCTCTATTCTCTTTTTCCCTTCTTTTTCGAAAATATGGCCGTTCAGTTGAGATACTGCTGCATGAGTGATGTTTTGGGGTCTGTAGTATCCCACTGTGTGCTTCTGATGCCTTCTTTTGTGAAGCCAAATTTCAGTACAGCACCCATTTAACTTTCTAACTCTAAACTAAGATAAATGTACCGTACTTTCCAGACTATAGTGCGCAAACTATACATGTCTAAATGTTGATGTTTTACACCGTACGGTCTATCTACAAGTGTAGACTCTACAATTTTTGTTTCAAGATTGTTCATTATTAGAAAACTGGTTCGGCCAGATTGCCGTGTTTTGGATATTTTATGCTTGAATAAAGTAACCGAGAAAACCTCTTACCGTCAGTCTGTTTCCCAGGTTTTCGATACCTCGCACCTGACATGATGTTTGCTTGGGAGCCCGCACGCAAGCAACTTGGGTCAAGCTTAATCTTGAGGAGCTCTGCGATTGGCTGACGAGCGGATCACAGAAAGCCCTTAACATTCATCCGCAGATATCCCTTTTGGGGAGTTTTCCAGCCTGAAGTTTTCCCTGAGGACTATACACCAAGTGCGGACTATCTAAGAAAATACTTTTTCTTTTGAGCCGAAATTTACCCTTGCACATTATACACCGGATTGTGGACTATAATCTGGAAAATATGGTAGCTTGTTTTAATGTTTCAAGCCCTAAACTGAAAGAAGTGTATCTTTATGTTTATGCAACTTTAGGGTCCTAAATGAAAGTCGTATGTGCTATTGAACAAAAAGTATACACTCGAACCGGAAGGCATCTAAATTGTTCTTCTGTTCTAGTCATTTTATCAAGAACCATTCTCATGTACTGAGGTAATCTGTATTGTTCATTTGTTTTTTTTTTTTTGCTAGCATTTTAAGCCTACGCTTTAATATTAAAAAAAAATTGGTTAGTTGTATGGAGGAGATACCTGGTTATTTTTTGTGCTCACACTATAGTTCAATAAATGATTATTCATTTAGTTTGGCTTTTATTGACTCAAACCCCCGAATTTTTTCTCGATTTTTACTTGCATCTAGCCCTACATGAGCTGTGATATTTGATAGAATCCAACAAGTATTCTATTTGGATATATGTGTGGAGGACATACCTCATTATTATTTTTGTGGTCACATAATAGCTCAATAAATAGTTATTAGTTAAGTTTTCCTTTCAGTTTTTTTTCTCATCTTATAAAAACTTTTATTTACTTACAGCTTAATCACATGCTGTTTGTATGCAACTGATGCGACTCGCCATGCCCTGGGCATAGTGTAAAAGACCTACGGCATACCAAGTATGACGACTCGTAACCACCTCATATCCAAGGCAAGTGCCCGACGAGCCAGAGCAGGATGCAAGGACCAAGTATCGGGATTGAACAAGTTAAGCTCCTCGTTGTTTATGTTTGTACCATACACTCTCTCACATTGCATAGTTTGCATGAGCAAGTGCTCATTATGCATGTGATACATATCACACTTCAGTGTTGGTAGTTTGAGAACTGGACACTTTTAATGACACATTGAGATTGGTGGCAGACTCCTTTTTAAAATGATGTTTGAGAATGTCTCCCACTGATCTATTCTAGTATACGAGTATTAAGACCATCGAGCAAATAATAGATTCAGAAACTTTAGCCATGAAAATCTGTGATATTTTTTTTATTTTCCTTCCAAATTTTGTGGGAAGTACAACTTAAATGACGCAAGATTTTCCTGTAACCTCTGTTTGCGCACAAGTTCAGCTTCACATTGAAATATTACATTTTCTGCCATGCACATCTTTCCTTCATTATCGGACGATGCATCTATGCACAGCTGCTTCAAGTAGCATGTATGCCGATGCATTGCAGACATATCGAATAATCAATTCAGTTTCTGTAACAAGGTTCTACGCTGGTACTTTACTTTTGCATATCCTTATTTCTTCACTTATCTGGTCTGCATACTTCGTGGTTTTCTGGTTGCCATACCTTGTATACTGAACCCACTTTACAGGTGCTGAGATACAGGGTGATTCATTCTCATCGGAACAGATTCTCGTAAGATAAAACTTCTGTTTTATGCAAATCATGTTTTTACAGTTGAGTTATAGTTGTCCTGGCAGACACTTTATACAGGCAAGATGGCAGCTAAAAGTGGCCTTATTGTTTAAAAGCCATGAATTAGCTTTTTAGTTACTGGTTTGATGGCACCCGCACATATTGTGAAAATGGAGACAGTCACCCTCTTAGACCAGCTTATGTTTTGTGAAATGAGCACTAACCTCAGAAAAAACGATTGAGAAAGATTCTTGCACACAAAGCGGGTTCTGGGATACAATACTTTCTGGACTGCTACAATACCTCTGCCTTTGGTGAAATGATATTTTCTCTTCTTTTTTTTTTTTTTTTGGTCCGTGTGCTCATTTCAAGATTTATTACAAATTGACTGGTTTAAGGAGGTGATTGTCTTCAATTTCGCAAAAGCTGTCGAACCAGTAATTGAAAAAGTTAATCAACTAATTTTAGATAATTGTCCACTTTTAGCGTCAGCCTGCCTGTACAAAGTGTTGGCTTGGCTAAGTGCTCACTGTAACGAGATCATCTGTGTAAATAAGATACGTTTTGTTTTACAAGAGCCTGTTTCGATTAGAATGAGTCATCCACGAGCACGCATTAAAATCAGCATCAGCACCTTTGGATTGGGATGCATTGCACTGTGCGCCCTATGCTACTCCACACCCGTATCGGGTGCTTTGGTACAGGGGTGCTCGTTTGCACCCTCAAAGGATGCTCGTGCTGGGACAAGTGCTTTACACCCCTAAGGGGCGTAAAAACGTTTAGTGTGTAGTGTACAAACTATACATGTCTAAAAGTTGATATCTTACATCGTACGGTCTATCTACAGGTGTGGACTCTACAAGAACTTTTGTTTCAAGATTGTTTATTGTTACAAAACTGGTTAGGCGAGATTGCCGTGTTTCGGATATTTTTCGCTGGGATAAAGTAATCAATGCAAGCTCTTAGCGTCAGTGTGTTTCCCAGCCTTTCGATACCTCGCATCTGACATGCTGTTTGCTTGGGAGTCCACAAATAACCACCAACTTGAGTCAAGCTTAATCGTGAGGAGCTCTGCGATTGGCTGACGAGCGGGTCACTGAAAGTCCCCTGACATCCATTCGCAGATATCCCTTTTGTGAAGTCCTCCAGCCTGAAGTTTTCCCTGAGGACTATTCACCGCGTACGGACTATCTAAGCAAATACTTTTTTAGCCAAAAATTACCCTTCCGAATTATACACCGGATGTGGACTATAGTCTGGAAAACATGGTAACTTGTTTTAAATTTTTAACGCCTAAACTAAAAGACGTGTAGCTTGAGTTTCATTCAACTTTAGGGTCCTAAATGAAAGTCGCATGTGCAATGGAACAAAAAGTATACACTCAAAACGGAAGGTATCTAAATTGCTCTTCGGTTCTAGTCATTTAATCAAGAACCATTGTGATTTACTGAGTAATGTGTATTTATTTTTGTTTTTCGTATGCTTTTGCTAGCATCTTAAGCCTACGCTGTGATATTTATAAAATATATTTGGTTATTTAATGGAGGACATATCTGGTTATTGTGTTGTACTCACCTAATAGTTCAATAAATGATTTTTCATTTTGTTTGGCTTTTATGGACTCAATTGTCTTTCAATTTTTACTAGCATCTAGGCCTATATATGTTGTGATATTTAATAAAATGCCTCAAGTATTGTATTATGCCATGAGTGTGGAGGACATACCTCATTATTTTTGTGCTCACTTAATAGCTTAATTTGTAGTTATTAATTTAGTTTTCCTGTGAGTTTTTTTTCTCTTTTTATATTGTTTTTTTTACTTACTTGCAGCTTTATATTGTGATGTTTGTGTGCAGCTGATGCCACTCGCCAAGCCTTGGGCAAAAGTGTAGATGTACTACAGCATACCAGATATGACAACTCGTAACCACCTAATATGCAAGGCAAACGACCGACGAGCCAGAGCAGGATGCTGGGACGAAGTGTCAGGATTGTACACGCTAAGCTCCATGTTATTTATGTTTGCACCATACACTTTCTAACATTGCATAGTTTGCAACAGCAAGCGGTCATTATGCATGAGGTGCATATCACACTTCAGTGTTGGCAGTTTGACAATTGGACACTTTTAATAACACATTGAGATTGCTGGCAGACCCGTTGAAAATGATGTTTGAGAATATCTCCCACTGATCTATTCAAAGAGAAAACTTTGATCTGTTTTGTGGAAGTATAGGAGAATTAAGAAAATCGAGCAGTTAATAAATTCAGAAGGTTTACGCACGGAACAAATCCTGTGATATTTTTTTTTATTTTCCTTCCGAATTTTGTGGGAAGTAAAACATAAGTCCCGTAAGATTTTCCTGTAACTTCCGTTTGCACATAAGTTAAGCTTCATATTGAAATATTACCTTTTCTGCCATGCACATCTTGCCTTCATTATCTGACAGTGCATCTAATGCACAGTTGCTTCAAGTCGCATGTGTGCCGATGCATTGCACACATATTAAATGATGAATCCAGTTTTTGTAAGAAGGTCCTATGCTGGCACTGTAATTTTGTATCGGTCCTCATTTCTTCAGTTATCTGCTCTCATACCTTGTGGTTTTCTGGTTGCCATAACCGGTACACTGAACCCAATTTGACAAATGCTGAGATACAGGGTGATTCATTCTCATCGAAACAGACCCTTGTAAAAATAAAACTTCGGTTTTATGCGACTTATCTTTTTACAGTTGAGTTATACTTGTCCTTACAGACACTTTATACAGGCAAAATGGCAGCTAAAAGTGGACTTATTACCTAAAATCCATGAATTAGCTTTGCAAGTACTGGGTTGATGACACCAGCACATATTGTGAAAATGGAGGCAGTCACCTTCTTAGACCACCTTACATTTTCTGAAATGAGCACTAGAGTGAGACAAAATGGTTGAGATAAATTCTTGCACACAAAACGGGTTGTGGGGTTCCAGTACTTTCCTGACCACTGCAATACTGCTGGCTTTGGTGAAATGATAGTTTCTTTTTTTTGGTCAGCGTGCTCAAGATCAGGATTTTTTAAAAGATTGACTGGTTTAAGGACGTGACTGTCTTCAATTTCGCAACTGCAGTCAAACCAGTAATTGAAAACGTTATTCAACTAATTTTAGATTATAGTTTACTTTTAATGCCACCGTGCCCGTACAAGGTGTCGGCTTGGCTAAGTGCTCATCTGTAACGAGATCGTCTGTGTAAATAAGATAACTTTTGTTTTACAAAAGTCTATTTCGATTAGAATGAATCAGCCTTGAGCACCCATTAAAATCAGCATCAGCACCCTTGGTTCGAGGTGCATTGAACTGTGCACCCTATACTACTTCACACCCCTATAGGGTACTTTGGCACAGGGGTGCTCATTTGCACCCTCAAAAGGTGCTCATCCTGGGACAAGTGCTTTACACCCCTAAGGGGTATAAAAAGTTTAGTGTGTAGGGCGCACGACAAATGAATGCTATCGTGGAAGAGCGTGATCACATAACTAACATGATCGCCCATGTCTCATTTCGATTCTCGTCGCCCCTTTGAGAAACGTCTACTCAAGTAGTATAACGTGCGTACCAACGACGAACCGCTATATGTGGGTCGTTTATTTAAGGTCTAAATGAAACAGAACAGGGTCACTTTGCGACGAGGGTCTGCGTCCGACGCCAGTCTGACACCAAACAAACCACGACCGACTTCAAGACAAAACACATTCTTCAAACACTAGATCACTCTACTACACAAGAAATGACACTGGAAAGACGAAGGAACGAAGGGGAACCAGCGGATTCTTAAAACGAAACCAACTTTTTTTGCGTGAAGAGTACACTTAAAACAATCGGTCTTGTGTTCTTTCGAGATTAGGCGCGAAGCGGGGACGGAGTCTTTTTCCTGTTTGTTCTTTGCAATGACATCACAGCCCAAAATTAGGTAAATATTCACCTGGTTGATTGACAAGCGAAGACAAAAAAAGAAGGCGGAGAGCGTGTTCCTCTTTTTATGATATTAGCAAGGCATACGGATGATTCACCACCACCAACGGCGTACCGGTGCTTTGGTTTGCGCTACATGTCCTGCTACATATTAAAAAAAGAAACACGGAATCGTCGTAGTCTCGTCTTCTTTGCAAAAAAAAAAAAACTTGACCATCTTCGCAGGGTACCTCCCATAGGGCAAAAGCAGCGCGTCGGTGCACGATCCGCGTCAACTACGTGAATTAAGCCTCCTAGCACAGATGCCGCGCTGAGACGCAAACGAGAAAACGGCCACCGCTGGCAGATCTACAAATAACCACCTCCTGTTTTCCGCCACCGCCGAATTCATTTCGGGGGCTCTTATTTTTCGCAAATGTAAAAGCACGATAAGGCTGACTCCTTTGCACATCTGTGACCCTCCCGATTCCAAATGCTGGTATCGGCCATTCTTGTGTTTACAATCCCAAGACTCTGCAGGCTAATTCGACTTCTCATGCCAGGCATATTCTTCGCTCTTGAAAAGGGCGAAAACCCGAGTAAAATGACCAAGCACTTCAAGTGGCACAGACTTTGGGCAAATTTGTTTAAAACGTTTATACATAAATCCTAAAAAGGTAGCTATTGTCGTACGGTTCCTAGATCAGCTAAGAAAAAAACAAAGAAGCTCAATAAAGGTGTCGCTCATTATTTCCTCAGCAGCCTACGGCCTGTCGTGATACGCTAGCCGTCTTATGAAACAGGTTTTAGTAGCAGTCCCTGCATTCTGTTGAACTAGACACGCGGATAATTACTGCTTCGAATGTGGTGAAAGCGAATGTTACTCAGAGTTAACCTTATTATAAACGCTAAAAATGTTTAAAAAAGAAGCTTAAACACAATGTTTACCTTTGATGTCTGCTGCGCCAAATAAGCCACTAATTGGCGAATGTAGAGCGCAATGATATTTCTGATGGGGGATTGGCTTAGCTTGTTGTACTGAATCCCTTTAACGTGTACAGCGTACTGTTGTCCCCTTTGTGAATTCTTTTTAATTCCAAAAAATAAGTAAATCTGAGGCGGGGTTACTCTCAGTCTTTCTTGAAATATCCGCAATTTATTGCTGAAATTTGAAAACCTGATAAAATCATTGATCTCAAAAGACCGGTTTCACCAGCTTGTTTCGCTTCAATGCGTTCGCCGCGATACATTGAGATTACTTTAGCCTCTCTGCTCCTGCGAACAGAGTAGGCAATGGCACGTGTTGTCTCCTGTACTGCCGCTTGCCTGCTGCGGACAAAGTTGTGGTGGTTTCACACATGCGCCCAATGCTTGGTGAGCTCAGTCGAGATAAAGTGTCAACGGCGAAAATATCCTTGAATGTTTGAAGTGTCTTTCCAAATATAAAGTTTTTTTATAGCTTAGCCTATTTTAAAGGAAACAGTTGATGAACTAAGCCGGTGTATAATGTCTAGTTAACGCATGATTTGCAGTTGCACATTCAAACATTGCACTCCCAGCTCCTTACTTCCGCAGGGTGTTATGAGGATTGTCAAAATAAAAGTCAATCTGATCGATATTATTCCCCTGTGACGTTTTTACGTTTGTCGCGCGCACTCTGTTGTAATCATTACCTAGGCTTCCTAGAAATCGTATGGAGTGCTAATTATATTGGCAAGAAGAAAAAAAACTGCAGCGGGCGCTCGGAGCCTATTATTCATTTGAATCTCGTTGAATAATGGGACGGAACTGATTTTATTACACGGAGCGCCTTCGTAATCAACATTTCCGCCCAGAGAAAGATGCATTAGGTGGCATTAGTACGTCAGCGTGAAGCCAAAGTACATGGAAGATGCGCGCATGCCCAGGCAGGCAAGCGTACAAAAAGGAACGATCCATATATACTTAGAAATCACGACCCACACCATTCCTTGTGTTCCTGTCAATTCGAACGATTTTGCGGTGAGCGATAGAAGTGGGTGCATGAACCACCGGCTAAAATACACAGAGAGACTCCAAAGAATTCAATGCAAGTCTTGAATCCATGGGAAAAATAAGGGAGATTCTGAGAACCGAAAGCCAAAAATATTGATAACCTCAAGGGATTTACTTCCTCTAGGGCTTTTTCGACTTGTCTAACTTGATTCCATCCTTTCCTTTTAGCGCTTTCTGAAGATTCCTTTCGTCGACAATGTTTACGAGTAAAGCACCGCCCCGGTCTCCAAAGTATCTAAAACTGCTTGTCCTTCTTCGGCACTGGGTTGACTCCTCCCGGAGTTACGTAGAACAGAAACTCTTCCAGTACTCTCTTCTCTTCTCCCGTCAGCTAACGGAGGAGCCCCGCCCAGCGCACCAAGTGAAAGTCCCTCCCTAACTTCGTTATCGAACTGTGAAGTGTTCTCGCTCCTCTGCAAAGCGGCTTGCTTTTTCTTCCATCCATCCGACGTGGTTGGAGCCTTGCTCTTTGTTTTCCGACTTACTTTCTATATCAGTGTCGAACCCGATTCCTCCATTTAAATTCAGGACGCATCTTCGCGAAAGGCGCATCCGCGGCACAAACAATGGCGGTTAAGGAAACTAATTTAGGGGTTGCAAAACAACACGTGCGGAGATAAAAAAAAAGTAAACGTTTTCAGTTTTAACGCTAGTAAAAAAAGTGACAAGCACAAAGCCCCTAGTGCATGTTAGAGAGGGTTCTGTATAATTCGGGCTACGACGGATTTCCTGCACATGCAAACTACAAGGTTCAAAAAGAAACGCAGCCAGTTTAACATACGTTCTCCAAAGACACTGCAATCTCTTTGTCTTCTGCTAGCTTGCACATCGTAAAGAAAATTACCCCCCCAAAACCGTCGCTCGTAAAGCGTATAATTGAGATTCAAAGTGTGTAAGAATGCAGGATCTCTCAGGCCATTTCGTTCATTGCTGGGGTTAGACATCATATAATCATCGGCTCAGTTAAAGCAAGTGTGGTGATATAAACTTCGTTATTTTTGCACCAGGGTCGCTCTGATGGCCCGGGGGGCCGGTGAAGAGGAGGGTCGTCAAAATATTATAAATATCTAACCAGTTGTAGTTCTTACAGTGGTCTGCCCGCGCAGCCTAGCTAATTCTAAAAAAATCAAATTGAAGATAGCAAACCGGGAGCAATCTATTTTTGGTTCACTGATACTCAGGGACGACTCCGAGCGTCGATAAAGGTGGCAGATCTGGGCTTATAATATACGGACTCATGCGTGTTGCAAGATGTGGACCAGAGACTGGAGGGGGCCTTCAGTGTATGGTCAGAAATTGATTCATTTTCTCCGACACTTAATAATGGTCGGCCCAGGCAAATATGTTGCTGCTGGTAGCAATTAAGCAAAACCCTTACTAAGCCATGTGTTTGATGAAACCAGAATACCAGAGCCGGGTTATAACCAAAACACATAATCTATGGTGTCGCACCAGGACACCAAAGATAGGGTGTCACACAAAACACCAAAGATATGTTCTCACACCAGGACAGCATAGCTTTCGCGTCACACCAGGTCACCTGAGCTTTAGTGACACACTAGGGCACCAAAGCTTTGTTGTCACACCAGGACACTAGAAATTTGGTGTCACACGAGGACATTAAAGCGCTGATACAACACCAGAACTGAAGAGTGCTGGCGTGAAAAAGTCTCGAATCACGGTCGTGAAAAAGTTCAGAATACACTTAACTATTTGGTGTAGTTTTTATTACGAACTCAGTAATAAGGTACATTAAGCACGAAGTAAAAAACTCCTCAACTAGTCCACTGATAACTCTACGCAAAAGAAAAAAAACTTATCTTTTGTGACGGGAGGTCTTTCAAAATTAAAAAAAAAATAGATATGTAACTAAAGGGGCCGATGAGCGCCTGTGCTAGGAGATGACTCCTTAAATTCGAGAGCCGTGTAATAGCTGTCTTACAGACTACACAATGTATTCCCTAAATATGTTTTTAAAATAGTGCGTGCAAAACAAAAATTTAGGATGATCTTTTTGGAAGCAGAAGTCGTTGCACCAGCTGAACTTAATGACTGCTATATAATCTCTACAACTTAAAAAATTATATTTTAGATGTGTGTTCCCGCTGCTACATCAAAACAAAAAAGCCTTTTTTTTTAATTTGTGCTTGTGCAGTATTTTTATTTGTATTGATATTGCGGATTTATCGCTGTCCACCTTCACCCGGACACCGCGAATATGCTTTGGAGCAAAAAACAAACAAACATCAAATAAATCCACACCACACCGCAAGAGCAGCATTTCAAAACAAAACCACTCGCAACAAAATATCGCAACAAGGTACGGAGCGAAATAGTGTTCTCCGCCAAAACCTTCCTGCCTCCCGGGTACTTTGCGCGGTTAGTCCATGTCGCTGCTTTTTAGGTGCACTTTTACAAAGTGTCTATCACCCCTAAGTTGCCATTATTCAGAGCACGACTCGAGGAGCGAAAAAACTGCCGACACCGAGGCACTCACTTGCGCAGGCAATCATTAACCGCGAGACCTATGCGCAGTGATTCAGAACTCCGACCTTTGGTTCAAACGCTTGGTAAGTAGACTAAAGCTAACTACATTTGTCTGCACTGAACTTGTCTAACCCCTTCGATTACGAGAGCGAGATACAGGAAGCCGGGGTTCCGCGTTCAAAAGCCCTTACCACATGAGGAAGTTAAACTTAAGGAAGAAAACGAGAAAGGACGGACAAACACAAACTTGTTTGTGTTTGTTCGTCCTTTCTCGTTTTCTTCCTCAAGTTTAACTATCCATACCAACCCGCTCGTTCTGTTCTCACATGAGGAACTTTTCGCGCTCCTCAGCCGAGTCAACGCCTCCCACCGTTGGAGCGCGTCGTCCGAGGTCAGACACAACAACGCGACGCGCACAAAGCTTCGTTGTCTGCCTACGCCAGACCTCGCCATCGAGGCGGAAGTGGCTTGCAGGGCGGTGACCAATCAGAGTAAAGCGGAGCGGAAGTAAAGCCGTGAGCACCCAACGCGCCCTCTAGAATATTTATGTCAGTCTCCGTCCCGTACGTTCAGATGCGTGCAAACGCATGGAGCTATACTCGGCGACAACTTTTCTTGGCAATGCAGTGGAAGGTACGACCCGCGTCCCCTCTCCCATTTTGAGTGTCCGCAGGCTCTCCTCCCCCATTTCCGGAGAGAGGAGGAGAGCCTGCGTACACTCAAAATGTGAGAGGGGACGCGGGACGTACCTTCCGCTGCATTGCCAAGAAAAGTTGTCGCGGAGTATAGGTGTACGACAGTCCCGGGATCGACAGGTAATTAGCTTTCACTAAAATTAAAAAGAAATGTTTCTACGTTCTAAATAAACTTTTTTGTGCATTGCCAACACACTGCCAACGTCTGGTTGCCGTCGGTTTTTCCGATGATTTACACCTAGTAGATCTGGCGACAGACACTGGGGAGCGCCCGACAGACGCGGGTTGGCGCACGCCCACATGGGGTTGGTCGCTTGTTTCTCGTCAGTTGCCGCGTACGCGGAGAAACGCAGACGACGACGAAAAACGTGAAAATCGCGTCAAGGTGGCTGGGTTTTGACGCGTTCGGCGAGTGCTGTGAAGACAAGTGGAGCTAGCTTTAGTTTTACCCCCTAATCATTCGAACCAAAACCCGGCGTTCTGACCCCTCCCTCCCCCTCCCCCCCCCTCCAGAGGGTGAGGGCGGGGGGTCCTCACCTTCTCGTCTCCTCTTTTGCCCCAGTTTCACGGAACACTCCCTTATTTTATAGCGAACTTTTCGCGATATGTTCTGCGCCGATGATTGAGTCCCGAAAGGAGCCGACCTGCTTCTGCTTTCGTCCGGGATTCCCAAGCCGTTTGCGGAAACCTTGTGAGCGAACGCGGATTTCATTTCACTATACTCCGCGACAACTTTTCTTGGCAATGCAGTGGAAGGTGCGTCCCGCGTCCCCTCTCCCATTTTGAGTGTATGCACACTCTCCTCCTCCCCCATTTCCGAGGAGAGGAGGAGAGCCTGCGTGCACTCAAAATGGGAGAGGGGACGCGGGACGTACCTTCCACTGCATTGCCAAGAAAAGTTGTCGCCGAGTATAGGCGTCGAACGCCCGCTTCGAAGCGTCGCGCTACTCTCGAGAGCTTGTCGGGCACCGACAAACTCTTCTGGATATCCGCGTGCGTTGAACCCCGCGGGCAACAGCTCTGGAGCACAAAAGCAACGTAGCAGTAGTACCAGAAGCCCAGCACATCGATCTCCCCGCTGAACACGTTAAAAGTACTGGCACTGCGAGGTATATGTTGCACGCGCATTCTTATTCACTTTGTGATTGCTCTATATTTTTTGTTTCTGAGTTCAAATTTTCTTTTTCTTTTTGTGATTTCGACCGCTTGTACGTCGCTATTTTTATCATAAATGTGTGTATATGTAATGTCATTATTCATTACGTGGTGTTCATCTTAGGTTCTTCTGGGGATACGCGAGTCTACGTAAAACCACTTCATGGGGTAGTATAATACATATCTGTATTGTTGTTGTTTTGCGATGTGTAGAAGAGTTTATTCGAACCGGAGAATACCGTATTTGATGCTATTTTTTTTTTACATACACGTATACGTAAAAGTCCTGCATCCTAAAGTGTACCATATATTCTGCAAGGCTGTAGTAGCCCTTAGGACAGTTCAAACTAAGCCGAAAATTGAGCGTTCGAGCAAACGTTCAGGTGTTTGTAAGCATATTAACTAATCTTTGATAAGGTATTTTTAATATGATATGTTCTCAACTATCCCCAGTTTTTTAACGAACAACTCTGCCAAACTTGGCGTGTCTATGTTTCTCTGCCGGTTCGAAACTCCTTTTTAAACAGGAAGCTAAGGGTTTTTGAACATTTACATTTATTCTAGGTTAATAAGAGAAAGTTGCGTTGTTCGTGTAAAGTTCAGTATTCAACATCCTACATGCAACTCTGGTAAATTTGTACTTTCCGCTCGCCTGATTTCAATCCCCAACATCCTACTTGAAACACTGGTAAATGTCTACTTTCCTCTTGCCTAGTATTAAGCGAAAGCTGGCGACGGAGAAGTGAAAACTATGGGCGCCATTGCCTTCACGCAAGATGTCTTTCGGAGCGATCGCATCAATGCACGAGTCGTTTCTAGTACTTTCAGGATTCTAAGTAACATTGTCAGGCACGTACTGTCGAGACCAGTTATAACGAAGTCGGTTATAACGGAATAATGGCTATAGTGAAGCGATCACCATTTCCCATTTCCTTTTGAACGTCGTTATAACCGAAGTCGGTTATAACAAAATAGCGGATATACCGAAGTGATTTCCGATTACAGATGACTTTGTTATAATCGGTCTCCACAGCACACATGAGGGCTATTGCCAGCCAGGCGTCTGTCCAGGAATATTTTTACGCCCACGACGCCACGTTCGCTCGCTGCGGATATATTAACGGAAAGGCCAAATAACGGATAGGAGAGGCAGAATAGTCTTCGGTATGGCACTATAGATAGTTTCTATTAACTACAGCTATTCTAATGAGTTAAAATAGCAATTTACAATAAAATAAAAACAACTTTTAGATTTCAGGACGCTGCATCCTCTAGTCAGTCCCAAACTCTGGTAAAGCTGTAATTTAACGTTTAACGTAGAATCTGGTGACGTCTTAAGCACGATCTGTTGTCGATCATGTGAACATCAGTTTTCCACAAGCTGGCACTCTAAACGTAGTGTGATCTAATCGAAAGAGTGGCACAAAGAAAAGCACACTTAACTTTAAATGCTTAGAGAACATAACGTGGTTCTTTGAATGTATAACGAAGATTTTAGCCGTCACTCTAATTACTATTTTATGGTCGTTGCAGTTAATCAAGCTGTAATAACATACATGATCAAACCTCTGTATTTGAACTTACAGAACGAAACATGCCAGGATGATTCACTTTCTGACTGAAATTAAGTGCCTGATGAAACATGCCGGGACCAAATTTTTGCACATAACTGATTTGCTCCTTTCCTTCACGTATTCAGGACTGTGATAACGTTCATCCTACACGCATGCTGAAGGCTGAAAGCGCCATAATGATCAGCTTTGCGTCTAACACACAGCGCAGTTGGACAAGCGACACTGGGAAGCAATTACATCGCCTGCATGTTCCTGGACATACCGCGCTTACGCAGTAAATATATTTACCCAAGTCCCATGAGCATGATTGTCACGTAAACGACAGCACAGAATTCCAATAACTCTTCTCAATTTGGTATAGGAGTGCTACAAAACAAAAAACTTCGAGGGAGAATTTCAACTGTACAGCTTGTATTGTACTGTTAAAGTTCAGGTCTGCCTACCTTTACTTTCTATGCGACAAAAATCTTTAACCTCACGTAGCGAGTGGTCTTTTGTTCAGTTATGAGATTTACCTTTGTGCCATAATCTCCTACTTCGACATTGTTTTACATTTAACCGATAAAAGAATCGCAAGGGAATATCGGAAGCAAGGGATCGCTTAAACCAAAAAGCAAAGAATATTGTTACCGACAAAAGGTGTTAGGCTACCGAAAAGCTGGCAAGGCTCATTTGTCTCCTTTGTTAGTTACTCTAATTGACCTTAGAAATACTAGTCAAGAAAACTCGTTTTATTTTATTTGACTTGTTTAATCCTTAGGACCCTCTTTCCAGGTAATTACATAAGAAGGGGGAAAGCAATCGGCATTGTAAGTCAATCAAACTCACAACAAAAAAAGATGTATGCATTGGTTCATCCAGATTTGTCCTACTTTGTGACGAGTTTGCGGTGGTATGATATACGAAATACGCACAGTCAAACCTCATTTACACAATAAACACTTAACCGTAGGTTTTAATATCTACAATTGAAAACGAGCGTGTTGGTTAATAGATACAAAACTTGAAAGTATAAAACAGAGAGGACGAGGACGGGAACAGGACATCTTTCATTTAGCAACAACATAGAATGGCACAACGATAAAAAAAACCCGCCCCCCAAGGGTCTCAACGTTCTCTTTGAGAACGTTGAGACCCTTGGGGGGCGGGTTTTTTTATCGTTGTGCCATTCTATGTTGTTGCTAAATGAAAGATGTCCTGTTCCCGTCCTCGTCCTCTCTGTTTTATACTTTCAAGTTTTGTATTTAATATCTAGTAATATGTTTTTCCTTTGTTTTATAATCGACTTTTTTTTTTGCAAAAAGCAAATTTGTCCAGAAATAACTGCATTGCTTTTAAAATATTCAATTTTGGGTTTTGTAGTTTCTTTCTCTGCTAAACACCGAAAACCCGGAACCCTACTAATAAAGGGAAATGCTATGTCGCAAAAATTTACCTCGTGAATTTTTAAGCACCACAGAACTAGAACTGTATAATAAAGTTACTAAAGCAGAGCGCATGATACAAGATAGTAGTTTAACTCTAGAAAAATATTGTTCCTTTGCTAAATTTGTTTTGGTTGTGCAGGAAAGACAATTTATAGAATGTTTCAATGTATTATTTTTTTTAATCTTTAGCTTTATTTTTAGAGTCCATATGGGTGTTTCTCGAGGACTATGATAAGTGTGAAGTTACATCAATTTAGCTCTGGGGATCCGGTTAAAGGGAGCAAAAACTCTCCTTAAAAGAAAAAAAAAAAAAAATAACGAGACAGGGTGAATTATGACGTATTTTGACCCTGTAAATTTGACTGTCACGTTTGTTTTGCCAGAAGATATATCTAGACGCGAGAAAACACAAAAAACCTCCGACCAGTCGGAACGTCAAACTAGGCTCTTTGGGCCGCCAATCGCGTGCCAGGTATATTCCCCCGCACTGACACCAGTCATGAGGTCTCTTTCTGACCTTTTTTGAAAATAGCAGCACTGCACATATATAGCCTTGACAGGCGTAGTATATGTTGGAGAGTGGAGACTCCAAAAACTTCTAATATGACATAACACCACGGGAAGGAGGGGCTTCGGCGGTACTTTCAAACTTAATTTCTGCATCTTTCGCGCACAAAATAAAAAAAATATAATCATAACATTTGTGATCTTGGAGACCAAACTGAGACAATCTATGTGTTTTTCTTCAAATACAAAACAACTTCAATTTCCCTTAAAGGGAGCAGACATATTTTATAATATCTTGAAACTAGTCGCAAAAACAAGTAAGAGCGTTTTAAACCTGTAAGTTCCCATAACTTTCAAACGATGTCAACGTGTGATTACCGATGTTGTCATATTGCACACATGTTTTCTAATTTCCGTTATGCATCGCGTTCCGAAACACACGATCTTGGCGTCTAGGCGCATTTGTTAGTGGCGTTTTTATATATTTATCGTACATACGTTAGAATAATATTTCGAGGAATATATGCTGAAGAACTAAAACTTCGGAGAATGTCCACGAATATAAAATGTAGTTCAGTTAGTATGCTCATTATTTTCTTGCTAAAATACTAATACTGCAAAGTAGTCCCGGCTTCCATCTGTTTTCTGGCGGGAAGTATTTTGTAGTAACAAATGACAGACATTCTAAATAGGTTGGAAGATCGGGCGAGCTGATCGTTCATTGCAAACAAAAGTTAAAAAAGGTATATACTCAAAATAATCCACCTGTTGTCTTCCATGTGTAGTCCTAGTCATCTTTAAGGTGTTGCTGCTTATGAAATAATATAATATGAGAGCATTCATTTAGTGATTCTTCAGATATACGACCAGTATCTCAAAACAGGGGTCAAACCCACTTAACGTGGTGACCTGGCTGTGCAGATCCCGGCTGCGCTCTCAATTCTCCGGCTACATTAAACTAAAACTCTCTGATCTGTTATCAGGGCAAAAGAAAATTGTTAACGAATCCGAAGAAATCCTATTTTACCTTAACCTTTTATAAGAAATATATAAATGCTTAATTACTTACATTTTATAAATGCTTTGGGCCTACAAACTTATTGTGCAGAATGCGAAATTAAAATGAAGTAAGGTGTCGATTATAAATTTTATTAAAAGCTATATTATGTTGCGTTAGTTTCATATAAAAAAGACTATACTCTGCTTACTTTGCCTCCGTTAGCTGCAAAACTTGGTTTTATGACTAAGCACTGCTTCGGAAATATTACAACCTATTACTCAGAATCTAGTTTAAAAACCTTGTGACTGGTACAGCCAAAAGGGTTCGTTGTGCCACTGTTAAATTTAAGTAGCGTTTAAATAATTACTGAGAGACTTATTCACTTTGGCCCTTCATTGCTGCCGTAAGTGTTTTAAAAATATTCCTAAATGTCAGTTATAGGCGGGTGTTCATCTGTATGAATGGGAGGGGGGGGGGGGGGGGGCGCAAAGAGTCGTTTCGCTATGGTTTGGGGTTCTAGAGATTTAGAAATGAGGGAGTTCTCGTACACCGTTTTCTCTGTCCCGCAATGCTGTAAAGTGGAGATTTGGGCCAGTTGGTTCATTGCCAGCAAAAAGCGCCGAAAAACTACAGGGACACAGACGAAGGGAAACAGGACAAGGCGCACTATCAACTGATGTTTATTAAAAATTCACACGTTATATAACACCAGAAGAAAAAGGAACCTCTATCCTATCTACTCACCCCGCGTTTCAAAAGTTCAAACTCATTTGTAGATAAGGATACCGACGTGTCACTTATACAATTCTTGTCTCTGGTCCTAATTTCATACGCCTCGTGTAATTCCCGCGACACTTTATATTTGTACCTAACCAAAATCTTGGTGTCATTGAAGGCCGGGGTGCAAGAGCATCTATTGCAATGAATTGCAAGGTGCCCCGAAGGCGTCGTTCTTGTAGGGGCAGCGTGCATTTCGAACGATGACAATGTGAAGATCTTCAGATACGTCGACGGTTTCCTCATCCTTAGCCGCTCGGCGGGGCCCCCTTGCAGTGAAGTCTCTCAGTTGCTAGACGTTTTTAAATTGTGTTGCTCCGGGTTGACATTCACGCATGAGTTACAAAAAAAAAGCAAACTGCAATTCTTGGACCTCGAGCTGTCGTTTTCGGGGAACCATGTTTGTTGGAAGTACGCGCCTCGAACTAGGAAGGGCATCCTTCCTTTTGATTCCGCCCACTCGAAGGTAGTGAAAAGGGGCATAGCCAGTTCGTGCCTGGGGGCTTCCCTCAGTAAGTCATGTTTGCACAGTCCGCAAGGCAGCTTCGAGGGTCAGATAGAACGCCTGCATAGGGCTGGTTTTCCGTTGAGAGCTTTGGTTGAAGTGGCAGAAAGCTTAATCAAAAAGATTAAAGGTAATCGGAAATCAAACAGCGATAGACTGACCACGAGGCCTGTTGTCGTTCCATATACGCACAATGTGAAAAAGGTAGCCCAGCGCTACAATGTACCGGTAGCTTTTTCAGCGCCCAATAAGATGGCGCGACTTTGTCGCCAGATCAATTCACCACAGCCATCTTCAGATCCCTGCATTACCAAACATAGAAATAAGTACGTCGAATGAGCCACTGGCGTCGTCTATGAAATCCCCATGACGTGTGGGATGACATACCTGGGCCAGAAGGGCAGGTGCGTTAGTGATCGCACCCGAGAGCACGCTGCCTCTACAAGAACGACGCCTTCGGGGCACCTTGCAATTCATTGCAATAGATGCTCTTGCACCCCGGCCTTCAATGACACCAAAATTTTGGCTAGGTACAAAGATAAAGTGTTGCGGGAATTACACGAGGCGTATGAAATTAGGGCCAGACACAATAATTGTATAAGTGACACGTCGGTATCCTTATCTACAAATGAGTTTGAATTTTTGAAACGCGGGCTGAGTAGATAAAATAGAGGGTTTTTTTTGTGATTATATAACGTGTAAATTTTTAATAAGCATCAGTTGAGAGTGCGCCTCGTCCTGTTTCCCTTCATCTGTGTCCCTGTATTTTTTCGGCGCTTTTTGCCCGCAATGCTCACCGCAACCTGCTACAACATATGTAACTGTACAGTCAATGTCAACGCCGCGCAGGCCCAGTAGCGATTTCTTTTTTGCGGAGGGCTTATCGGACAAGAAAACGCGATCTACGAAAACTTCCTATACTCCGCACATTGCATGGGATACTGTATTATAATGTTCAAGCATTTTGCTCTCGAGCAAATATTTTCCCAATATTCTCGTTTTATGGAGGCTAACACCAACATTGAGCAAACTCACGGTGAAAACATAAGAAAGTATTGATGTTATTTTCGTAAATACCGCGAAAAATTAAAATATGTTCAAACGCAAATTATGTAAGAAGCTAATTAAAAATGTTTATTACCACCAGCAAATAACTTTTTGTCTACATAAAATAAACGTCATTGAAAGAAGAGATTGGTTGTCAAGTGGCCGTCGGCATATTTACGCTTTCAGCGTAATATATACAAAGAGTCTATCCTATATATCTTGGAACAAATATGAACAAACACATTATATTTTTGCTCGAATTGCGTGTTCTAAGGTTTAAATAAAGCCCATTTCAGGGAGCACTGAATTAAGGGAGCACGTTAGGGTATTAAAAAACATGTTAGTGAACCCTTTATAGATGATATGAAAATTTATTTCTGCTTTGATTGATTGATTGATTGATTGATTGGCTTTTAGTGGTGTGACAGCATCTCAGGCTACAATGCACCAGACACATTTACTATTGCTGGGAAAGGATATAAGGAGAAGAAAGAGTTTCAGTACCGGCTTATAGAACAAAACAATGGGCATGATCTCTGTAAAGTGTAAAAGGCATGAACATGAGTTCCAGGCATAACATAAAATCGCAGTCGATGTAGGAGGCCGATTGCTTAGAGAAAGTTAAAAACACAAGTGTTCGGTGTAAGTGGTTCATCGCCAAGTAAAATCATTAGATGTAGTTGGGTAGCCTCTTTGTTAAGCAGTGAATAGTAGTTACGGCGTTCCAGGCCACAGGCATTTTATTAAACTAGAATATGAAGTACAGTCAGAACGGTACGGCAATGTACACAGCCCAATGCATCTTCACCACGCTAAAGGTGCCCATGTGCGAGCCGTGTGTGGCCAATCCTTAGACGCCAGAGTACCACCTCATAAAATCGTTCACGGTGCCGGGCACTCTCCCATTCCTTCACAAAATGTTTCACTATGTGCTACTTATCTTTTTATCTCAGTATGCCACCTATGTGGCGATCTCTGAATTATGGAACGTGTAACCACCTTGTCATAATCATTGTGAGGAATTATTTTTGGGCCTACAATGTGTAGCAGATTATCGTGCAGCCTGATCTACCTCCTCATTACCTGGAATGCCAACGTGAATTGATACTCAACAAAAGAAGTGAGACGAGAGCTCTTCGTTAGCTAAACTAGTATGTGTACAAGAGAGAGGGGCAAAGTTCCTTTTAATGATATGTTCAACAGCAGGAACTAGACCATGCAAATACGCCTTGAATATTGTGGAAGAGGAGTTTAATTTTTTACTTTGCAAACAGATAGTGAAATCATTGCACAGCGCACAAAGGATTCCGTTTAGGTACTGACTGTGTAAAGGCTAGTGTACTGTTTATAGTGGCTGTGAAGTTATATAAATTGTTGCCTCATCACTTTACACGGCGTGTCTTTCTTACTGTGTTTTGTCAGTTAAAAGTCAGAATGAGTAAGGGGGTAACCCCAAAGAGCTACAGTGCATCTCTGCAGCGTCACGGGGGGCTTAGGCTCAATACGATAGAGTTATGCTGCAGTAGTATTCCTCAAGGCAAAATAAGGTACAAAACTTTGCTTATTTTGGAAAGTCCCTTGAAAAATAATTTTTACAAAAAAGTCACGGGCAGGATGGAGGTGAATTTAACTTACACGGAGCGAATACATAAATCCTTGAACAAAACGTCTTTTTTCAAGAGAAAGCTCATTGGCCTCCGCATAAAAGCTGGAAAATGGGAAAGTGCGGACAGCACCGATCGACCCTCTGAACTGAACGCCTAAAAACAAGGACAAGAAGAAGAAGAGACAACATGTTGGCGTTGCCTCTTCTTCGTGTCCTTGTTTTTTAGGCGTTCAGTTCAGATGGAAATCCAAGCAGCCCAACTTATTATTTTGCCACCGATATACAACCGAAACCCCTGATTTTCTTATGGATCTAACATTGTTAACACTGATTCTATGGCTAAACTGTGCACAAAGCTACCATAATCCAGACGGGAACGAAACGCGAAACAGTAAACGCATAAGAGACACAGTTTATTAGAACCACCAGATTGATGAGATCCTTTAGAATTCTTAGTGATTTTGTGCGTTTTGAATTCATTTGCTTAATCTCAGAAACAAAGTACATCTTTGAATTGAACAGAATACCTAAAAACTTGTGTTCACTCTACATGGATTTCGTAAGTAATTAACGAAGGATCTTGAAAAATTCCTTGTGGCGCAAAAAGTACACACAAACAGTTTTTTTCTGTCGAAAAACTTTAACCGTTAGTATGAGTTCGGTTTCTGAAATTTTTGACTGCCAATTGAACTCTCTTTTCAGAAATGAAGAGATCACATGATGACACTTAAACCTGGAGGTCTTCAACATAGAGTATTGAACTGAAAAAAAAACTGTTACTAGGGCAATAGAGTTTATTTTTATATTAAAAAGAGTGGCACTAACTACACAGCCCTGGGGAACTCAATTTTCCTGTAAAAAGATATGAGAGAAAGCTTTTCCCAATTTTAGGCGAAACGAGTGGCACTGGGGACTGCGTTTAATGGCGCCGGACATGCATCCAGAAAAACCGACGTCGATCATACCTTGCAGGATTCCCAATCGCCAGGCCGTATCCTAAGCCTTCTCCAGATAAAAACACAGATATACAGTGCTCCTTGTCAACAAATGCCTCTCTGATGGCTGTCTCAAAGCGAGCCAGGCGGTCCACTGTGGGTCGTGCCGAACGAAAGCCGCAGTGTAACGTCTCTATAGTTTTGTGAGTTTCAAGATAATGCCTAAGCCTTCTGTTAAATATTTTTACAGAGTTTTTGATTAACAGCTATTCAATGCAATTTGCATATAACTAAAAGCACCAGATGGGTATTTTGCCGGTTTCAGCAAAGGAACTTCACCATCAAAAAAGTTGTAAAGTAGCTTTCAGACCAGATTTTATTGAAAAGGTACGAAATTATTTGAACAGTGGAGGAATAAATATGTTAAAGCATAATATAATTCTTTTCATCTCGCCCGGGTGCAGTCTGCTTAGGAGGTTGAAGAACCGTTTCAAGTTTATGCAATGTGAGGGGGCATTTTATGGGTCTTGAAAACCACTCGAACTATGGACAGGCCATTATTTATGTCTGCTTTCTTTCAAAGTAAGGTAGGCGTGTAGTTCCTGAAGCTGGAAACAAACTCGAAATGTTCGCCAAGAATGTCTTTCTGTTCTTAGTGGCTTTCAGGGAATATTTGATCTATTTTTTTTTTGTAAAAGAAGAAGGAAAAAGTGAAAGCCGTTTACAAATCCCTGTAACGCCGAATTGGAGCGCAGCTCTTGAGGAGGAGGAGTGAAGGGTACTGAGGGGAGGGTAGACCCCTCCCCCTTCTCCTCCTCCTCCCCTCATTCTTTAATATGCTCCGGGGGGGGGGGGTGTCACGTGACTTCGGGGAGGGGGTCACGTGACCTCGGGGAGGCGTGACCTGGGGGTGACCTCAAGGCCACGTGACCCCAAAGGTGACCCCCACGTGACCTTGGGGTCACGTGACCTGGAGGGGTCACGTGACCTCGGGGGGTCACGTGACCTCAGAGGGGTCACGTGACCTGGGGGTCACGTGGGGTCACGTGACATTGAGATGACCTTGGAAGGGGTCACGTGACCTTGGGGGTCACGTGACCTTGGGGAGGCGTCCACGTGACCGCGGGGGTCACGTGACCTCAGAGGGGTCACGTGACTTGGGGGTCACGTGACCTTCAAAGGGTCACGTGGGGTCATCTTGGGGACACGTGACCTTGAGATGACCTTGGAAGGGGTCACGTGACCTCGAGGGGTCACGTGACCAGGGGGTCACGTGGGGTCACGTGACCTTGAGATGACCTTGGGAGGGGTCACGTGACCTTGGGGGTCACGTGACCTTGGGATGACCTTGGTTACGCCGACGCCGACGGCGACGCCGACGCCGACGGCGACGCCGCTCAAGCCGGGAACGGGCCCCTAAGAGCTGCGCTCTAAAAAGCAGGGTAAAGGCAATTTAATTTGTGGACTCAATCTCGCACCTCTTTTTGGTGTTGCCTGACTATTTACATAATATGAATACTTCTCCGAGCCATGTCTTTCGGCGGTGGGCAAGTCAACGAGTAATCAGAGCTCTGCGAGGTATTAGTCGCCCCCGGTACCAGATCTCAGTCTGCGCACGCGCACTCTCCATGCCGTCGCAAAAAAAAAAAAAAACACACAAAAAAAGAAGAAAGCAAGGCAAGAAGGAAGATGAGGAACCGTGCATGGCGGTTTCTTTCTTTGCTGCCTCCTTCGTTTCTTTTGCAGGGTGCTTGGTTTCTAAGTTCGCTCTCGTATAACGCCAGTGAGGCCAGTCACCTGCGTATGCGTGTCCGTGAAAGGCGCCACCGCCACCCACCACACCTCCCCCCTCTGCTCTTTGCTTTGACCCTTGTTTTTTTGTATTGCACTTTTTTGCGTATAAGTCTGTTTCCAAATCTTTTTATTTCTGATCAACTGACACGCTGACTGGCTCGATTTACCAGACCGTAAACACGCACACACACACACACACACAAAATAAAAAGAATTGAGTTCATTCCATTCCTGTCAAAGAATGAAAAAGTGGGTTGCACAAGAGAAAGATTCACTGATGTGAGTCTACTTGTTCCTGGTAAAATTGTGTACGCTCTATTGAGTTGAGTTAACCTAATCCTGATGACAGTAAGAAACGCGCAACAAGTGCTCCTCGTTTTTATTTCCCACATTACCCAGAAAGGTTTATGAGCATTAAAATCAGCAACAAGCTGAAGAGGAAGAAGAAGCCGATCACAACGTGCCTCAAGTTCCTCATACTTTTGCAGTTTGTTTGAGGGTATATTTACCAAACAAATTGTTATTATCGGTTAGTCAGCATAAGTGTAGCAACAGCCTCCAATGTTGTGTTTAAGGGCCCTTCCGAGCTTGGGACTGAGCGTTTTAAAAGAAGTACAGCAGATCCTCCTGACGGATGACTTTGATGCTGCCGATCTTTGCGAAACAACTGCATATGTCTATGTTCGAATCATTCTCCTTTCGGTGAGTCTATTACAAACAGAGGGCAATGGGCTTGTGTTCGCTTAGTAAATCTGCAACATCATCATAGTTTGCAAGAAGGCCTATGTAGTTCCACTGGAGGAAACGTAGAGGCACTATTAAAAGAGTTTGATTCCAGTGTGGAGTACAAGAAATCTTGGAAACTTTAGTGCTTTACATGCTCTTTCATATAAGTAGGAAAAAATCTATTTTAGGGAGCGCATCATGTTAGATTGAGAAAGGGGGGCAGCCATAAAAAGGCAAAGAGTGTTCGGAATCTGTGGCGTGCCGCCCACTACGGAGCCGAACGAGGAAATAGGTAAAGCCCGATAATAACAATCGCTTTGCTGGAACCGTTACGCTATTAACCCTACCCAGAAACCAAAACCAAGTGTGCATCTGGACGAGCAAATTTGTTACCACCCAAAGTTAGTCCTTGCCGCCCACAAGGCGAAAAATGAAATAAGGACAGAGAGAGAAAAAAAGACAAACATAAAAGAGCAGGAGCCAGGACACTCGTCAACGAGGAACAGGGGCCGAAGTGGTATATTGCCTCGCCTGGGCGCCCTGAATGGTGCAAACGTGTTCCTGGCTCAACTCAACCAACAGGATTCCCCTTTCCCCAGACACAGGTTAAGCCACTCGCAGTTAGGCGTGAGTGGCTTAACCCACATCGCTGGGTATTCGTGGCGACGCCACCCAACAAGCACACCCTAAGAAAAAATGGAGGAAAAAAGTAGCAACGGCGCGTCTTCCTCCCTTCTACTGACGCGCCTCCAAGTGGACACGAGAAATGGGGAGGAGCGAAACGATTTTCTCCTCCTCCAAGCGGACGGGAGAAAGCTTTCGCCCTCCCGACTCATCTTCTTTCGGTTTCATTTTTCGAGCAGGTCGCGCACGTTGTTTAATAAATAGCTGTTGAGTTGATTGGGCTTCAGCGGCAGCGAAGGCCGTTTGTAATTCAGTCTTCTAGTCTGAACGTGGCGAACATTTCGGTTGCATTGACGTTTTTATCACTAATTTTATCACACGAGCAAACGAAGCAGCTAGAAACAACGAAGTTCCGGAGCAGTGCCAGCAGCGCCACGTACACTGGGTAGGATGGCCGTCTCCGGATTGCGGGACTCATGCGCCACGGAACTACAGTAGCGAAACCACGCGGAACTGTGTCGACGTTTTCGACGTTATGGAAACCGCAGGAACTGCGTCCAAGACGGGCAGGTTTTGCTGCCGGCTGCCTGGGTGCCTTCCGTGCTGAGTTCGGTTCTGTTTTTCGATGCCGAGTGCAACCGGCTTTCAACGTGGTTCTGTATTTATGCGTGTCAGCAACCTAGCTGTAACATCGTGATGGCAGTGTTGTGGGTTGTGAACAGAAGACTTGAATTATCGCCGATGTGATCGTGTGTTCGCGTATCAGTGGTGTAACAACAAGATGAGATCGTAAACTGTCGGGCATTGATGCCGCTGGTCGGGCCGTGATCGGAGGGGGCTGGGTCTCGCAGGTTGACATTCCGCTTTACATTAAAAAGTTTAATACCACTTCAGGGATTACGTGCAATCGATCGACGTGCGGATAGTCATGTTGGAACGCTGGTCTGAACAGTAGAAGCTCCTATCGTACAGTGGCCAATGTGACTGTCGGTTGTCTCGTCCCCGAGAGCGATTGCGCTCTGGGGCAACGACAACAGTACGAAATCGTGACGGAAAGTACGTGTATTTACAGTGCGGAATTTTAGCATTAAAAAACAATAGTAGATAAAATCGAAAAAAAAGCTACCCTTTATTTTGCTGTTTAAATATACTACGGTTCCTGGAGAAACTGCCCTCCAAGTGGCGCGCTGGGATGAGCGCTAGAAGTTTTCGGGCTCGCCACGGCGTAGCTCCGTACACTTAACACCTGCCGCAAGTCGCGGCTTTGACTGCATTCAAGTTTATCGAAAAGCGATTTCTCAGCCCGTGAAACATCACTTCCAGCTGAGTGAATATCCGCTCTACAGAGATTAATTCAAGACGGCAATTGCAGCTTTGCGCGAACAGCACTAATAGAAAAACAAACACTACAATAGAAATACAGGCTACGACGTGCCGCGCGGGGAAACAAACTCATGGCTTCGAACCGCATTGGAGCGGCTTGATTTATTGGCTTTCAAATAATTACGGCATGATCCAGCGTACTCCACCGATTTTTTGAGCTACCTCAACTAACTATATTTTCTGACTCCCCGGCCTTTACTCTCTCCGGTATGCTATTTAGAATCGCGAAATTCATAATAGGTATTGTGAAATCGACAAATGAAAATGATGCAAAAACCAACATTCAAATATACGCGCGCTTTTCAGTGCGGTGACGTCAGTGGCAGGCAGGCTTGCCAGTCGAGCGAGCAGTCTAAAAATAGAATATGCCAATCATTTGTTCCGTGCTGGAGCGTGGGGACTGCAGCGAGCTTCCCAAGCATTCATTTGACACCATGAAACTGCTTCGAATCAGTTTAAAACAAAATCTACAGCCCAAAGAGTGAACCCCTGCCTTCCATTGACGTCACTTTTTCATTGTTGCCAGTAGAGACTTCGAGCTTGAAAAACACGGTGAGGACCAAAACTGCAAATTCAATAACTTCGCGAAAAAACAATATTTTGACCTAATATTTGGGATACTATTTTCGCGATGTTCGTTGGTTAGTTTAGCAAAATTTCAAGCAAATCGGAGACAATGAAAAAACCTGTGGAGTACCCCCTTAATAAGAGATTCATCCCCTGAGCCATTCAAAATACTCTCAGAGGTATGATATTGCTGGGAAAAAAAAAAAAAAACATGCTGGGAATATTTTTCATTGCTTATTCAGTCACCGAGAAATTCCTTCCGTTCAAAACGACCAGTATAAAAGACGGAAACGCAGAGCACGCGTGTAGTGTTCGGGTTAGTGTGGCGTTCCGTTGTATTGATATTTGTGTGTGCCGTGAATGTGCTCAATGTATGTTGACCTGATGCTTCTCATAAGCGTAATGTATGTATAGTAGAAAATCCCCAAGCGCTATATTGCCCTGAGGAAATCAAATTATTTTTTGTAGAACATGGATTGGGCGGTATCTAGCGCCACCTAGCCTAGCTACTTGCAAATACTCTCTTTGACCTCGCCATCTGGTGGCTAACGAGTTAACCTTCTTTCACGCTACGCGATATACAGCGGCTTCGTGTTTGTTCTTTCGAGAGCGGCTTTTGGTTTCGCGGGTTGAGTTTGCCCTTCTCCGTGATGTGCGCTTGACGAAGGAATCGTGACTCGAGGAACACCAAAGGTAAGACGCAAAGTGCGCCAAGTAACTGGGTATCGGTCGTCTCCGTTTAACATCGCAGTGCTGTCGACGAGAAGACTGAGTAACTACCTTCAAAACGCGTTTCTGTACTTGTGGGGGGAATTTGGCTTCGGAAATAAACACAGCTTGCGGGGAGCTCGTGTTACGCTTTTATTTGCTGCTGCTCTCGTCCTGTACAAGAGACGTGGCGTCCTCGTCAAGCCTTATTGGGCTCGATTTGCTTGAATTGGGGCCGCCATATTGAGATGCAAGCGACGAAGGAACTTTGCTCCCCTCCTTCAGGGACGAATGTTTCTCTCTTTGTAAAGGAACATAGGTTACAAGACCGTTCCTCCCCCTAAGGGAGGACTATCCATACCCTTTTTTCTAAGAGTGCACGTACTAAAGCATGTGCCCCCCGCGTGTGGAAAGGGGGCCCGCATAACCGGGATCCATGGTAACGCCACTCACCAAGCACCTAACATCTAAAGTGTAGGCAACCCCTGTGGGGTTGTCTGCGTCTTTTTAACAATATTTATATTATTAAAATAATAAATTAATATTGAATTAATACGAAAGTACATGCCAGTTGTGTAGGGCATCCATATAACACTCTACAAACCGCACACATATTTCCAGTCATTTGAATCTAATGACCATATTATACCATCTCGAACTGACATAATGTCCAGAAAGGGCAAAGAAAAAAGAAGGCGGAAAAGTGACTGCAAAATTGAGAATAAAATAGGCTGCCCTTGTGCTTCCCCGCCCATCTTATACGGAAGAAATGAACACCAGCAGCAGGCTTCAATTGAGTAAACAAGGCACAATATTACATTTATAGAGTGTTCCTTCTAACACTGACCAGAGTTTGAACACCGCCGCCCACTTCTTTCGCGGTTTTTGGCCTTGTCAAACTCTTCGTCGATAAGCTTCGAAGAACGCTGGACCACGGGAAGCCAATCCCATTATGTGGCTATGCCGAGCGAGTTAACGAGCTGCAGGCTTCATAACTGCTGGCGTGTGACGCTGGAGGAGAGCAGGCACTGACATGTCCCCTGAGGAAAAGGTCACGTCACTCCCAATCCGCCGTGGGGCGAGGGCCCGCCATCAGAATTAAATAAAACACTATGTAGTGCGGCCTGGAAGCGACCGGGAGTGGTTCTTCAAAATGCCATAGAGTTTGGAACTTAATATTTAGTTTGTTACATGTGCGCCTGTAAAATCGAATAGCATATTAATTTTAGAAATACATAGGAATACTATTAGCTCCGCTAAAATAACTTTTGTCGGGTGCTTTAAAATATTTCGGAACCAGAAAACATGGTCCCACCGACCGAACATTTGAAGGATTGCTATTTTACGCCAGAAAACAAATCAGAACTTTTTTATTTTTTTTTTTTTTTGATTTGCGTTTTAGGTTTTCTTACTCTTTTGAATTTCCTTAAAAAAAAAAAAAAAAAAAAAAAAAAAAAAAAAAAAAAACTTGGATGACGCTTAAACTTTACCTTTAAGAGTGGAAGGGGATAGCGTTATCGGGCCCCGCTCGCATCGCCTTCCCATTCGCCGTCCAAGCGTGTATTGCGCGGCCAAGACAGTAGTCGGTTTGGCTTGGAACCAAACGGTCATGGAATTGAATCCCGCCTAACATTCTTTAAATATTTTCTTTAAGGCAAATGAATTACTTTAAGTGAAATCGCTGAAGACACGCGGCGACCTTTCATGTCATTACATGTCATATGTTTTAATCACTTTTATTCCACGCGTGACGTCACGTTTGACGTGAGCGTTGTGGTTTGTTTGAAATCCCCGCGAAAAGTGATGTGGCTGTGACGTCATGACTCTATTGACTAATCAGAGTTTCACGTCACGCCACCGACGCCGGCGTTCCTGCGACCCGAGCTCACGCTATTGTGTGAAAAATATAAAATACTCATTATTGAAACTTTGTTTTAATACCCTATTAGTGAAGTCCTGAGAATTGAGAAAATAATGCCTGGATGGAATGAGCACATTTGGAGGCGGCTGCTTCCTGAGAGGAATCGGAAAGAAATGTTTGATGTATTAGTTTTCGCAATATTTAGCAACCTCTGCACTTGGAATATTGTAAATCGCTCCCATATTTATTAGTTTCATTCCATAGCTAAACAAAAGGAAAAAATCCAGAAATAGACAGGGTGTATGTACAATATTAATTTGCGAATATAGTTTTATTTTAAAAAAAGTAATATCTTCGCCACGTACTTACTAGGCTCCGCGCACAATCGATAACGGACTAATCGTCATGGTAAGTTGCCTAATTCACTATAGAATTCTTTTATTATTGTTTTATTATTGGATTCGAGGGTCCCGTTGGAATTGCAGTGTTGACTGCAGTTAATATTCAAAGCTGGTCCAATTAAAAAGAATACAAATATTTTAAATTTTGTTTTCTTTTACATATTCATTAATATATATATATATTTTTTTCGGACTTAAAATTAGCGCTTACAAAGAGTGTCACCAGCCCTACCTACCATAGCATCGTTCTGCTTACCTGCACATACTGCACAAATCCAGAAAAAAGTACGGTGGTGTACTTTTAATGGCACCTAAATACACATACCGGAAGTACATTGCCTTACACTTTTCAACGTCGGTGCAGGAGGTACAGTCGGCCTTAAGAAAAGATGAACACAAGGGAGCGATGCGACACGGGGCGCCACGATAGCGTAAGCATGCTAGGGCCGCGATTACCGAATTTTTCCACTCTTGGATGCATGGGAGACCTCGGCACAGCGAAGTCGTTCCCAAAGCGCGCTTTCCAAAGGACACAGCGTGAGTGCGCACATGTGTTGCATTTTGCTCACTCCTTGAGAGTAGGGCTAGCTTGTTGATCTGTGTTTTACCGTCATTTACGATTCATTGACGCTGAACTATCAAGGCTGGCGAATGGGAGGAATAAAACGCTCGAGGTACACCTAAGCACTTATGAGTTGCGAATGCGAAAGCACGCACGCAGCTTCTCGCTTCCTTCTTCAGTCTGTGTACCGGCGTGCGGTCGTGTATCACTACTGTGTGACGCACGTTAAAGACCCCAGGCTAGCGGCTGTACCGCACTGGCTAAATTTCTCATCTACAGCTGGGAGACTCGTCGCCCCTGTGAGGCAGACCAAGTTCTAGGCTGTATAAACATAAACACAACCCAATTTTTTTTTTTTTTTTTTTTCAGTTTGCGACGTACCACGCGCTGATCTTGGGCGTGAAACGGTGAAGCCTCTGCCTCGCGGACACGCAGCGCCATCGGGTGAGTGATCGTTCAAACTGTCCTGTGCCTTGCGGCGCGAGGAAGAAACAGACAGCTATGTAGTTCCCAGCAAAACGAACCCCTTGGTTCATTTCATGCGCTGTTTGTATTGCCACGCGCCGTACAACCGATAAGAGGCGAGCGAACGCGGTGATCAGTGATAACACAACAGTGTGATAACACAGTAAGAATGACAACACACACACTGACACGCAGCGGCCAATGAGAGTCTCGTCTACGCACTCCAATCAATGGGACGGAAGTGCGAAAAATGCGGTTGGCTAGCTTTGTGCGTGGTTTCATTAAGGTGCCGTTTTGCATGGTTTCAAAGTTGATGACGTCGGCTCGTTCTATGAGAGCAGTTAATGCTTTCGCATTAAAAAAGCGTCTCCTTACACATGTCCCGTCACCTTGAAAAGCAGACGGCCCGTAAAGAAGGAATAAAAAAATGACTACAGACAAACGATAACTCTCTCCAAGCACCCCTGTGATTCAAAAGCAGGAACGTCCCCGTCAATCTCGCTCCCCGTGTTATCGCGAAATACAGCGCCTCGTCTAGCGATCTCCCCGCGCCGCCCACGCATCACTTTTCTTCATCTTTTCTTTAAAGGGGCCCTCCAACAGTATTTGAGCGTCTACTTTTTTTTGCGGTTTCTACACGCTAGTGGTCCCGGAAACCCAGTGGACAACGAAAGAGTTTGAAAATATTAGCGCATCATATTTTAATTTGACAACTCGGAAACACCTCCTCCGACGGTGGCGCTGCGAGGTGCCGAATGCGCGCGCAAAACGGCGCGCCCTTTCACTCTACGTCACATTCTCTGGGTTTCGTGATTGGCGAGAGCTGTCCCAGGAATTTTGAAGCGAAATAAAGTATATATATCACACGTTAAACGTCATTATTTCTCAAACAAATCATTTTTACAGAGCTAATAAAGTTGCAAAGTAAAGTTCAAAAAGGGCGAAAACAATGCCTTGTCGCTCATGCGCGCCTCCCAGCGGCGTCCGCGACGTACATACCATCGCGAGCAGACGACAACTGGTCCGTGCAGACAACGCGCATCGTCTTTTCATTTGTGCGTCCCCGGTCCCGGTCAACTAAAAGCAGTAAGAGGAGCGAGGGGAACCCTTATTTTCTTTTAGTGCTGTGACAGACGTTTCACTGTTCGAGTGAAGTGCGGCGACGGGACCCAGCTTATATCGTGCCCAACGGGAACGCTCCCCAGTTTGTACCTCCTAGTCGCCGGGGCGGCTCCGGTGGCGGAGTTGCGGGAGACGAGTCTTCCGCGGCTGTCGAAGCGGACGCGGAGCTTGCGTGGAGTGTCCTCGTACGGCGCGACGCCCAGATCCACCCTCAAAATCCGATAAGCCCGGTAAATGCATCGATGATGGCAACCCGATCCCAAAGCTACGATGGTTGCAACTAGGCCTAATGGCCGACGAGCCGACCGGGCCGACGGGCTATCAACCAAACTCGCGTCCAATTGGCCAATCGCTTTGCTCCAATCGCTAAACTATTTCATTTTACGTCATGAAGCGCGATGTTTTGCTTATTAAAAGTTGTTTTTTGCAAAATTTAATTTGCTAATAACTCGCAAAATATTGCGAATTTCTGTAATATTTTTTTCCCTGGGTGTTCCTGCTTTGATGGAGCTCCGTTTCAGCGCGAACTTCAAACCTGTCAAAAATTGTTGGTGGGCCCCTTTAAGGCCGGCTCTACAAGTAAATCGAACGATACTCATGACGCTTGAAAGGGTGACTGTTTCAAATTAAGTTGTCACTATTTTGGCAGTATGTTCTTGATGGGTGCACCAACGGCACAAATGACGACGTGACTGAAGCGACGATGTGCACTCTTCTAAGCGCCAAGGTGGGCAGGGCTTGTGGCGCTCTTTTTACCCGCATTGGAAAGATTGGCAGTAAAAGAGCAAAAATTTATCAATAAATATTTCAAATACCATTAGTTCTTTGCAATAAGAAAATTGGCATTCAAAACAATGAATGGCCGGTGTTACAGCATCTGCAACATAACCCCTAAACAAATATTTAAATAGTTAAAACGTTTTATTATTTTGTCAAGTCAGCATAACAATTATTCCCTAATCCAAGGTTCGCCGAGTGAAATAATTCATTACCATGAGAGTCTAACTTTATCCTTCATAAAAATAAATATATTAGAATCAGTGTGTCGAACCGAAAAAAATACGGGTTCGGTTACGGTTCAGGTTCAGGTAAATTTATTTTCTTCCGGTTCAGTTCCGGTTCGATTAATTCGATCCGCGAACCGGTTCAGCGCCGTCAGAGTATATCATAGCTCGATATACTCTGACCGGTGGTTGGGGCAGCGAAGAGGCAGATATAATTCATGAATGCTCATTTCAGCTGTAAATAAAATTTCTTTCTTTCCCTCAAACATTATCAAACTCCACAGCCTTTTCTTTTCTCATTCCGATGGAAGCAAGCTTGAAGAACTCGCACGTTCTAGTAACGTGTTATGAAATGAGCACACAGCAGTATTTAGGATTTACGAGATAGTAGAAAAATAAAGTCCCGTGACGCGATTTTTTTTTTTTTTTTTTGCACAGCGTTTTAATTTTATTTCTTCCGTGTTAGCCGCGACCAGCGCAATGCTGGTTCCTATGTCAAAATTCATGGATGCAGCGTTTATATTCCTAACACTGAGTGGAGAAGAAAAATATGTAAGCGAGGTGTGTGTCAGTTGACGGCACTTAAAAAAAAATGGCATTGATAGCACATTCATTGTCAACATCGCGTGGCCGAACCGTTTTGACATGAGCCGGTAACCGTTATTTTTTTTTCCGGTTCAGTTCCGGTTCGGGTTCATCGCGATAACAATATAACTGTTCGGGTTCGGGTTCAGTTCCGGAAAAAATACCGGTTCGGTTCCGGTTTTCGGTTCGGTTCGGTTCCGGTTCGACACCCTGATTAGAAGGGAGAATTACCTGTTAAGATGCGTTCTCGCCTTTAATACTACGTCTTTCAAATCGTCCTATACCACTTTATCGTATACCAATACCTCACAAGAAAATGTTGGCGAGAAGTTCAGTGATAGGATCAGTGCATTTCTACTTTTTTGTCGCAGCTTACACCTACTTGGGGCTTTATTCATGATTGCTTCAAGATCCTAGAGCCAGTTCAGCTTACAAATAACGTATTTGTTTTTTATGTTATCTGTCGGGTAATTAGAGTGAATATTTAAAAATAAAGTTTATGGCCAAGACTCGATAATATTTAGGCGAGTTCTAATTTTAGTGGGGTCCTGTATTTTTATTTTCTTTCCCTGTATTGTCACGAATGACAGACGATAAAGCAGGCTAAAGCTGAAAGAACTAAATATTTAATAAGGCATAGAGGAAAACGAAGCGCGATAGGGCACTGACCAATAAGGACTCCTTACACATTAGACGCTTCAAATCTATTGGTCGGGTCGAATATCCAAAGGACCCTGAACATATTCAATCGATTTATAAAAGCAAACCGTGATTTAAAATAAAAGAAAAGTAACTCTATACTTCTTCATAATTTATTAATTGAGCCTATTTATCTCAGACTTCAGTTGTTGGAGTGGAGTTATCGATGATCATTAAATGGTAGGTTTTATGACACGGTCCGAGTCTTTCCAGATATTCGAATATTGGATTTAAAAAATAATTATATTGACAAAATAAAATTGCTGTTTGTTAAGACCTATATCAGAGCACGAGAAATTTGTGAGGTCGATTTTTTCTACAGGTTTGGTGCTGCCCCCCAATTTTTGTTTTTCCGGCAGATAGCGAAGCAACAAATTCTTCAGTGAAGAAATTCGCTGAATTGTAAATTACAGCAATAACATCCCCTTAAAGTGATCCGTAGGACGCCAAATGACTCGAAACGTGACATTTTAATATTCGAATGCATTACGCACTAGCATCCAACATAAAGCACAATTGATATTACTCTGAACAAATTTTGAAAGAGAGAGCGGCGAGAGTTTAGCGGTTGACGTGTTCAACATGGACTTACTAGGCTCGGTAGTCATTATAGAAGGTAATGACCGATTTCGTAAGTGGACAAATTAACTAAAATTATTAATTCGCTGTTTGGATAATGATTTTAATGGCATTGTTGCAATCAAAACCTTGACATAAGTTACAACAGTCGACATTGTGAGGGTGACTTTGGATGAGGGCTGGGGCAGGCCTGCAAGAGTTGATAAAGTTTTTGGCGGCTCTTTATATGTCTCCGGAAATAAAATTAACATCTTCGATAAATCACAATGCAGGCTACCTTCCGATCAGAAAACGCCTCGGCTTCAAAAAGAGGCAACCACTGCACTTTAATAATAATAATAATAATAATAATAATTTTATTGGCGATGGGGAGAAGTTTAAAGAAGTTCAATTAGCGGGACTGGACGAAGCCTGCATGGGCTTATGGGCCCAGACCCAGTATGCTAAGTTGTCTATTAAAATGTTTAGATTATCATTTGCTTGCAATACATTATTGCTTCCACATACGTATCTGCACACACATATACACGCACAAATGTCATTCTTGTTGCAGCGCTAGACCACAGTGAAGCAGCGCCAGGTCGTTGCCTCGGGAGTGATTGCAGTTTGAAGACAGGCCCGGAGACGCCCACACAGACACACACACACACACACGCACAGGCACAAATGGGCTGAAGTAGAACGGAAGAAATGTCGTAGAGTATATAACTCTTCTTGAGCGGGGGCAATCACATTTCCGTAAAATGATATACAAAAAAAATACTGATTACAATGAGAAGTATACTAAATTATGCAATGTTGAAATTAGTTAACATTTTCTTCAAATTTCTTCTCGTCGTAGCCCTGAGAATACGCTTTGGAAGCTTATTGAAAATGAGAGGAACGTAATATGAGCGAACTCTCTTACCGTAACGCGTGAAGCATCGCGGGGTTTCAAATCGAGTTACGTGGCGAAAATTCCTTTGAGAGATGAAGGGACGCTTAAAGTCATCGCTCCAGAAGTGGCGAAGCACAACGCTTTGTAGAAATAAAGAATAAAAAGTTGGTAATTGCAGAGTTTCAAAGAGTTCTATGTCAGATGTGAAATTCATTTGGTATCCAACGCTTTTCAATAAGCCTTTTAGAATACGATTGATCTTGTCATGCCATAGTTCTGAGCAATTAGCGAACAGAGTGATGCCGTACCTGAGTATACTGTAGCCTAGAGCATGCGCGATTGACTTTCTAATAGTAAATGGCATAAACACTTTTTGATTAAAGAGTAAACACGTAACACTCCGAAGTTTGTTACATATTTGTGAGAGATGCGTGTTCCAGGACATATCCGAGTCGAAATGTATGCCCAAATACTTCACATTGTTAACACATTCTAATGGCAGACATTTGCAGTTGCGACAGTTTGATTTGTGTAAGACAACCGACGAGCGCAGATTCAATTTCTTTAGTGGATTTCTAAAGCAGACAAATTGTGTCTTGGACATGTCAATTCTAATTAGATTTTCGTCAAACCAGTCCATTAGCTGCGTCGCGTCCTCTGTCAATAGATGTATTGCTTCGTCATAATTCAGATGACGAGATATGAGAACAGTATCGTCTGCATACTGAAATATTCTGCAGTTGGATACTCTGGCTGAGATGTCGTTCAAATACAAATTAAAAAGTAAGGGTAACAGAACTGATCCCTGAGGAACTCCCGCTTTTATCATTACGCGCGAACTTTGAAAATTTCCAACACTTACAATTTGCGATCGATCAGAAAAGAAGTTTTCTATCAATGCAAAAAATGGACCGCGGAAGCCGAAGTTATAAAGTTTCTGAAGAAGCAACTTATGGCTGACCGTATCGAATGCTTTAGCAACATCTAGGAAAAGGGCGCACGTAAATAGGTTATTATCAAATGCAGTGTGTATGAGATCGCTGAAATCCTCAAGTAAGGACTGAGTGCCTCGTCCAGCTACGAAACCGTATTGGTTCTCTGATAAAATTTCAGAGGTGTCAACAAAACTAGTCATTATATTGGACATGTGTTTTTCCAATATCTCGCCAATGCACGGTAAGATTGAGATGGGTCGACAGCAGTCCATCCGACTTGGTGTTCCCCCTTTGAAGAGTGGTTTTACGAGTGCGGTTTTTAATTCAGCAGGAATGTTGCAAGACGACAGGATACCATTTATCATGATAAGAATGACGTTTTTGATAGTTTCAAAATTTCGGCAGAGGTCTCCAATTCGTATGCCATCGATACCTGGAGACTTTTTCCGCTTTATACCGAATACAATTGATCTCAATGTGTGCTCATCTATTGGGGGCAGAAAAGCAGATGGAGATATTTTGTCAACATGACTAGGAGTGATGAATGTCACTCTGGAATCCCTGGAAATTCCCGATGATGTCGCAAATTGCTTGTTGAAGTCATTCACAGTTGACTGCAAGTTCGAACCGAAATGCTTCTCTAGGGATGCTATTATGGGTTGCCTAGATGCCCGCCCTCGAAATGCGTTTATTAAGTCCCAGGTTTCTCGTGGATTGTACCTCGTCTCAAAAAACTTATTTTGGAGGTAACGGCGCTTTGAGGATCGGATCATCGCATTCAATTTGTTTCTCGCGCAACAGAATTCTGCTCTTAGCTCCAAGTTACTAGGAGCGCGACGAGAGCGTATCCATAACGCCTCTTTATCTTTAATGGCTCTCATGATATTGATGTCAAGCCAGGGCTTATCTGATCGTTGTTTGAAATTGACTACTTTCTGGGAGGCCTCATAAAAAGACTGAAAAATTGCAACAAAAGCAGGGTATACATTACAAGGTTCTGTAGATTGCAGGAAGTCATTCCAGTTGAAGGCAGCGACTAAAGCATCGAATTTAATAGTAGCTGTTATAATTACGCACGTTTGGTTTCTTCTACTATGTTTCTGTTGGGTAGCTTGGTGCTCCAAGTGACAACCTACCAAGTAGTGATCGGAAAGCTTTTGATGAATGACAGCGGTTTTCACAAGTGCATCTGGGGCTCTGATATTTATGTGATCGATGCAAGAGACTACAAGTCTACCAGATAGAACTTCTTCTCTTGTTGGGATGTTAATGGTATTTTCAATTCCATAGTCCGACAGTAAACTTAAGTAGTCACAAACTGTAGATTTGTTAGGCTTTAAAGTGTCAATATTCATGTCTCCTATTAAACAAAATTGCCCTTCTGACCGCAACTCTTTGAGGATAATGTCCAGTTCTGCTAGAAAAAGCGAGGGGTTCTCCGAAGGTGGCCTGTACACTGCCAGCAAGAATAAAGAAAATGTGCAGTACGTAACTTTGATGGCGATTGATTCTGCATGTTGAAAAGACACACTTGAACTCGTTGGCAGCCATTTGTCCTTAATATAGATGGCAATACCACCGCCCCTACGAATATTACGTGTGTAAAAAAATTCATTATACCCATTTAAGACGAACTGATTACATTGAGAAGCTGTCACATCAATCTCGGTTAGAACAAATATATCTACAGCTGGATCTAAGTTGTTTACGACTATTCGGAACTCCTCCCAATGCTTTCTTAAGCTTCTAATATTTACGTGGATAATTGTTAATGAATGATTAGAAATCGGACCTAAAATATGATTAAATGAATTACAATCTGGATTGGAGTGACAAGTTGTAGAAGAGCTACTCATCGATGTTTAAGTGATTTGATCCAGTGCACCAGTGTCAGTGATGCGGAGGAGGGGAGAGTTCTGGCTCTGTTTAGCGTAGATTTTGCCATGTCGGACCCATACAAATTTAAAGTTATTTTCCTTCCCTCTGGTCCGCGCCATCCAAAATAGCTTCCTATTTGAATCCGTGAGGTTTTCGTTAAAATATACTCGGGGATGAGATTCATCACGAGGTAAGTAACCCAGGCGTCCTCGGTAGCCCATCCAGTGCTCCTTAATGGAGACAGACGAGAATCGTATTAGCACGGGTGGTAGTGCAACAGACTTCACCGGCAGGCGATGTGCAGAAACGATATGTGAAGAATGAAAACCCTCAATGTTGATTTGATTTGCGAGCCCTGTTAGATGATCCATAATGTTCTCCTGGGGTGAAAATGGGATGCCAAGCACCTCTAAATTGGAGAGACGATTATATTGCTCCATGTCATTCTGATTTATTTTTAGCTGTTGGATGCAATCCACCGTGCCTGCTCAGACACGGTGGATTGCAAGGAAAATGTTTCAGCTTGTAGCCCTTTGATTATTGTGGCCTGAGATTTAACTGAGGTCACAAGGGAGTCATACTGTGACGAGACAAAGCTAATTGATTCCTGCATCGCATTGACCGAGTCGCGCATTGTGTCGACCGCCTCTTTCATCGATAATAAAGCGTCGACCTTTCGGTGTAGTTCGTGAAGGGCATCAGCGGTGTCCTTCCACGCAAGCAGAAGGTCAAGTTTTTTGTTCACCGTCGATAGCTCTGCCAAAAAGGCAATGGGATCCGCTTGAGATGACAGAGTGAGATCGCCGTCAAGATTTGATTTAGACAGTCCTCCCCGGTATCCGGGACAGCGCCATTTCTCATGTTTTGCGGTGCAGATCCCTTTGAACGTGCTTTCCGAGACACCGGAACATTTTTTTCCTAAATGGTAGGCAACCGCGCAGTCTGCACATTTCATGAAGCGACCGTCCTTTGGCACCGAATCGGAGCATCTCAGGTCCTGCCATAGTTTTTACTCAACGACGAAGAAGGTGAAGATAGAAGCGGAAAAAAATGATCAAACTAAAAGCAAGCAAGAGAGACACTTCCAGGCTCACCCGCAAAATCAGAGTACTGTTATTGTGGTGAACGTGACCGCCAACAACGAACAGCCGGCTCTAGCATGGGCTTGATGAAACGAAGATTGAGCTTCGGTGGTCACCAGTCGATTGCCGCTGTCATGATGTTTCGAGAGGATTCGTGCAGATGAGAAGCGTCTTTCAGCTCACCGCGAAATATATTGCGCTAGGTGAGCTAGAGCTGCGCGACTAAAGCGGTAGCGAAAGCCGAGAATTTAGATGCTGCGGAAGGCTACCGGGAAACTAGAGCCAACAAAAATGCTGGTGACCTGATTTGGCTTGAGGACCGCTCCCGTCAAGTTCCCTTGGCTTCTTCATGGGTCTTTTTTTTATTTTTACTTTATTTTTACAGAATCGTAATAAAAGTATTCTAAATAAATCAACCAAGAATTCATTGAGTTTAGGATGAAGATTGTGATTCAAGATGTTATAAATCTTCGCCTAAGTCCCGCTAATTTATCTATGATGATTTTCCCACGCGAATACCTTTTTGACGAAAATTCCTTGTATTCGAATCTGATGTTAAGAATAGGTTTTTGTTTATTGTTCCTTCGCAATATCGATATTTTGAGATTGATATTTATTTATTTATTTATTGCGTGCCCAAAAACACCATAATGGTTTTGACATTGGTGCACAGAAGTCAGATTCCTATGAAACGTGCAAACATATGGAAACCACAATAGTCATATTAGAACAGTCAGCATAATAAAACAGTCGTAAAAAGTACATAAAATACACATCAGGTGTTAAAGGTAAAATAAGGCATGAAAAAAAAATCGTGCTGGACAAGGAGGTTGCTTGATGTCTGAATACGATAGATTGGTGACTCCTTTAATCGCATGTCGGGGTAGAACATGTCCCACTGTCGCGTGAATTTCGTTGGCACACGTAACTTTATGCTGCCCAAAAGGTCAGGTACGTCAATTACACCCTGAATAAGCTTTTGTAGAAAAGCCGCGTCTCGGCAATGCCTTCGGTCATCCAAAGTGCTGAGATTTAAAATCTTAAGCAGAGAATGGTGGTCGAAGTAAAGTCTCCTGTGGAAGTATCGATCATAGACTATGCGAACCAAACGCCTTTGCACCGCTTGAATACGTCTACATTCAGTCTCCGTTAAATGGTTTCACACGACAGAAGCGATTTCGAGCCTGGGCCTGACCAGAGCACAAAATAAACGTAATATGGCCTCAGGTGCTTGGAAGTGCCGAGTCAAACGGGAGATCATACCAAGCATTTTGAACCCGGTACCACAAATAGTAGTTACATGAGAACTGAACGTCAGTTTGCAATCGACTAACACCCCGAGGTCCCTGATCATATCAGTTCGAGTAATAATACAGTTTCCCAACGTGTACTTAAAATGTAAGGGATTTTTACGTCTAGTTAGCGAGATGACTTTAGTTTTGTTTATATTCAAAGGTTGGATGAGCACCATTGCAAAATACTCAAAACATCTGACTGTAACGCATCACAATCGTTTTCAGAACAAATACTTGGGAATAACTTAATATCATGGGCAAATAAAAGCACTTTAGCAAACTTTACACACTTTAAAATATCATTTATAAATACCAGGAACAACGGTGGCCCCAACACTGACCCCTGGGGTACGCCTGAAGTTGGGAAAAACGGATGAGATAAAACAGTATCAACTCGAACAAACTTTTTCCTCGATGACAAGTAACTATAAACTCATTCACAAAGTTTAGGGGCGAAACCATATTGTTTCAATTTATTTACAAGCAAAGCATGGTCAACCTTGTCGAAAGCCTTTGTAAGATCGAAATATACCGAGTCAACTTGCCCTCGGTTTGAAACGACCGGGGCTGCGTAGTGCCCCGGTCGTTTCATGATGCGGTGTATTGAATTAATTTTGATTTAATAATAAATACCGTGAGCAAACAAAAATATACTGCAAGCTGAACACGAGACAAACGCGGAGCTCCACAGCGCTAATTGGAGCGGTGGTCTTTGTCGATATTTTCCAATTCTTCCGCCAATTACGTGGGGTCTTATACAAGCAAATCAAAAGGAGAAGTAAAAAAAAATAATGCGTTCCTGCACATCAACCCACGCAGACAAATGGAGTGACTGAGAAAGATAGGCACAGAAAGCCAGGTCTATACATCGCTTTACCTTATGTCGAGACGCAGCCGACGCTACGCGCTAGTGGCATTAATCAAGCCACGTGGAAAACACAACTCACTAGGCATTTTTGTTTATTATTCGTTCAGCGATGACACGTACAAAAGCATGACGAACATACATGATGGAGAAATCAGCTCAGAAAAAATTCACGAGGAACAAGAGCAAGCACGACAGGGCAATGCTGTACTCGCGAAAATGCTGTACTCGCAAGTGAGTTGCGAGTAGTGCATTGTCTTGCCGTGTTTGTTGTTCTTCGTCGTCCGTGTTTTTCTGAGCTGTTTTCCACGTCATGTATACTATAGACCAGCTGGCCCAATTCACCGCCTTATTACAGTTTGTTGCAAACATCCTGATGGTGTACTTTAGACTGCCTGATTGGTGCCATTAGCTCGTATCGTCGACTGCGTGTAGACCTCAGGTGAAACAAAGTACATGCAAGGTTGATCTTACATCGGCCAGTTTAAGACTGCGCCCTCTAACGCCAGAAGTTAAATCCACCGTTACTAAACAACTCTCAAACTGCTCGAGTTTAAAATACATAATTATACGTCGTTAAATTTTCGCTTGTGTTTCTTTTTTTTTTTTTAGATACGCTGCAGCTCAGAAAGCGTTAATACTTTGTTTGGAACCGGCCCCAGAAGCAAAGGGAACAGTGACACCATGTGCACGAAGCTTGAAGAAAAGAATTTGGCGGCAAGGAGCTGTTTCCACGGGTCTTCATACAAATATCGAAGTGATTCTTCTTGTTTGGGAAATAGAGCAAATAAAGCTTTCTCAATGAACAAACAAATCTAGATTTTTATTGTTGTTCTAGTGTGGCGGGGTTTACATCGAGGTAAGTTCCGAACTACACTGAACTGCACAATATAACAAAACTTAGAGTTAATTTGTTTTTACAGTTTACAGTAACTGCGCAGAATAAACAATCAACTTTCGGTGTTAAAACCAAAATTACTAGTGAAATACAAATTAATTCTTTTTCGGTAATAGGATATATATATTATATATCGTATTCATTAAAATAAGATTAATTACGTTATTTAGGTACGTGTTAAGCGGTCTTAATTATACAACACTTAAACAAGGAGACAAAGCAACTAAACAAAAACAGTTTGAGACGTCGTTGAATTATATTTTTTCGTTTTTTTTTCTTCTGTCTGGGTTTTATAAGTGTTATCTTATTTGTATGTTATTTAAAAAATAAAATAAATTATTAATTTTTTTTAATTATTATTGTTTTTTTTTTTGTTCTGCTGAACCAGTTTTTTTTCATTCACTGGATCAAAGACGATTCCGGCGTTTTGTTTTGCAGGAACGCTGCTTTGTACCACCAATCTCAAACGTAAAAAAGGCGATTTTCACTCACAAAAGAGGAACTATCGAAAAAAAAGCACTTCTAAACTACCATACTTAAACGTTGATTGTCCAGTAATTCCAAGTTTCTACACATTTTTCTCTGGATTTTGTTCTCTCACTTTCTGACCGTCCGAATTTTTATTTAAAAAGTACAAAGTGCGTCCGATACTGGTCTGGAAATATCGTCCACACGTGCGATGAGGACCAAAAGTGTTTAGAGAGCGTTCCTACAAGACAATGGGCAATGGGCACTGTATACCCGCGAGTGTGGGACGGTATTTCAGTCTGTCCCATTGGCGCTAATATATGTAAGCGCGTGTAGACCTCAAAGCTAGGTGCTTTGAGGTCTACTCACTTTTGTTTTCAACCAGTCAACCTCATTCACATGCTTAACAAATACGGGGCGCATGGTGGTAACCCTGGTATCCGACTTGCGGTCTCCGGCAATACTCCTTACTAAGCTAAAAAATAAAAGAATAATTATTTATCACTTCCTTGATTTACAATTACTACTCCTGGTATGCACAATCACTAAAACAAACAATGGCAAAATAAGTTCTTGAGATGCATGAGGGAGTGCCTGTCTACAGTTTGTCAATGTCCACATCAAACACGTACCACGCCGAATAGCATTACGCTAACTGCAGAGCCATGCACCGCAGACATATTCAACTCCGCAAGAATCTGACGTTTGCAGCTGGAATTTAAAGCCATTTCTGAGACAATAAAGTCGCATCAATCAAAAGATTGTTGAAAAAGACGAAATTTCATTATTTTTTTTTTGTTTGTTTATTTTATTTTTGACACAACTGTCAGGGAGGTTGGGACAAGATTCGAAAACGAATCACCTGACTAGGTCCCCAACCCCCGTTACAGCACTCAGCAGCAGGGCACAGGAAATGAATCAAAAACAGCATAAATAAAAAAATAAAACAATATCTGAGAAGATAAAAATATGACACTCAAAAAATGTACAATCTATTTTGATGTGAACTATACTAGGAATACACACTAGGCACATTGAAGTATACCGTGAGGTATTTTTTGAAAAGAAACACGGACGCTATTGTCTGGGCTAATTCGAATACACAATAATTTCTGTTAAGAAGATCGAGTATCTGGTAGGATATTCTTTGTGTACCGCAATTAGTTCTTATTTTAGGTTTTGAAAACTGCTGGTGTCTCAAATTGTAATTTGTTTGCTTAAATAAATATGTTTCGTAAAATATTGCGGGATTCGTGTTTATTTGAGTATGAACTGAAATTGCGACCTTTAGGCAAAAAAGATTGTCTAACGTTAATATTCCATGTTTAATAAAACTAGGGGAAGTCGATTCAGTCCAAGGTAAATTATCAATTGACCTAACTGCGCGTTTTTGCAATGTAAATAATTGCTTAATATTACTTGCTGTAGTCGTCCCCCAGACCAATAAACAGTAATGCAGCCTCGAGTGAATCAGAGATATATACAGGTGTTTTTTTAACCAGGCTGGAAGAAGGTATTTTAGCTTACAAATTAAACCAATTGATCTAGAAATATCCCTTCGGAGTTCGTTCACTTGACAAGTCCTGTATAGATTTTCGTGAAAACGAACACCAAGAAATTTAAAGGATTCCACGCGTTCAATATTCGAGTTTTGAAAAGATATACTAATTTCGCTAGTTATGGGTTTATTTTTTGCTCTAAAAATAATGTACTTAGTCTTTGCCGTATTCAGCTCTAACTGGTTTGAGCCTAACCATAAATGAAGTTGCTCCAGCCAATTATTTGTTTCTCTTTCTATGCTATCCAAACAGCTACCAGTAAAGAATACATTCGTTTCATCTGCATATAAAATTATGTTAGGTGTTTGTGGGATGCTTAATATATCATTGATGTAAAGAAGGAAAAGTAATTGCCCGAGAATCGACCCCTGCGGCACACCGTATCGAATTTTTGCTAAAGGAGAGCGCATATCATTGAGGACGGTATATTGAAAACGTGAGGTCATGTAACTGCTTATCAAGTTTAGTGCACTGCCTCTTATTCCATACAGCGGTAACTTTCGGAGTAGGATGTCGTGTTTTATAGAATCGAAGGCCTTCCTGAAATCTAAAAAAACACCCAGAGTATCGCACTGATTTTCAATATTGTCTATGATTTTGTTTTTGATATTTAGCAGTGCCATTTCAGTTGATTTACCTTTTTGGAAACCATACTGGTTGTTTGTAATAATATTATGTTTATTACAGAAATCACTTAAACGTTTGTAAATAACGCCGACATTCACCTAAACATTCACCTAAACAAATATGAGCCGACATTCACTTAAACATAATATTGTCAATACAAGAAACGGCTATGTGTGTCCATAGCATCTACTTCAGTGAAACAAATTTGTAAGATATAAAGCAATTTTTTTTTTGCTCAAGTGTTTTTTTTTACGAATATAAATCCCACATGTATCCACATGTATTTTCTTCTTTTGACGATATTAGGCTTAGGTGAACGTCGGCTCGTAGAATAATCTTGTCTTTCTTAATTTTCTTTTGATACAGATAGTGTCATGTTCCTAAACTTTCGCATTTTATCCCAAACGCCAGCGTCACATTGCCACGGATTTTGAGATTTTAGGGATGCACTAACTATTTACCTGGGTACAAAAACACGTTTGTCGTTTCTCGGGAACGCCCTGCTCATAGCGTTTCACAGATGGGTACAGCATCTGTGTCTGTGACTGAATATGACGTATTATTAACAAACGTTTTGATGCATCTCACGTCCCATAAAATTGTGGATATCTTATAGCCCTACGGCTTAATTTCTTTCTCCAACATTACACATAAAACATAAGATGAAACCACGATAGAAAATGTGACGATATTAATGTTTAAAGCGATAAAAAATCTCACTCTGCCCAAGCAAAAACAATAATTTTTATGTTTTTATTTGTAATAAAGTAAACACAATCCTGCTTGGTTCGAGCCTTTGTCATGAACGCACTATTTTCATCCCAACAATTTGTGACTCAATATATGTATAAATATGAATTCTTTTTGGAACAGTCGACTTTCATTCAAATGTAAAACGTGTGGGCCTCACATGCTTTTCATGCTTGTCGCTTCTGGTTACTATATGAGAAGTGTACAAGTGACGAGCGAATGTATACTTATCCTGATAATCTTTATCTACACTGCGAAATGTCAGTTGCTTTTGCCGGTTCTTGAAGGTGCCTTTAATACAGCTGAGAGCACAAGTGTTATGACTCGTTGTTTCGCCAAGATAGAACCATACGTTACGAACACTGGCATTTGAACCGCGCATTTGGTTAGGTTATTTCCCAAAAAAGCAGGAGGTACATATTTTATGCTGATGTAACAAGAAATCGGAACGAAATGGGTCATCCGCGTTTTGCTTGCTGAATTATTCGGCGGTCAAAAAGAAGAAACAAACGAAACATTTAACTAAGATGATCATGAATTTCACTCAAATATGTTTGACTTTTTTAGTTTGGTTTTGTTCCTTTTCGGTGATTATTGTGCCTATTCCTGATGGTTGCAGCTCTTTTTTATCGAAATATTACATGTCTCTGGACACACAGGTATATTCCCGTTGTCTTACGGGCAAAAAAAAACAACAACATTTCTTTACTCTAGTTGAAAGCAATGTTTCTGAATTACAGATGAAATTATTTTTAAGTCGTAGCATGGAAAGTAGCAATCTGCTGTCCCATCTAACTGCCAAACTTCACTGGGGAAATCATGGGCAAGATCGCATTCTGTTTCCTCTGAATGCCCGAGTAAAACATAAAAAAAGCAGAATACATATCCCAAGAAGTTACGTTTAATTAACACTTTCTAAACTTTTATAGGTGCCTTAGAACAAGTGCGTGATATATAAAAAGTTGATAACATAACATAAGGTTAAAAAAAAACGCATCTCCACGTGGTGAATGATGTTGATTGGGGCGAAGCTCTGGTGGTGCTTGTCTGCGTAGACGCTGAGCCGCAGCATGCCGAGCCTTTCGTTCGTTTTCATTCATGTGATGCTGCGGTGAAATGCTCAAATGCGTGTATAACCACGTTCCATACCACACATTTGCTTTCTGACGTGGATGAAAACGAACGAAAGGCTCGGCATGCCGCGGCTCACCGTCTACGCAGAAAAGCACCACCAGAGCTTCGCCCCAATCAACATCATTCACCACGTGGAGATCCGGTTGTTTTTATTTTTGCCATACACGAGCACGGGAGCACGTGCTGACGTGCCCGTGAGCCCGTGAACGCGTGAGCTCACGAGCAGGAGCACGTGCACCCGACGGCGGACGGACGTACGGACATGGCTAGCCCCTAAGGAGCTTCGCCCCTAAAACAACTTTTTACGAGATTCGTAAATCCCGAAAAAAGTTGATTTCTCTCACAGTGAATCTTCCTTTCCTTGTATATTTAGGAACCAAGCATTATGTTTACACTTAAAGTATCTGGAAAAAAGGACACCTCTTTAAGTACCGCTGTACTTAAACCGGGCTTGGATACAAACAAAGGCATTGCGGCATGTACTTTGAGACAAAAAAAAAAGACATTTTAAGCCTAGGAATATTTTCTTCTCGTTACACAAGGCAGTAATTTCAGTCCCTTGGTGGAAACTTTGGTCAGGGAAAAATAAAAAGACAGCAGGGTCGACGCATTCGGAGAGAACATAACTGTGAATGCTGTTTTCATATTCTAAACTTCGGAAAATTAAAAGCGGCTATTTCAGTTAACACTTGACTTCTCCTGTCGCATTTTTAAGTCCATTTCAGAATGGCATATGAAACACTTGCGACAAGGAGATACGAATGGACACATCACTATAACATAACAATAAACACGCGAGTTCAAGTAAGTAAGAATACTATATTGTCACGAATGACAATCGATGAGGCGATGATAACTGAAGAAACTAAAGGTTTGATGGGGTGAACTTGCGCACAGAACGGAAAGGGTTAAAGAAAACAGCAGAGCGTCGCGGGTGCGGATGTCCGCGAAACCGCAGGATCGAGCGCTGGGGTGAGACTGACTGAGGATCGCCATGCGGAGCCCTTTAAGTACACGCGTTGGCTTCTGGAACAATCGGCCTAGAGGGTTCGGCGACGAGAATATTCACACCTCGAACAAGCCCAACAGAATTCTCGAATTTACCAGAATATCACTTTAGAGTCGACAAAAATGCGCACCCCCGGCCAGGAATCGAACCCTGGGTTTCTGCGTGGAAGGAGACCGCGATAACCGTCATGCCACGGCCGCGCTGCCTACTAGGCCATCTGCGCGCGCGCCACTATTACGGGATTAATATAAAATATTTTGTTGCACGCCAATGAGTATTTTGATGAACATTTTCCACATACATAAGCTAGTCATATAAAACAAAAAGAGGGTACAACTGCTGACTGAAGAAACCGCTAACCCAGTAATAAGATCAAACTTTCGAGAATTCTTGCTTCGCGGGCACGGGAGTTTTGAAAACGCTTAACTTCATTAAGTTTCCTTCCGGACTGCTTCGAATTATAAGTTAGAAGTAAATATTTGCGAGAACTTCTGCGCCACCAATTGGATCCCACGAACCGCGAGAAAGGCCTGGTTCTTGCATTTCTCACTGTTAAGCCGTCCTGACAATATCCTGGTGCAGCAAACCCCGATATCGAGCTATACTATAATGACATTATTATGCTACGCTCGTGGATTCTCCGAACACCCCGTGGAAAAACGGTTACACAAGGGTAAAATTGAAACCACATCGCTTTCAGGTGGGAAGAGCATGCTGGTCTGGTTATAATCAGTTGCGTATTATTAGCTCAAAGCGTCCGAGCACGCCTAATCAGCTAGGATGGTGAAATTATGCAACGTTTCTCCAGCGCATTCCCCAATCCCGTTTAAAAAGTTGTTTTACGTATTCATTACAGAATCCTTACTAGAGAAAGATAACTTTCTGTTGTTGTTCTGAGCTTATATGTGTATATAATTTAAAAAGAAAACACTCATCTGAACGGTTGCTACTGCAGCCGCCGGTTCTTTTGCTGTTTTTAATTCAAGGCTACAGTTTGTTTCTACGATTTACAGTTTCCGTAGGACTGTTGTCTTTCTCGGCCTAATATTAGTTAGAAGCATTTCTGCCTTCTTTAGTGATGAGAATATTAAACTTAATTTTGTAGACAGTGTACATTGTATAATTTATTTTACATAGAAGACTTGCTCTGTCAACAGTTGCTGCAAATATTTCAAACAAATTCAGGAGTCTTAACGCATTAGTGTTAGAACTTCAGCTGTAAACTACAATGCCTTGATTCGCAAGGGACTCACCTCAAAAGTCTGAGTATCCCTCCAATATTTTGCGCTTAATTTCGCCTGGTATATATACTCGCGCGTTGCATTTTTTTTAAGTAGGAATCTACTGCAGTCGTGGATTCCCCCTATGCATTTCATGCGAATTTCATGAAAGCACTATTATATTATGTTTATGTAATGTTCTAAGATCTACGGAGATGCCTTTGCTGTGACTATATCTTGGCATGTGATTTTCCTTAATGTTTCTGGCTGTGCAGTTTTTGTGGAGATAAAATGTTATTCCTTATTGAATGCAAAACACTTCTTTAGTATTTCCTAATTGTTGTACGACGTAATCATCTTGCTAGACCGTACCATATGAACAAACATTCCACCAGCTTGAAACTTAAAAGTGCGTTTAGGCCGTAATTAGATAGGATAGTTGTCAACTGTTCATGCCCTTCGTTCTGGTCATTTCCATTACAAAAACTATATTGAGTGTCCTTAAAACACTGAAGTTTAGATCACGCAGTGAACTGGTAATGCACGGATTATGCAGCACTGGTTTTCGATCCTATGCTTTCTAAGCCTAGGTGTCTGACAGCATTCCGAATTAGAGTTGCACGAATGCATAAGCAGGTTCCAGAAGCTTCCAAGGGTCCGCAAAGTGTCGGTTCAGGCCAGTCTTGAAAATGGCGTTCAATCTCATCATTTTTCTTATATAAAACGTCCGAAGTAGGAGCTGCCCCGCCACGTTTTATAATATGTAGACCCACGTCTGCTTTCTGTTTTGTTTCAGTGTCTCCGTCTATGTCCGAGAGGTGGACTGTGGTAGTTCTCGGATAAAATACTAAAAACGAAAATGTGTACTTTTTTCTGTTATGTCGGACATCCGTGTATATGTATGCCGCATTCTTCATTACACACCTAGTATAGCGATGAAAAAACAAGTAAGCCCCTCTTAGAGTTGTATATTTCTCAAACAATTTGTTACACTCGGAGCACAAACCTGCCGTTGAGAACTCCCACCCCTTCCTCTGTTTCGCATTTCTCCCGCTATGCTTCGCCGACTCTTGCTGCAGACTTGTGCAGGTGGTGCTCACGTATTTTTGGATATGTGGAGCCGCCTCATATGAAGTTGTGCAAATGTTCATTAATGGTTTTGTTAGGCGGTTTGATCACTGAAAGATCAGACTCATGCGACCGAGACTAAGCATTCCTTTGCCGATAGATCCGAATTGAGTATTTAATTATTTGCTGTTGATTCTTCTATTATAAAAGGGGATCGCGTGAATAGGCAGTTATAACAGTCAAAGCAAACTCTCATTTTATTTTTTTTTCTGATTATTACCTTTCTGCAGCTTGCGAAGCTCGTTACATAATGAGTACCCAAGGTTTAGGACTGCTAAACTTCACACGGCATTCAATTGTGCTCCGTTCCACGTGACCAATTAGTTACACCTGCTGGCACCAGGCTAACGCCCCGTGAACGAAGAAATCAAAACAGTGCGCGAGTGCACACGCTCCGATTAAGTTTGAATGCGAATCTTTATATATATTTCGGGAATAGCATGCACCTGCTTTTAGTATCTTCACCAACAGCGACAAAGCGATGTTTCGAGAAACCATGGTGCTATTTGTTTGTACCTTATTAAAAACAGCCTGCAGGGCCCGCGATGATTTCTAAAGTGTCTTGATGTACAGTTCAACGATGTATGAAAAACTTGAGAGGTTTCTTAATATTTTCTGAAAGGCCAGACTTACCCTTTAAAGGAACTGTGCGACGAATTTAACGTTAAAAGAATTGGAATCTTCTACTTTGTACATTGTTCATCTTGTCACAGAGGACAGAAAACACGCCTCCTTCCTTCGAAATGTTGCGATTCCGCCGCGTAATCGCGAGGCAAAAATGAGAATATCCCCCGACCTGCAGCCACGAGCGGCGGCCATGAGAAACACGCGGCATGGCGTAAACGGGGAGGGAGGGGGGGGGGGGGGGTCTTGTAGAAAGATAGCAAGTTGTGTGAATACCTGCTCGATAAACGATAAATTTTCTATAAATCTTGTCGTTCCAACATAAATATAAATGCGTCAAAAACCTGGTATCCTCGACAAAACGTTTTTTATACGGAGTTTTAGTGGTACCATCTATCCTAGGTCCACGAAACCGTCAGCTCTATCTGACCGCGAACAGCCAACACCTCCTAGAAGAAAAAGCCGTAGTGCTCTTCTCGGGACGTCGCAAAGAAAGGCCATGGGGGAGCGCGCGTCGAAGCGAAGGTAACGCGCATGGATCGGCCGTCGTAACGCGCTTTGCGTCACATACGCGTGTCTTATTAGCTGAAATGAGAGCTGCACATTCCGACGGGTCTAAGAAACGCTTTATTACACAGGCAAAACATTACACCGCTAAATAATCGATAGGAAATGGCAAGAGGTATGCGTAGAAGAAGTCTATAGAAAGATGTAATTGTTTTAAGTAGAAAATATTGAGTCACGCTATTATTGCTGTAGGAATGCATATTTTATACAGAAATACTTCGAAAAAATGGCGAGACACGCAGTTATTGGCCACAGCAATACAGATCAGTTAAAAATGAAAGCCGTTTACGATTCCCTGTAACGCCGGTTGGAGCGCAACTCTTGAGGAGGAGGATGGAAGCGTACTGAGGGCAGGTGACTCCTTAAGGTCACGTGACCTCATGGGAGATCGGGTGACGTCAAGGGGGTCACGTGACCTCGGGGGAGGGGGTCACGTTACCTCAGAGGGTCACGTGACCTCAGGACAATCACGTGACTTCAGGCGGCCACGTGACCTCAGGGGGTCACGTGACCTCAGGGGTTCACGTGACTCTAGGGGGTCACGTGACCTCAGTGGGGTCACGTGACCTTAGGGGGTCATGTGACCTCAGGGGTCACGTGACCTTAGGAGTTACGTGACCTTAGGGGTCATGTGACCTTGACGATGACGATTTGAAGACGTCATCAGTGACGTCACTGATGACGTCATAAGTGATGATGACGATGACGATGCGGATGCCAATGACGTCATCAGTGATGATGACGATGACGATGCGGATGCCAATGACGTCATCAGTGACGTCTCTGATGACGTCATCAGTGATGACGATAACGATGCGATTGCCGATGACGTCATCAGGTTGCATGCAACCTGGATTGCATGCAACAGGTTGTATACAAGTTGTATGCCAGTTGCATGCAACAGGTTGCACGCAACCTGTTGCATGCAACTCTTGAAGGAACCCGAGGTCCTCCAGAGGTCCTACTGAAGAAACCCGAGGTCCTCCCGAAGGGACCCGAGGCCCTCCCGAAGGACCTCGGGTTCCTTCGGGACGACCTCGGGTTCTTTCGGGAGTCCTCGGGTCCCGTCGGAAATATTTACCCATGATGCACTGCGCGGTTACGCCGACGGCGACGGCGACGGCGACGGCGACGCCGCTCAAGCGGGAAATAGGGCGCCTAAGAGCTGCGCTCTAAAATCAGGTAGGCGTTGCCAACGCGGACACGGCTCGACAAGTGTCACTTACGATCATGTATGCGATGTTATCGTGTGCAGTCACTGAATTAAAATTAATGTAATTTCAATCGAATGGCAATATGCACTCAACAAATCAGCTTGCGACGCTCGTATAATCACCCAATACAGCGAGCTGACTAAATCCCGTATTATTTAATCAAAATATATTTACTTTTCGGTGTGACAGAGCTATTAAACTTACTATTTACAGTAAACTAATTTACTTCTCCCTATGGGCTCGAGCTGCCTAACAAAATATAACCTATTCTGTATACAATATTACTATTACCTTAATACAGTTAAGATTCTAGTATAAACGCGGTAAAGGCAACAAAGTAACATTAGTATAGATAAGCACATGATCGCAAACAACGCACTTTCAATGATCACACAAACTTGTTATTTACCTTCCAGTAAAAACTAGAATATTACCACGCATATTTACAAATGCTGAAGTAACAGCAAACGGATAACGACGAAGAACAAAATTCCATTCTATCACGAGATTTAAAAAGAAATTGACTGCAGCACTTTACTTGCGTCTTACATGAACAAGAAAGCTCGTAAATAAGTTGTTTCTCACCTGTCGATCGTATCCATAAGTCCCACAAGATCCATCACGAAAACATTTGAATGTGAACTTCAAAAAGTCTCTTTCTGTCGAAAGGGATCGACCAGTGTCATCGTTAGCTAGTTGCCACACATATCACTCAAACCGTAGCAGGACTTGTTTCGCGAATCCACGTAAATGCCGTAGTGTCAAGCGAACACAAAACGAAGCTACCCGAGACTGCTGTGACGACATAAAAACGACGGGAAGGAGGATCAAAAAGCCACACACACACGGGAGCAGCAGCAGCAGTGTGATACGAGAGGCTTAACATTGTCGACGCATCTCTTGCTCGCGGCGATGAGTGGATTTTTTTCCGGTTCCTTTCCCTTTTGAAAAGTCTCAGCGTTACTTTTCAGACAATCAGTAGCTCACACACAGTGTAAATTGACCATAAACGGAGCCCGTACGATGGAAGATGTCGCATCGGAAATTCGGACCCGGCTCATTTGAAAAGTGTGGAAAGCTGCGGGACTTCGCGTAGTTCCGCGGTTACTGGGATAATCATAGAGTGAAATTCGGTACTTGCAACCTTGAAACCCGTTGTATATTACGTTTATATTATATATATAATAAATATAGTGTTCAAGACCGCGTTAACGTGTATTAACGTCGGATAAACGCGCACGAACACCATCGCGCCGCTCGAGAAGAAACTTTTTTTTTTTTTTTTTTTCACGTCGATATGCGTCGATAGCAGAAATGTTCTCACGTAATTGCGCCATGGCCTTCCGTCCTCCGACATTGGGACGTAATCACTCGGAGCGCTACGGCCTTATCTCTAGGAGGTATTGGAAGAGCCGCCAGAAGCCGGAAGGGGAGGGGGACAGCGCCGGACTGGGATGGCCGGACCCGGATGAGACTTTCCTCCTTTCACCACGTTGCGCCCGCCAGCACGTGGTCACGCGGTCGCGAGCGGATGAGTTCACGCTGCTCACTGATGGCTCTAGAGAGAAAGCTTCACCGGAACCCCGCGCGACCCCCATTGACGTCACAGCGCACGTGACTCGGAAGATGGTGAAGGAGCTAAGAGGTGCCGAAAACCTGAATCTTTGTCTATTTTTAAAGCTAGCGATGGTTGTAACTTCCGATAGGCACAACAAGCAAGTGAAGCAGCGCATTCTGCTTGCTGTTCTTCGAAGAAAATAACGTCACAGTTTACAACCATTCCTAACTCCGTGTGTCTGTAAACATGACCACCGTTTGCCCTCGCAAGTTGGTCTTATTTTTCACAGACAGGAGGTGTAATGCCATACATTTTTGGTAGGTAACATGCACATTCAGTAAAAACATAGAGTTTGAATATGCAGGCACCATGTTTTCGAGCTCGCTCCAACACTAAAGACCATTGTTGAAACCTATATATGCTAGTAATGTTAAATTCTGGCAAGTACTTTAGTGCCGAAATGGCAGCATTTTCTTTTGTATACTACGTTGTTATGAATATTTGAATATTTATTTTCTCAAATTCCTGTGTTGTGTAGTTCCAGAATACATATATTTTCACAAATAAACTGTTAATTTTGTCTACAAATTGCAACTTCTTTCATAAAGCAGTGATGTTGGCGGTTGAAGCCTGCCTCAAAGTTCTACGATTGATATCTTCATTCTTCAGAGGCATCATAACCTTTTAGACTGGGGTAAGACATGAGGCTGCTTGTTCGGGAAGACAGGCTTGCCTTTTCTAAATAAAGATGTTCAACTTTTCAGGGGTACTGCAATAGTACCATGTTTCAGCTGTGAACGGAAAGTGAAAGATCTACGGTATTGAATTCCTTTCTGTTCTGAAAAGACACTTTGTGCAACTTTTCACAAGAGATACATCTTAAGACAAGTTGCGTAATCTGTCCTTTCGGAACAGGTAGCCATTCAATGCCGCGAACCTTCCACTTTTATTCACAGCTGAAGTGTCTAACTACTAGAAACTTTGTCCATGAAGGGCCGAAAATTACTCCCTCATTACAAGGAATTCAACTTTAAAAGTGTTAAAAATTATCCTGAAAGGGTCGACATTTGCTCCCACAACACTGAAGAATACGTCCCTAACAGCATCAAAATTCATCCACAATGGAATGAAAGTTACTCCCTAGCTACTATACGAATAGTCTATGAAGGCGTCAATATTGATCATTAAAGGGACGAAAGATACCTCTTAATTTCTATAAAATTCAGGTATAAATGTTTCCATAATTAGTCCTCAAAGTGACGAAAGTTTCTCCCCCTTCACTATAAATATCCTCTCTATAAGTGCCAAAATGATTTCTCAAAGGTACGAAAAGTTAGTCCAGAATAAAAAAGTTACCTCTCAATAACAGCACTGTTGATCCTCAAAAAGATCAAAATTACTCCTCCAATGGTAGACATGACGGCACTTAAGGGACCATATTAAATCCTCTGAAGAGCTAAACTTTGTCTCTGATGCCCTTCTTTAGGGATCAAATCTTCGACCTGAGGGAATCAATGTAAAGGGACAAAAAGAAAAGGAGGGCAAAACTCAGGCTTTGATATTTGTGGCGTTACTCTCAATGGCATCGACTTATTCTCAAAAAAGGACGAAGTACTACTCGCTTTTTTAATAGTGCAACATCCATCGTCAACGGTGTATGGTCGCTTGCCACAGCTCTACCGGTGACGCCGACGTACGTCTTGGAACACTCTTTTCTGTCATGCCCGAAACGAATGCACACCAAACACTGGTATGCGGCAGTCACGCTAAATGTACCCGCCTCGCTTGCACCGCAAGCACGCCAGTGCATGACCTTGTATCCCAATAAGTGCGTTGGCACCGTTGAGTCCCATTTTGTGCCGGGTACCCTCCGGTTTGACGCAGCTTTTTAGCATTATGCGGACGAAACGAGTTCTGAAAAACGATCCACTAAAAACCCCGTCCACTCGCCACTTCCCCCGGCCAACTTTACGCAATTTCCCATATGACACAAAAAAGTTAGCAGACCACGTTGCCCGCCACGTGAAAAGGCACACAGTGCATCCGGAGGCGAGCTCTGTTGCAACTGGGGTCGATAATCACTCAGCCCAGGTGCTTCGTTTTTTTATTACTTTGTGCTCCTTGACGTTGACGAGTCGCTTCTTATCCTCGTGTGTTCGAAGGGTCGCCATTCAAATATGATCCATTTGAAAAGCATCAGGCGCTATGACATCAGCCAGGATTGCAATGCGCATCAGCTTACTTCAAAAGTCCTCTGTTTTTTGCGGACGACTTTTTAGGTCGCAGTGCAGGGGCACCGCGTTCATACCAGTCGTTCCGGTTTGTATGGACGGTAGCACAAGCTTGTACGCGTTGGCAATAGAGGCAGCATCGGCAAAACAACTGCGGTCGGCAAGGGATGTTATCGCGGCTTCTGAAGGGAGCTTGATTCATGCGACGGTCCGCTGTCGCTGCCAGAAGAAGAATCAGTCAGCCGACAGGAGAGGCTTGCGATGCAATCGTTCTGAAATGTCAGAACCTTTCGCTCGCCAACCCCCGCCAATGAAAATTTAGGTAGAGCTAGCGGGAATCTGATTTTGCCCCTTAAAAAAAAAAAAATCACTTTTGGCGTTTCTTACAGGTTGCGCTAGCCATTGCTGTGGGAACGTGCAAGACAGGTGTCACGAGAGTTGTAGAGGGTTTACACAGCTCCTAGCAGAAGACTATCGAGAGGGATCATAATACATTGCACTCATTGGAAATATCTCAAGTACCTGTAGTTACAAACTGGAATATGTGGACAGTAAAGGGCCATCTTGGCCCTTAATCTTAGCAGCGAAAAGTATGAGCTAATGGTATCTAACGAGGAAAAAAAAGGTAGCCCATAAAAATAAGATAATTGAAGAAACAAAACACGTAGAAAAATGCAACAATCTAGAAGCATGACTTAATGAAAGGAGGAAATATTAAGAGCAACTCGAAATAAATATATTTAGGAAAGAGAGAATGAATGCAGCTATAATGGATATCTCGGCACTGTAGAATTATATTAGACATAAAGTGGTTTGTGGTATGTAAAATAAGTGATGACGCCTGGAATATGTTTGTGGCAATGAGGTACTTCGCGTCAGGGAATCAGGATTGAATAATCGACAAAGTAGTATGGGCAAATTGGCACCGGGAGCGCCTGTCAACACACCAAATGGTGGGTACAGGGGGACATAGGCTGGTCATTTTGTTTTTGAACCGATGCGCAATTAGTAAGTTGTAATTTGAACAAACGTTAACTGAAATGAAAGATACGTGGTGGGCACAATTACATATAAAAATTAGACATGAAATGAAGCAACCGAAATTGAAAGCTGACATTTTAATACCTGCGGCGGAGCAGACTACTTCAGTAAAAAAGTTAGCAAAAGAAGCAGAAAAAAATTTGAGGGTGCAGAACGCGAAAATATCTCCTTTGCAATGTACATGTAACAACATAGTTATAGTATTGGATAATTCACTAGGAAAGCTTTTCTTATTTTCTTTTTTTTTTACTAACGGCGAGAATGGTACTTTTAAGGACAAACACATGTAGGGACAAATTCCAAAAGTTTACACATACGTACCGTATGCCATTCTGGTAGCGAAACGTTAATATATGGGATTTCAAGGTGCATGGGCAATATCCTGTCCTCTCTGAAGAGGCAATGGATTTGGCGGTAGCACGGGGTTTTTTCTAGCGAGGATAAAAACGAAAGAACACATTATTAAATCAGAACAATGAATGACATTAGCAGATTAGTAAACTTTAAATAAGCGTTATCATACAAACACTTAGTGGGGTAGATGATTTAACGAGGCACTGAATTTAAAGCAAAATGTTAAGCAGAGGGTGTAACAGTTTTTGGGCCAAGCGGCGCAAGCAACCGCCCGATACAAACGGTATACGACTCATTCATTTGTCCGTCCTGTGATAAAAGACACACTTTCTGGTAGTGGTCTGGTCGGCTTCAAACTGCCACGCAAAAAAATGTCGCGGACTGAAAAGTCGTCGGTCAAAAGAAGAGGCAGCACGCTAAACCTCAGCGTGCACGTCCTTCCATCGAGACGCCGGAAAAGATAGAAAAGCGTTTGGTTAGAAACTATAAGCAATGGGGCGCTCGTTCTGCTATGACCGAGAGACGAGTGAAATGACTGGTTTCGCATCAATTTATTTAACGGAATATGGCCTTCATTGAAGAAATCTTCACATGCAATCACATATTGACGAAGCCTACGGCAATGCACTGAAAAAAAAAACATCCCGTTTTTTCTTGTTGTTTTTTTCTGCTTGAGCTTAAGCCGGATCTTGCGCACAACAGTCATCCAAGTTTTATCGCCTCCATGTCTAAAGCCTGACTTTAGCCGACGTGTCCAGCCGCCGAATGGGGACGGGACAGTTTTAGCCAGACGTCGTTAAATGTCGGCGCCAGCTGCGCAGTGCGGGGCTTATATTCAAAGCGCTGTTCGTTAATAAAGCCACGGTGAACAGCCGGACCCGCACCCTCGGGGTTTCCCAAAGCCCGAACTTTCAAACACACCTGGGACTTGGGGCAGTCGCTGATCAAAGTTTAATCTCGTGAAGTAATTTCCGATGCTCCCAATTACTGGCTGGACACATCAAAGTGCCACTTGACAGTCGAGTCTTTTTTTAGTTAACGAAGCCGCAATGTAACGTCCTAGGAATAGTCAAATCACCCCCTTCTTTTTTTCTTCCACCCCGCATAGCTGTCAAAAAGCCATATGACTTTGATGATTTCAACTTTTTGCGACATGCATAGAAATATATTGCCTCCGCCGCTTCTAGTTTTTTTGACGAGTGGCGACTTAAGCTTCAAGTCAATGTGCCTTTCTATGATATATCTAGTCTTCTGTGCTAAAACCTTTAGCTTATACCCAGGCCCAGTTTCCTCATAACTCCAATGACAACTTCTCCCAGAAACAAACAAAAGAAAAAGAGGGCCGTTCATAACATAGAAAACGGTCTAATTGACGAAAGCAAAGCGCGTTAATTTGAGTTTCTTAATTTGCACACATATTAAGCATCATCCATGAATTTCCACAAATAAGATTTATTAAGAGTTCTTCTATCAATTACAAACGTTTCTTCTAGAGTTTGTAAATCAAGCTTCTTATTTATGCTGGATGTAATATCGATCTAGTACATCACGAGACTGAATGTAAAATAACTCCAAGCTTGTATTGCACCTTTATATCGTTCACCGATTACAAAATTCTTTACAAACACCCGCTTTGAGCAATAAAATATATACATATTCACGTTTTGTTTTACGAACTTTGAAACTAAACCAAAATGCACAAAAGAGTAAACTTGATAGCGTTCTCGTGTGGCAATATGTTTAAATATGACTTATTTAGAGAGCTGTTTTTGACGTAAAGGTTTAGTCACTGAATTGAGTGAAATTCGGTTGTTCTTCGTCTTCTTGTTAGTCAACGCGCCCGGGTGCGTTCGTTCCTCGCTCAATGTCGATCGAGACGTCGAGGTAAAACACATTTTAAGCTCCTTATTCTTTTGGTTACGTCCGCGTCCACGGGTACCAGAGGCTCTCTTTGGGTCCCTGAGCTTCCTGTCATTGTGCACGCTTCCCACAGGGTGACAAACGTTTTGTGCGCTTAATTTTTTTTCTTTCTTTTTTGTAGGTGGGGTGACACGTTAATATTTACGTCAGCGCTCAATGAAGTCTTTTGGGGATTTTTCTATTCGTCTGATCTTGGTGACTATTGTGGGCGTTCACTCGTCATTCGAGTGACCCTCACCATACATTTATTTTGTTCAACTAAGGGAGTGGTTGGTTCGAGTTTTCTCGAAAGACCATTGTTGAGCAATGATATTCAGTCTCGTGGACCTGCACTTTGGCTACATCAGCGCTGCGTTTCGAAGGAATGCGGCAGTCTGAGTGGCCTGTCTGGACGGCGCTCCGCTCGTCTGCCCGCTTATCGCGTCGGTAGCTTGAATTTTTGGGGGGACGGTGGGGAATCGGAGGGGAGGAGGGGGTGCAACTGGAGCCCTAAGTCTCGCAATTTCAGCGTGTTGATTTTAGTGTCGTGTTTGTCTTCGAGTGTACTTTAGACATCGGGCAGCTTTTTCCTCTTTTCACAAGTGCGTTCGTACGAAGGTGTGATATCGTCGAGATCTCAGGGTGACGACGACGATCTCCTGGTGCCGTCATCAGCCCAGCTTCGGTGAAACTGCAAACGCTCCTCTGAACGTTGCGCCCGCAGCTAAGATTTTCGTTTTCATTTTTAGTTTTGCGCCGGCGAACGCTTGTTCCCGACTGCATTTGTGCCGCGAGCGGAGTTTTGGTTTTGCTGTGTTTTGGTTCTGGTTGTGCTTTGTCTTTTCGTTTCCACGCTTCCCGAAGTTTTTTCTTATAATCGAGGCGAAAGCGTGTACGAGTTTCCTTTTTAGAGTTTTTTGTTTGTCGCAGTGCGCGTCTCTTTATTGCCTAGTAAATTCTTATTTTTGTTTTCTACCTCTGCGTGCCGTTGCCTTCTTCCCTTGAGTTCACACCGGGAGGAGACCCATCACATTTCACCCGTCCAAATCTAGAATTTTTTTTTTAAATAATAGATTGTATTTCGAACGGAGTTCAATTATTATTTTGATTAATTTCCCCCCAGCTCCGTGACAGGTTCCACGACTAAATTATTGCGAGCTGCCACCATGCACCTAATCATGCAGTAAGCACAGATAAGCTGCCAGGTTCTGTTAGACCAGCGGTCACAGCTTCTTTTTTTTAACGCAGGCTATAAAGCGGTGATTTACTATTTGCAGTCAGATTACGCTTTCTGAAATAGATACATTGAACTAGATTATCCTTAATCGTGCTTAAATAATTCGAATCTATGTTGGAACCAATATGAATATTATTTCTGGGTTTGAGAGAAACTCTGTGTCTTCGTAATTTATGTCTGGCCGTATTACCAAATCTATTATCCAGCTAAATGAATGTTAGAATAGCAATGCCCTATTTCCAATGCTACGAAGTGAACAGTGGAGGTGAGTAAGTTTCAGAGAAGATTTATACTGCAGTAAAAATACTTCTAAACTCCTTTATACATGAAGTATACGTATGTGGATCGTATTTTAAAGCAGTGTTCGCTATTTGTTTTACTCCAGCCATATTTATTTTTGTCTGAGACCAAATAGTTCGCCTATGGTCTCGACTTATCAAGCAAAAACACTGAACGATGTCCAATCGCATGTTTCTAATCAGAACCGCTAAGAAGGCAACGACTGTGTACCACGACGTCGCTACTGGTTCATCAACCTTCCCTAAAAGACATACTAAAGCTCAATGAGAGTATCTAGAAAATCAGCAGAGATGTTTGGACTAGCACCTCAACGCGCCATATTGAGTTAGTTATGGAACTAGATAGACAGGCCTCCGAACCGCTCACGGTGAAGTAGTCGAGAGCTTGATGCGCTGTTTGTATTCGTATTAGCCACATCAGACTTTTACTACTTCTTAGCATATCACGAAATCGGAACGGAAACAGGCATTCATGGTTCACATTTCCGAAGATTCTCAGAAGCTTAGAGGGGAAATCATAGTCATATGATTTTGACGAAACACAAGCGTACAGGCCCCTATTACTCAAACTTTTTAACTTATTTTTTTTTATATATATTTGAAGTTTTATTGTGGTCATATTTACTACTGTTGTCTTGTGTTCTTTTCTTATAACTAGAAAAAGATAACCCAATTCTCTGAATCTGGGTTACTATATTATAGTAAATATTGAAGACAGCAATTTTGTGCGCACTTGGGGTTTGAATGATCATTCATATGAACCTGACAATGCGGGATCCTAGGAAAACCTATTGTTCACTCAGGAGAAAAGGTAAAAGCAAAGTTTATTAACGCCACAATCACCAGGCGCGGCCCGGTAATTGCGGCATTCAACCGCGCAACAAAGAATCTCACCCATCCATGAAACAAGTCAAGCGCAACCACAAAAATGAAGTGCGCTGCGGTATTCACTCGCAGGCCCATGACGAGACGGAAATACTCGTTTTGCGTTTTATTTAACGTCAGAGCTTCAACGTTGTCAACGAAAGCATCGTTTACGCTGGGATGCAATTGTAGCAACTGAAAACGTAATTACTCATGCGGAGGGACATATAATATTCAGATATTGCACTGATGCTGTGTTTCGAGGCCATAACAACAATATAATGTTGTTTTCTCAAACAGAAAATTTGACCGGACAATTCTTTTAAGGGTTTGCAAGAAAACAGACGTGTATTGAATTTGTTTTTATAAGATCAGCTTTCTTGTTTTTTGTTTAGATATGTAACCGGTAGTACAAAAGGTATTCACGGGAGGGCTATGCTGCTCGTTGTTGTTCTCAGCACATGCTAAGAACAAGCTCCCATTTATCATGTGCCAGAAACAACTATCCTGCTTGCGTGTAATGCACTCTGAATGTTGCATAAAGTGCGTTTGAGCCAATTAGAATTTTAGTTTTATGCAGAATGTAACTATAAGCTAGTTCTGATCGTGAGCAGCGAATATCTTAGTGCATGCAGTACGCTGAATGAACGTACGCCGCATTAAGATTACATGAAACAAAACAAAGGAAGCGAGGATCTAGCTAGGACAGCAATAAAGACGCATTTAACTTGGACAAAAACTATTCATGACTTTTAATAATTAAACGTGTGGTGTGATTAAGGATGGCTCACCAGCAACAACAACAAATTACAAATTTTCACTTCTGAGGCAATTCTAGTCGCGCCAATCCAAAAACATTGAGCCCTCAAAAGTCACGCAACCTGGCAGGCGACACCGCAATACTTGGTTCGGGTCAACACGAAGTGAGCATTTTTATGTTTTCTTTTTAAATTTCACATCCAAAGGATTTTTGCGAGCACAAAACATTACCCCTTAGGTTAGTGCCCCAATGAGGTCTTTCTAGCAAACTATTGTCACTCACAAGTTATGAAGAGCATTGTGTGGCTCATTGTGTTCCCACTGCTTGATTCGTAACTCGTTCTTTGAATTTCTAAACCGCTGATGCCGCAACGTCATTAGCTACGGAGGGATAATAAGATGCTGGGGACTCACCACTCTTTCCATTTCTTTGTCACTGACTCTACGCTCTAAAAATGTGGAGGGTCCACTTTCTGACGAAGCACTTGGGTGAACCGATCACTGCAACTTACTGAGGGAGCTTGGCGTGTATATAGCGAGGTTCATTACAGGTATAAACCTATAACACAGAACAAGCCTCGATCATTCTGATAAAGTCGGGAACATAGAATGGGCCGTGCGTGCATTATACGCGCGTTGTGATTTGCTGTGCTTGGTTGCGGAGAGGCTTTGGGTGGCTTCGGTTGGGCTGCAAGCACGGCACACCCTTGTAATATCTGGGTTCATCAGAATGATCAACTTTAAGTTTTCCTGTGGTAGAGTTTTCTACGAGCTTGTCCGAATGAGTTCTCTTAGTGCTCCGCTTCATGATTGTGCTTGAGTAAGACGTCGAATTGTTTTCACTCTTGTATATCTAGTAGCTCCTTGTTTTGATTGAATAATCGCAAGGAGAGGAGATATAACGAACAGTTTACTTTATCAATTAACTTTCGTCTGATGTCCTGACGTCATACACGCGCTGCGCTCTCTCCTTGCTCGCTATGATTCACTGCGTGGTGTTTCAAGGCGACGTGAGGAGCTGCGTCTTATCATGACTAAGTTTGTGCGTGCCGACTGTCGCTGCCTGTCGACAGTCGCCCGCGGACAATACTTCGTTTCACTCTGTGTCAGACCGCAGCCTTCTCTACGATTTATTGAATCAAGTCAAACAGTGTGAAAAGCGTATCCTCACGCCCTTCCTTAGTCGTCGCTGTCGGTTTGCGATCCCCTAGTAAACCAATCATGCACAAAGAAGGAGACTAGATTATGGGAGCTTTGTTGCGCGAGTGGGAGAGCCGGTCACACCAAAACCACTAAAAAGCAAGCGCCGCAGTGATGCACCCCATTTTTTGCCCTGCTTAATCCCCTCCGACGGAGCGCAGCGTCGGTTTTGATAGAGTCGAAGTTCAAATGTATTGTACGAAGTTTGATTGACAAGTATGAGTCGGCACCAAAGGTCGTCTGCGTACTAAGTGCGCTGGACTAAGTGTACCTCGCCTCTGGGGGTTGCCCGCAGACTTAGTATCCCGGACTAAGTATGATGCACCACCAATGGTCTCCTGCGAACTAAGTATGCTGGAGTTAGTACGACTTGCCGCAGACGGTAGTTTGTAACCGAAGTATTCCAGATAAAGTATGACTCGCCGCTGACGGCCCACTCCGGTCTAAGTATCCTCGACGAAGCATAACTCGCGCGCGACTGTAGCCTGCGAACTAAACATGCTGTAATACGCATAACATGCCAGCAAGTGTAGCCTTAGACTACGTGTGACTGAGCGCCGGCGACGGTGGACGCCAGACTAAATATGATGAGCTAATTACAACTCGCCACTGATTGTTGTCTGTCAGCTACTTATTTTGAACGAAGCATGTTAAACTAAGTATCTCCCTGCTTAGAGCTGAACTGGTTGGTTTGACATGCTTCTGAGGCCTTCCAGCTGAACGTAGAGGGAAAAAAAAAACGAAGGGAAGAAAAAGAGACTCATGAATTATACTATTAAGTTCCCAGAGGTAAATTCTTCTTTGGTATTGTATTTGATGGATAGCGTTCACATGTTTCCGACTTGGTTTCTCACATGGGGCGCTCCCTGAAGCCCGCTCATGTAAAGGATTCCTGCTAGCAACTCGGAACACTCAAAAACTGTAAAACGATGGTTGGCCATCAACGCTTTCGTCTCGGCATTACAAAAATCTTGCCCCCATAGGGTCGCGCGCAGCTTTTAAAAACAACTCTGTAGGGTTTAGGATTCTAGGTACACAAGCACAGCTCCTAATACCAGTAGGAGAGAGCCTTTGCAAGCAAGTGCGGCAAAAACAGAAAAAAAAGCACAACCAACGAAAAAGAAGCCCCGAAACCTCTTGTGGGGATGCCATACATCCATGGGATAACGCATCGCCTAAAAAAGACCTCCGGCCGACAATGCGTACAGGTCAATCATTGCATAAAAATGCGTTTTAGAGACAAATTCACAATATTTTTGTAAATAAGCCATCTCTCATAATACTTCACAAAACATATAAAAATGCGCGTCTTTAGATATAATTCACGAATATATAAAGACAAAATGACCACCCTTAATTTTTCTTTTTTATTAGCGGAAATGCAACTGATTTCTCAAAATGTTTCAAGATTGGGCGTTGATACTTAAAAATACTCCAGCTTTTATTTTTTTAAGCTCCCCTTGGCACTTTGCAGTGACTTGGACTAACCTGTGATGGCAAAAGATTGAGCAACATATGACCCCCGAACAGGAAAAGCTACAAGAAACCTTCACTCAAAGCGAGTCAACGTCTTCGCCATAGCGGTTTTTCCGCATATCAGCAAACATTTTGAGCGCTAGTTATGGCATGTTTTATATATATATATATTTTTTTTTACAAGGGGTGAGCATAACTGAGGCGAAAGGGGATTTTAAGCTGGAATACCATTAATTAGCTTACAATTTACAAAAGCACCTTTCCAGCTTAAGCCTCTCGGATCCATTTTTTGTCCACAATTCTGAGGCAGTGGCGCGGTCACTGCGGTTCGAGAAATACGGTCATCATGACATTTTTAGTGTGGATGCTTAAGATCTCTTTTATTCCATCCCCCATTCACCTCTGCTTGCTGCGGTACAATCGTGTATTGAAAGCAATGGAGAGCTCGCATTTAGAAATGCTACCGGCATCTCCATCGAGGACTTCCTAGAGCTGTTAATTTAATACCTTAGGTCTACGTACATCGGGTGGAAGGACGACCTTTACCTACGAAAGTCTGGTGTATGTATTGGGTCATGCGTTGGCCCTGTTCTCAGCGACATCCCTCTCCAGGGTTGATCGAAGTACAGTATCCATGATTCCCTCAGTACCCTGCCTGTACGAAAAGTGTTTCGATATGTCAATGATTTTTTGATTATCTACGAGAGAGGGGTGGAAGGTCATGGTGTACATCAGGTAGTCGAAACCTTCGTTAAGTGCGGTTCGGGACTAAAGTTCACGTTTGAGTAACCCAAGGATGTGACCCTGCAATTTTTGGATCTATCGGTATCGGCCCAAGCCAACCACTTATGCTGGTCCTACTCTCCCCGGTCAAAAAAGCCATTCTGCCCTACACATCCTCCCACTCTAAGATTGTGAAAAGGGGAATAGCCATGTCCATTTTAGGCTCGGCCTTGGAAAAATCATGTTTTCATACCGTGAAGAACAGTTGTATTTCTCAACTTGAACGCCTTAAGGCATCCGGTTACCCTCACGAAGTTCTAATAGAGGTTATGGGGTCTTTATTGAAGAAGGTTAAAAGGGATAGTAGCAGCAGGCAAAATATACAAAAGAAGCGCCCGGTCGTAGTCCCGTACCTGCATAAATTGTCTCACAATTTAAAGCAAATCGCCATCAGGTATGATGTCCCCGTGGTGTTTACAAGCCCCCCTAAGGTTGGCCAAGATCTGCGCAAAACTGGTGTCCGTCCTCGACAAACGTTTACGAGCCGTATGCCACAAGAGGCACAAGAACAAGTTCGTTACCTGCACGCACGATGTGGTCTACAAGATCCCTCTGACGTGTGGTAGATGCTATATAGGACAGACTGAATGATGCGTCAACGACCGGCTCAGAGAAGATTTCTATTCACTTCAAGCCACGGTAGGTGGGCACTTGCCTACACGCTGTCGCTCCTGCCAGTGCACACCGACTTTTGGTGAAACAACTGTTCTTGGGAGATTTCAATACCGGACTACTCGAGAGATCTACAAGGCTTTTCAAATTAAAAAAAAAGACATCAATGCGTCAGCCAGTTGTCCCTGTCGCTTGGTGCTAAAACGGTGTCTTGTTTGGCCAACGCATACGCGCACTAACTTTCGCCGGCAAAGGGTGAAACTATCGTTTTCTAATTTTTCCATTCATTTCTTTTTTTCTTTTTTCATTTCTTTCCTTCGTTTTCTTGAATCTATAGATCCTGACTGTGCATGTTTGCTTCCCTTTCTTTATCTTGTCTTCACTAAACGTGGGGTTCAATTTTCGCGGCTTCCTTTTCCTCCTTTTCTCTTCTTTCTAAATAAATCAGTTGGGACCCACGGCGCTCTTTCGTTCTACAGTTCTTTAATCTTCCGCCGACGTTTTGTGCGCTAAATAGATAATTGGGGTTGTGTGGATATTTAGACAGCCTGTAGTTGGTCAGCCATTTCAAAGTTGCGACGAGTCACTCGCTGTAGATGAGCAATTTAGCCGGTGCAGTACAATTGCTAGCCTGGGGTCTTTAACGTGCACCACGCAGTAGTGATACATGACCGCACGTCGGTACGATGCTCATCCAGATTGAAACGGGCAGGGATGGGGATTGAGCCCAGAGAGAGAGAGAGCAGTGCTGAAAAGAAAGGAAGCCTGGATGTGATTCATTCCAGGATCCCTGGGTTCTGCAGCGCGAGCTTTCGCTCCACGTGCTCCAAGCTGCCGTGGGCTAGCCCACTCGGTCACCGATCCCCGCCCCTGTTAATTATATTTGTTTACACCTAGGCGCGCTTGATGGAACACAGCTTGCCTAAGCAAAAGGGAATCACCACCCTTGCTCCTGTAATATTATCCCGCTAACCACCGAAAATTCAGGGTCTAGTGAGCTGAAGTTGACTTGCAGGGGGGTATATTTTCTAGACAGTGGAGGGCATATTGTAACCCAGTTTTCTTCTGTGTTTCAGTTTGACTCGGTCCTGTGTAGTTTCGCTCACAAATGCGGCAAGCACTCCCACAGCATTTAGTTCAATATTCGCCAAGCCTTGTTTATCTCGAGAATCTAGATGCACTGTTTTTGACAAAGCGTCCGCTAGCATAAGTCCATACGTTTTCTGCCCGGTAGCGAGAGGTTTGCGCCCAGTGGCGAGAAGTCATACTTCATCAGTCTCAAAAATAAACGTTGTAGGCGAGGAGAGACATCACCCAGGCTCTTTTTTGATAAAGCGACCAACGGGTTGACATCACTCTAGAGTAAAATTGGTCGACCATATGTGAGATGGTGGAATCTCTCATACCCAAAGACACGTCCAAGCGCCTCTGTCTCCATCTGAGAGTATCGTTATTCTATGTCAGAGAGTGATGTAGAGGCATAGGTTACAGGACTTCACGGCTTGCCGTACAGCTGGAATGAGGCTGCTCTGATTCCATCTTTAGATGAGTCAACCGACAGTTTTGCGCATATACTAGGGTCAAAAATCGCAAAGACTCGAGAACTGGCGAGTAAGAGTATTAACTGCTTCCAGTCGCAGTCATGAGCCGCGCTCCACTCGAAAAGCACATCTTTGCAAAGCAATTGTCTAAGATTGTTTGTACGAACGGATAATCTCTATACGTATTTCCCGAAGTAATTTATAACTCCAATCATGCGCTGGAGAGCTTTTTTTTTCGTGGTTGCATCCATCTTCACGACATTTTCTGAAAGACTCGGATCAGGCCTGATGCCTTCTTTGCTCAACACATCCCCCTGAGAAATCACTTCTGGAATTCCAAACTGGCATTTCTCTCGGTTTAGTGTCAGACCTGTGTTATGTCCCGCTTGCATTGTTCGTCGCAACCGATCATTGTGCTCCTGTTGCGTATAGCTGTCAAGACCAGCACTTCCTCAATGTACACCCGTGCCCTTTTTAGTCCTTCAAATATTTCGGACGTCGCCTGTTGAAATACTTCTGGCGCTCAAGCTAATCCAAAAGATAACTTCAAAAAGAAGGGGTAAAAGCACAGGCGAGCTGGTGAAGAACTTTCATCGTGAACCGGAGACACTGCAAAATAAAATAAAAAAACAGACAAAACAACAAGTCTCAAACACAGCTACTGGTTTATTTGAACACACCCGCTTTTATATATACACCACGACCCTCATCTCCGAAGCCGACTGGAGCTGTTGTGGTCCGTCGCTATGTTGACGACATTTTGATTTGTGTTTTTGATGAAGGGTTGGCAGGGACGGTTTAGAAGTGTATAATAGGAAAGTGCTACGATTTGACATTCACGAAGGAAAGTACCCTTCAGGGCAAGATTCAGTATTTAGACCTCCTACTACACACAGAAAAGGGCTTGTGCTGGAGGTACTGCAAAAAATCGGCAAAACACTTGTTCGTAGCTGACAAGTGTCACTCGAAGTTAGTCAAGAGGGATGTAATTGCGTCTGTGGTAGATAACGCGTGTAAGAAGTCTTGTGTGCATCGGGTTGGAGAGGGAATGGTGTTGCAAAAGTTGCGTCTTTTGGAGGCGGGCCATGACCAGGATATAATTGCTAGTGTTATGCTCAAGGTGTTAGGAAATTGTAGTTCGGTTCCCCTGGAAAAAACCGGTTGTAAAGAATGTTGTCTGTGTGCCTTACTATCATGGAATCTTTCATAATTCAAAGTCACTGGCCTAGAGGTTCGGAGTAAACTTAGTTTTCAAAGCACGACATAAATTGGAAGGTTTATGTCTCGTCCTGTCTCGTCCTGCAAATTACATGGCTTTTGAATGTGTCGTTAGCTTTCGGAGTACAATAATCTTGGAACTTCTGAACCACCACCGCATACGTTTTCCTGTCTTCCGTGAGAGTGAATGTGTTGAAAACGTTCACAGCTTCAGGTCCCGCGACGTGCAGTAGAATAGCTATCTTCTGTTGGTATGTTCGAGCCTCTGAATCAGAGACCGTCGCTTTGAGGAACAACTCTGCTGTATATATCCGCGAGTCCATATAATCATCATCAACAAACTCCGGGGGGGGGGGGGGGGGATCTCGCTGTGTTCGCTCGAGCAGCCATCTGTAAAAAGCCATTATGTTCCTTTCATAAAGTGTTCTTTGGATTGTGTCCCTTACCCGGTGTTACTTAGCCTGCGATGTAACAAACTCCAGTCGTTCGAGAAAACGTTTCCAATGTCTGCGACGTTCCCTGTCAAGAAAAAACCTTCCGGTGGCTTGAGCAGCCCCATATACCCGTTGCTCTGGGGCAGGAGGCGCGAGCCCGTCCGGAAGAATTACGCAGGACGTGACCATGTTGTGCTGGGGACACCATTTATGTGGCACTGTGTCTTTCGATTTTCCACGTGCCACGATCGAATACAAGCATCTGCCAGCGTCTGCAGATGCGCAGTAGAAACGTCTAAAAGATATAAAATAAAAATTATGCAGCTTGCGGACGCAGCGTCCCAATAAACGTTTCTTTTATTTGTTTTTTTTTTTTCATAGATTTAGCGAGCCGGCATGTTTCACTTTACGTAATATCGAAGCCGAGGCTACTCGCAAAAGCATGTCCTCCTGAACGATGCTCGCATTGCACGAGCGCGCGTGCTTGGCAGGGACGCGCAAAGCTAGCAACTCTCTCTTGTGGCCTCTGCTACGCTGACACTTACCGCTCATCCAGACTGGAAGTGGATCCGCGTTCGCAAAGCGGTTGCGAACGCGAATCCGCTTCCAGTGTGAATGAGCGGTTAGAGTGGAACGGAGTATCGAAAACTGTGGTGGGGAAACGTACTGACCCATGTTCGAAACGCGAGCCAAATATTATATTTCGCTCGCCTGAAGCACTGCTCAAAACTTGAGAGCTACCGGCCTAAAGTGGACTTCAAGGTCGCCCGGTCCAGATGTCTGCCGGGTTTGGGCATCATGTAGTAATTGAGAGTCCACACTCATTAAATACAATACTCCGTTTCATCCAAGGATGGGCAGTATTTGGAATACAAGTATTTGAAATACGTATTTCAAATACTTTGTGTATGTTGCATATGTATTTAATTACAAATTGGGTAATGTATTTGACGTGTGTATTTAAATACTAAAATGTGGGTATTTCAAATAAAATTGTAATTAAATGCAATTTTTAGGGCGAAAATACATCCCTCAAATTTATTGTCACTGTCCAGAGCAAAAAGAAAACTACATTCTGCACCGAAGGCAGTGTCTCTCAATCGAGAACAAGCGTTTAGTGACTTTGTGATTACGGTGCTAGTCCAGGGCAAGAATAGTGAAGAAATCGACGTTGACAGGCAGACTGGCTAAATAAGTGCCTGTGACAACTTGTGATGCTTTCCAGCCTGATTTCCATTCATATTTTTGCCTAGAACATTCTAAATGCGCGGGTCGTCCTGATATTCGTAACTGGTGCGAGTTGCAACAAAACAAAATTCTCTAGCTAGTGCTGCGCGTCTTGGTGGTCTCGGTTCTTTGTTGGTCTATACCAAAATGTAATCGACAAAGAGAGCTGCTTGAAGCTCGGTACTTTTTTCACCTATTACGTCCAAGCTGATTACATTTTTTTGTGATTATATTTCTATTACGTTACTAGAGCCTCGCACACTAACTCCCGAGCGTGCGATGCAAAATTAAAATGAGATACACAGAAACCCGTTGCAGGTGCCCTGAAGTCGCTGACGCAAATTTTGAGGAATGTATTTGGAAAAGTATTTGGAGGAGACCAAATACATTTGGTTGTATTTGTATCTTGTGCTTAAAGGCTTTTTTGGAAATGTAATTAGATTTGTAATTAAATACATTTTTGACGAAGTATTTTGTATTTGTATTTTGATACATATTTTCATGTATTTTGCCCATCCCTGGTTTCAGCTTACGTCCAGATGCAGCTGATGCTACAAGCGCGAGCTCGGGGCTTTCGTCGTCCCTACCAAGCACGCGCGCTCGTGTAGTGCAAGCGCTGTTCAATGCCACATGCTCTCGCTTGTGGGGGATCGGTGGTCGAGTGGGCTAGCGCACACCAGCTCGGAGTATGTGCAGCGAAACCTCGCGCTGCAGAACCCCGGAATCTTGGGCTCAATCCCCACCCCTGCCCGTTTCGATCTGGATGAGCATCGTACCTGCGTCCGGTCGTGTACCACTACTGCATGGTGCACGTTAAAGACCCCAGGGTAGCAATTGTACTGCACTGGCTAAATTGCTCATCTACAGCTGGGAGACTCGTCGCTCGCTGAGGCAGACCAAGTTCTAGGCTGTATAAACATGCAAACCCCCCCCCCCCCCCCCCTCTCGCTTGTAGCATTGGCTGCGTCCGGACTTCAGCTGAAATGAATTATAGAAGAGAACCGGCGCTCGTGGCTTTATGACATGAGCTCGCACCTCGCTCTCAGCTGCTGCTCGAGTACCCCGTGCAACACCGATACAACAATCACCGCGCCGTTCAGTCAGCAAACACAAAGGTACTGCGTGGAGCCTTATTCAGACCCACGCGTACCTGAACCTTAATTACATGCACCTCATTCCCCCTCCCCCAAATACCCGGACAAATGATCGAGCACTCAACCACCCCCGCCTACCCTCTATCACTCTACTTGGACCTCTCCGGCACTACCGGGCAAAAACATCCAACTCATCCCCCACCCTTATCATTCTTCTAAGGAGGCTGAACTGCCTAGCACAGCTTCTGACGACCAGCAACGGCTGATCAAGCGGGCCAGCCAAATACCTGGAGCCAATGGGGCCCTGCACTGTGGGCTGAGACCAAAAAGAGGACAAAGCCACGCTCACGCGATGATTCTTTCGAATTAATTCAGATTTTCTTCTCCTCCTCTCGAGCGGATTATGATGTATATCTCATAAAGCCTTTCCTAAACATACCCAACGCCGCCCTCACTCTCGCATTTTTTTTTTTTTAAATGTCAGAAACTTTCTTTGCGCACTTGCATATCTCCTCGCATGCCGCACGCTTCACCTCATTTACTCTGCAGTTACTTTTTCCCTCGTTTTCTGATTATCCCCCAACCGCTACTAGTATTAATCATAGATTTACACGACATTTCTTCACTTCAACACAGCCTGCGTATCAGCATTTTTAACTATATAGCGTTCTTTAGTTAACTTCCCTTTTCACCTTGCAATGCACACGAAGCAATTAAAAAAAAAGGATAACTAGTAGCCAATGTGAGGAATACTGAGAGGCTAAATTATGTTAACAAAACTAATTTAAGAGGGTAATTACGATGGCGGACTCAGTCGTAGTAATCCTCTTTCGCGAAAAGTGCAAATACCAAAATCATTTTTGTGCCATCTATTAACAATACAAATATATTCGACATTTGCATTACATACATCTGGGTGCATGTATTCATGTCAACGTACGCCCTGACCAGGCTTCGAATGGTTCGCATGTGCTCGAAACATTGAGACGTTTTTGTAGAGTAAAAATATCAGAGGAGCTTTCGACTTTCCGAGCCATGTGCAAAAGAAATGAACTTGCCTGATAAATAGTAGAAAACGTGTTAGGAGGGGAAACACATTAAGGAAAAAACGCCCAGATGAAAATCACGCCATACAAATATGATTGTGTTTCGATTCATTGCGGCTCAAAGTTTAGCTTTCCGTTTTAACTCATTTCTGTTTTAATAAACATTTTCTTTGTTCGGTTTCGAAGTCTGCGTCACTTGTGCTTATGTTGTGTTCTATATATGTTACATTTTAGGCAAAACCCTACCGAAAAATCCGGTATAACTTTTCACTATCCGGAATATGGAACCGGAAATTTGCTACTGGAAACCCGAAATCCAGATTGCAGACAAAGGAATAATTTCTGAAAACCTAAATTCCTGATAGAGTCCAGATAGAATCCAGATAGATTTCCGGTTCTATAATCTGGATAGCAAAAAGTTATACCGGATTTTTTGGTAGGGAAGTCGTAAATCGAGTCATTTAGCAAGATATACGCGCCTAAGTTTTCAAATTTTCTATTCGTTGACTGCTGTTCACTTTGCTTCTACGTTGCTCGTTTTCTTTCTAGGAGACACCACCGCCTAGTGCCGCGTTCACGACTTATGCGGTATCTCACTGCACTTTAGGAATGCATCGGTATCGCAGGTCGTTTCCGCCAGTAATAGTTTTTTTTTTTTTTTTTTTTTTTTTCTTTACAGATACGTCTTATTGAGAAATGCTCTTTGCAGTTCCGCAATACCCCTGGTATATCACATGGACGCTGATGAGTAGCTAGACGAAGCTTGTGCCCTCAAGTTTGAGTACGATGGTGCCCGCGTCCTCAATTTTCGCTATTCGAAACCTGTGCGGTCCCCTAAACTCTCTAATAAGCTAATACTCAAGGACACGGAACGAATCAGTGGAATGCGCAGCTTCGCGCACCTGCCACACCATCTGAGGGGATGATCTACACTATTCCATGACACGGGATGGAAGTGTACATAGGCATATCTAACCAGGCGACTACCAGTTCGCTCCCAGGCCAAAACTCCCGATAGGTGATGCCAGCAGGCCACGAATCTGCAGTGTTATCGCCTTTTTAACACAGCATATATTTATGCGTACACCGTTTGTCGTGCGATTGTTTCGCACTTATATCACCTGCGCTGATGTTCTGTGCTTGAAGATCGACTGGCCGGTACCACGCTTGCGACAGCTGCGAAAGGGCGGCCCCACGACCGTCGCAACGTTGGTTCATCGTATCGTCCAGCACGCGGTACATCGCCAGTTGAAGAATGAGGCAGTGCATGCTTTCTGAGGTCTGTGCTGAATTGTCTTTTCGATCAAACGATTTGCAGCTTTTTTGAGGCTACAGAAGTAGGGTTCGTATTCTTTATTATTAATAATATTTAATGTGTGTCTTCGATGACCCATGACTCTGTGTATATTTGGTACGCTTTAGGTTCAACGCAAAGTGACCGTGAAAAATAGAGTTAAGCGCGACTGAAACCGGTCAATACTCAACTGGCTGTTTTCGGGCGAAAAGAAAAATAATTTGGAGCCAAAAATTGTGTTCTATGGAGTTGAGACCTTATAACAAAACTTTTCAATAAAAACCTCGGTGAAAATAAATAGTTCATTCCAGTGTTCCTTTAAGTTAGGTGCTGTTAGCAGCGTTACTTGTACTTCTCACCATTACATTGGAAAACTCAGACGCCATTACTAGGCACACTCATTTCCAGGACCAGAAACATCCTTTCGCCGGACAAAACTAGAACTCCTATTCAGTGAGGCTATGGAACAAAATAATATCGGAAAGAAAGCCCGAATTTTTATAAGAAATGAACCTCGTCTTATAAAGATAATATAAGAATTTCACAATAAAGGAAGAAACGGAATGCGAAAGTACGGAAAAATGTAATAACATAAGTCGCTAGACCGGCGGTACCGTCACGTCAATGAAAACAAAGCGTGCACTTAGAATACAGATTTGAAATGAAAATTGAAAAAGTGGGCAAAACAAATAAAGAGGGAAAGGGAAAAGTGCAAAAACGATGTAATCATGAGTTTTAACAAACTCAGAGAAAATGCATACAAACGTATAAATTAATGTATGAACGCGACATCGAGGAATGAAAGCAACAAGCAAGGCCGCGTGCGCGTCGATGTTTGCTGTAAGCGAGGAGCAGTATATTATGCAGGCGTTTCGCTTCATGTCTGAGCATTCGCTACCCAAGTTTTATACGGACGCCCAACGTCCCGTCTCGACTAGACGGACATTAAGAATAAACAAGCGCTACAGGCTTCAATTTGAAATATGTTGTTTGAGATAGGAATCGATGTTTGTTTTGAGCCATAATCGGATATCTATTTTTGTTCCTGAGTCTTTGGTTGTCGATTTTTTTTTTCAGTCGCAGTCGGTATACTTGGATCTCTCATGCAAATGAGCGACTGAACATCATTCAAAAGAAGAATGATCGTCTGCTTTCAAATTCGCAGATCCCATTCCATAGCTTTTAACGTAATGTACTGTTTATTGATGTATAATCTCTCGACGCATTTTCTCTATATTTTTCGACACTAAGTCTCTACAATTTTTGCATTTATATCGTTTACAAATATTCGTTCGAGTGTCGTACTTTGCACCAGAACCCTAACATATACGAAAGTCGCCATATAGACTTGGGAAGAGCTTTTTTAGGATATATTCACTATGTTATCAAATTAAAAGCAAAGAGATTTCAATTTTTGTTTTATTTTTATAACAGAAATATTCATATTAGATAATGGCGATCAAAAGATTCCTGCACTTTTAAAACTCGATATAGTTATTTTATTTTTTTTCGCGTTAACACGCGTATTTCCGCATTGTTTAATAACTAGGGATACGCGAATGCTGCTTTGAAATCGAATAGCCGAACTTCATTCGTAGGCCGCATTCTTTAATGAGGGCCCTTATTTCCTACATTCTAGAGCACTGTGAGGGCTCTAAATGGCAAAGCGCTATTCGACTCGAACCACTTCTCGCACACTCCTATATATAACATGTCCTATCTAGGAGGCCAACGCAAAAAGGACATCCACACTGGACTCATTTTGAACCCCCAAACGATGTCAACGTTGACGTTGGTGACGACGACGACAACGGCACGGGACGTCAAGGTGACGGCGTCCTTGTCAATGCGACGTCATAAGGACGCTTGATGTCCATTCGTGGACATCGTTGTCGACATGACGCAACTCGACGTTACGAAGACGTCCCGACAGCTTCAGGACGCCAACGTTGACGTCATCGTCGACGACGTTACACGACGTCAAGACTACATCGTGACTGCGCGTCGACGTTGATGCTGGCGAAGGCGACGACGTTACACGCCGTCAAGGCTTCGTTGTGACGCTGACGTTAACGATGACGTCAGGTCGACGTTAACGCGACGTCATAGAGATGCTTGACATCGCGTGGGCGTCGACGTCAACGTCGGCATCGATGACCACGTCCACGTCGTCCTCGACGCGGCGCGCGACGTCATGACCGCGTTGCAACGGCGACTTGATGTCGCGTAACGGCGTCGTCCTCAACGCGACGTGGTGTCACGACCGCGTTACAATAGCGACTTGATGTCGCGTAACAGCGTTGTTCTCAACGCGATGTCACGACTGTGTTACAACGGAGACTTGATGTCGCGAAACTTCGTCGTCCTCGACGCGACGAGATGTCACGACGACCTTACGACAGCATCTTGGCGTCGCGTAACGTCGTAGTCGACGATGACGTCGTGGCGTCGTCGTAACGTCACGTCGTCGTGTCGTGGTGCTTTGACGTTACTTTTGACGTCAAAATTATAAAAATATTCAATATCACCTTCACCTGCGCCGTTGCTCGATCGCACGCAGCGATGGTGGCGCTGCGATCGAAGAGGCTTGGTTCCATCGCTTTCCACATCGTGAGATGCAACCGAAAGCATGAGTGGAGCCTGTAGCTCGTCCCACTCGTACTTTCTAGTACACTCTAGCTCCGCTGGTCTTCCTTCTTCACGAGATTGGAAAGGCTGAACAATTTTTTTGTTGTTTTAGAGCGCAGCTCTTAGGGGCCCGTTCCCGGCTTGAGCGGCGTCGCCGTCGGCGTCGCCGTTGGCGTCGCCGTCGGCGTCGGCGTAACCAAGGTCATCCCAAGGTCACGTAGCCCCCAAGGTCATCCCAAGGTCACGTGACCCCCAAGGTCACGTGACACCCAAAGTCACGTGACCCCCCGAGGTCACGTGACCCCCCGAAGTCACGTGACACCCCCAGGTCACGTGACCACCCCCAGGGTCACGTGACCTCCCCGATGACGTCATCGGCATCCGCATCGTCATCGTCATCATCACTGATGACGTCAGCAGTGACGTCACTGATGACGTCATCAGTGATGATGACGATGCGGATGCCGGTGACGTCACTGATGACGTCATCAGTGATGATGACGATGCGGATGCCGGTGACGTCATCAGTGACGTCACTGATGACGTCATCAGTGATGATGATGATGACGATGGGGATGCCGGTGAGGTCATCAGTGACGTCACTGATGACGTCATCAGTGATGATGACGATGACGATGCGGATGCCGGTGACGTCATCAGTGACGATGACGTCATCGGGGAGGTCACGTGACCTGGGGGTGTCACGTGACTTCGGGGGGCATCCGCATCGTCATCGTCATCATCACAGATGATGTCATCGGAGTCCGCATCGTCATCGTCGCTGATGACGTCATCAGTGACGTCACTGATGACATCATCGGCATGGTCACGTGACTTCCCAGGGTCACGTGACCCCCCCCCCAGGTCACTTCACCCCCCAGTACCCTTCCCTCCTCCTCCTCAAGAGCTGCGCTCTAATTCGGTGTTACAGGGAGTTGTAAACGGCTTTCACTTTTTTGTTTGTGAGATGACAATGGTTTTCCTCTCCTTTCAAAAATTTCCACTTTCAAACATTAACAACTACCTTGCTTCTGTTTTCAGCTGCAAACATCCTTCGAACACACCTCCGGTACCTACTCTTTTTTTCAATATAATTGCCCCTTTAACAATCTCATCCGCCGGTGTAGCCGGAATTATCGATCGCCTCACAGTTTCAACCTGCCCCAGATATGACAACACGAACGAAATATCAAGTGAATTCCTATCGCTGAATCTTGCACATTTGTTGGCGGAGGGACGTCTTTTTCTGGCTGGAAAGTGTTAAAAATTATTATCGTCTTTAAGAACGGTGATTGGTCTTCATCTTTGGAATTATTGGGCCATATTGTTAACATATATTCAGTGCACACTCCTAAAGCATATAATATTTCGTCGAGTCGTGACTCACTTAGATGAAAATCTATTATCTCTTTACCACCAACATACCTTTGGGTAGGGGTTTTTCTTCTGAGACCAGGTTAATTGATGTCACCCCTAAATTACATGCCGATTTCGAAGCTCGTGGAAAACTTAACGCGATATTTTTAGATTGTTAACGTCGTTGGCTGTGTCATGCATCTTCATTTACTAAGAAAACTATATGTACTCATATTTGCACTCAAAATAAAATGTCGTGTTATTTAATGGTTTTCTTCTTTTTTTTTTTAAGCCGGGCAAGTTGTTAGTTGTTAACATTCATATATTTGGGTTATGTGCTTGTGGGATTATTCAGAGCTCCGTCCTGGGACTCCGTTTTAATATTTATTAAGGACCTCTTTTTTTCTATTCTACCTCATAATACTGCGCCTTTAGCCGATTTTTTGTGTATTTTAGTGTTCAGTTGTTTCACCCAAATACCATGTGCTCTTATAAATTGATTTATCCACCTGAATGAATTGTTGTTCCGAAAAGCTGATGACTCTTTATTACTAAAAATGCAAGCGCATCCAGCTCACCCGACAGCGCTCAAGCTCATCATTCACATAATTTAAGGAAACCCAACCCCCTTGAAATTGTCATAGTGCGCTCCTAACATCTCTCTTATCCTGGACCGCACACACGAAATCCCTTTCACTCAATAGTAAAAAAAACCTTAGGTTACATCCTTTGTTGCCTACACTTTGCTCATCAAAACCTTCGCCAATTAGCCTACCAAAGCCTTGCCCGACCAAAACTTGAGTATGCCGCTGCCATCTGGATATTCCTACCAAGCGTACCTCATCTACCAATTGGAAGCCATTCAAAATTGTGCCGCTCGCTACATCCTGCCCATTTACGAGCGCATTGGAAGCTACACAACTATGAAGTCACAATTGGCCAAAATAATTAGCTTCACGAGGAAAATGTTGACGTACATGTCTTTTTCATTACACTAAGCACTATCATCCTGAAATTAAAACGGTGCTAAGGCATCCATCTTTTCGATCTTCTCCTGGTTTAACAAACTCTAACACTGTACATGCGCATCTGTCCATCTACAATCACATATAAAACCTCATTTTTTCTACCGGGTGTCGAAAGGAGCGGCCAGGCTCTTTAAATGGACCGCAAAAATCGGTTTCTTAACCTATCGCGCTACGTATTTGTGCAGCGTTGCCCAGAGTTGGTGCATTTTTTTTATAAAATTTGCAAAGAGTGAATTTCAGGAAAAAGTAAAGAAAGAAAACGGCTTAACTCCTATGGAACGCAGCGAAACCACCGGTCTTCAATCAATAGAGCGCCTTATTGTTCGAAGACCGGTGGCTTCGCTGCGTTTCCGCGGTAGTTAAGCCTTTTTCTCTTTTTTTTTCACTTTTTCTTCAGGTAAGTTTGCTCTTCCCATACAAAAATGGTCTATGGACGCCTATGGAAAATCTTATGGTAAGCTATTACCTTCCATGACCCTCTATGGGCAGCCATAAAAATTCATAAAACACGCTATAACCACCTATAGAAAAATGTATGTCTTCAAAGCTTTAGAATCTCGACCATTCCGATTTCTATGCGTGGCTATAGAATAATTTATGATTACGCAGCTGTAGACTCGCGACTATTCAATATTCTTTAGCGAGCTATGGAAATATGTATGTCCTTGATGCCATAGATTCGCGACTATTGAACGTGCTTCAGCCGGCTATAGAGTGGTGTATGTCCCTAAATCTATAGAATCGCGACCATTGAATTTTCTTTAGCCGACTCAATAGTGTTCTATGTCACCAAAGTGCTAGCCTTCGACCTTACAATGTGCTTTAGCCGGCTATAGAGGGATGTATGCCTCCCGAGCTATAGACTCGCGACCATCCAATTTTCTTAGCCGGCTCAACGGTTTGCTTAATAAGCCAACGCGACCCTTTTTTTTTTTTTTTTTTTTTGCAGATGTACGAAAGTGGAAGGAGAGCCATCCATGCGATCGATCGGGGCCAGAATTTTTTTCAGCCAGGTTAACAGGACCTACGTCGCCGCGGCTATACGCCCGCGATCACAAAAGCGTCCTTAGCTGCTTATAGGACAATTGCAGTTTTGCCGGCTGCTTTCCCTGCGCATTGCCTTATTTCGGCGTTGACGTCATCTCAATTTTCCGTTTTTTAGCTCTAATTATCTGTCGTTTCCAGTGTATTTTGTAAGCATATGTATTTCGTAGCGCGCCTTCTACTTTGTCCGTGTCCCTGCCACGTTTGTATTTCTTTCTGCCCTGTGTGTTAAATATATTTAATGTTTTTTGTGTATATTTCGTCGTTCTCGACGCGGCTTAAACGAACATAAACCCGCTGCTTACGCCACTGCAGAGGTGAGCTCTTGTCACAATGGTTTATCGCGCTATAAAGCCGTCTATTGGACTCGTATAAAGTCTCGAGAGGCCGGTTTCGAATGCCGGTGCAGTTGTCATCGGTGTAGGCAGAGCAACGACGTAGCAATCGCGAGGCGAGTGCCGACTGCGTCTCGATCTGGCCGGCCGTGCTCGCTCTGTGGAAATGTAAGCTTGGGATTCTCGAGCAGCGTTAGCTTACTGAAGATGCAATACACTACTTGGTCGTCGCGAATCCTTTGCCCTTTGAATGGCTTCGAAGCCGTTCCAGCGCCCGGAGTATACCCTACGCAGCGTCCTCCAACAACCGTTCGCACAGCATCGGAACCCTCCGTCTGCGAGCGCCGGCGGTTCGCCGTCGCGGGGATTATGTTCACGGGAGTTCATGTTCGCGGTGTTTCATGTTCGCCGCAGGAGTTCATAAAATGCTCCTATTCAAGTCGCGACGATAAATCGTCGGCGCTCGCAGACTGCCAGGGGGCTCCAGAAAGGTTGCGATGCTGCGCGGGCGGTCGCTGACAGGCGCTGCAAGCCTAGGGTACGCCGAGCACTGGAACGTTTTCGCCGGCGTTCGCAGGACAAAGATTCTCAAGGACAAAGCAGCGTCCTGCATCATCAGCAAGTTAACGCTGCTCGAGAGTCCTACGCTCACATTTTATCAGAGTGAGGCGCAGTCGTCTCTCACTTTGCGTTTGCTGCGTCGTTGCTCTGACTAAACAATTGACAGTTCTCTCGAAACTTCATGAGCGTTAAATCGACGCGTCTATAGCGCGATAGAGTGTCGTGACAACAAAAAAGCTTACCCCAGCAGGGGCGTAAGCAGCGGTGCAATGTCCGTCAACGCCCACGTCGAGAACGGTGAACTATACACAAATAACAGCCGAAAAAAAATTTATATTATTAGGCACGCGCTACCCTAGGTGCGTCCTCTTATCTCACTGTTCTGCAAATTCAACAAATCAGCAAGCGCTGTGGCTAATTTTTCTTCTTTTTCTTTAAATTATGAGACATTAAAGTCATTGTAGCTTCTTGGAGCACCCAGCCCACCCATGTGTCATCATGGTGCTCAGAGATTGTAATTGATGGCAGTGATATAGACTGAACTCACGGATGAAAAATGTATTACGGCACAAATTTCTTAAACCACGCAATCATAAATGCCACAACGATGCAAAGATTCCCAATATTGAAGTTTAGAACTGCGAACCTAACAGTGTACACGTAATTCAAAAGTGCTTGGTAAAAAAAAAAAAAAAAATATATATATATATATATATATATATATATATATATATATATATATATATATATATATATATATATATATATATATATATATATATATATATATATATATATATTTATTTATTTATTTGTGGACATCCTGCACAAAAAAAAAGTATTCGCCATTAATTATTCATTTTAAATTATAAAGTGGGCTACACGGCGTAGAATATATCTTCAAACCTGCCTCGTTTTGGGTCACTTCTGGGAAGTGCAGCTTTAGAAAGAAGTCCAAAAGCTGGGGGGGTCTTCATGGAGTTGTCCTGTTCACTCGGTAGTGACAGCAGAGTAGACGCTATGCGTGTTTGAGGCCAATCATATCTCTGGTTAGGGTCCCGTGACAACTGTCTCGAAGCTGGTGATAACGCTGGACACGGCAACTGCCTTAAGCCCAAGGCAACACACAGCATCCACTGCACTATCAACCTTGGCTCGAACTGTCGACAGGATATAAGTGACACATTCTCTCGCTGTGTTCATTGTTGTTATGCTTCTGAAGATTAGTGTTTGTGATCGCACCCCCGTTCTGGCCTTGAAGGAGCTCTGCTTTTCAATTCCTCTGTTTTCTCTCTCTCCCTAAGCTGAAAGCATTGTAGAAGGTGCGGACTCGGCGGACCAATCAACCGTAGACTTTTAATCGCTTCACTCCGCTCTCTGTGCGCATGTAACGGAAGGAGCGTGATCACGTGGTTTGACGGATGACGCATTAGCCGCTGCCAATCCCGGAATGAGGCCTCTTGCGGACCTAGTTTCGCGTGTCGTGCGGCCCGCGGGGCTGCTGTCGATTTCGCTTCTATGGTAAAAGGTATCCCGATCGAAAAGTACTACCCGTGTGCCTGCAACAAGCGATTTTTTCAAAGAAGCCCAAGGCATTCTTGTGATGCGTTCAGTGTTCGGTTCGGCAAATGACAGCTTGTGCTACATCGTGGTGAATCTTCACGGGTCCCTTCCTTCTCGGTTTTGTGTTTGAGTGGTTGGTCTGCAGTGCTCGTGTCGACGTATATTTCGGATTACATCTTTCAAGTCCGGTATTTTGAACGTAAGTGCGCTGCAACCTACTCAGCGACAATTGACCGTTCTGTACTGTCTATCTCCTGGCACTGCCTATCTTCTGACAGCTGGGAGAATAATTTCCCCGTAATTCTACTGTAGTCGCCTGCCATTAGCTCTCTGAAATCATGTGAAAATTGTAGTTAGAATACTGACATTCTTATTCCCCCGCGTTTTGTGAAAAGACGTTTCATGGAAACCTTTTCGTGGATACACGTTTCCTGGACACACGTTTAGTCGGCACTCGTTACGCGAATAGCGCGCTGCAGGGACATTTCGTCGCGCCTGTATTCCTGAGGCGCGTGCTCACCGACTCAGCCCACCCGTTCACGCCACTTCTTGGCAAATCATTACAAAAAAAAAAAAAAAACGTATTTTGAGTTGTTTATAAACGTCACGTGTTTATGAAACAATTTCGATGAAACGTCTTTTGATAAACTCTAATGCCAGCGCCAATGAGTGGCGACGGGCATTAGAATTTCGGGGGGAAGGGGAGGGGGGGAATTCGGCCGGCTGCCGGGTGACAAGACACTACCCAGGAATTCCCTATGGTTCTTGTTTGCTTTGCAATATTCTCAGTTGTATAACAGTTCAGTAGTACCTCTTCACACAGTAGAGATTGCTTAATGTGTGCTTGTCTACAGAATGGGCTGTGTGTAATAAACTTCTAGGAGATATGAAAACAATACCTTGTGTCTGTTTACTTGTGATTTTGCAAACACCTGAGTGAGTGCATTTGTTTTTGTTGCTGTTTTGTTGAAATGTTAGCTCTTTGTTTTAAATGGGGCTATGAAGTTCGGCACGAATAACAAGTTTTTTTTAAAGATTTCCAGTGACAACAAATAATTTGTTTCACATTTCATACGATTGCGGTAAAAAGAAAAACTACAGGCTGCTATGGCACGATGGTAAAGAGACTCATAAGACGAGCTATTCGCGACTCCAGCAAAACGGACGCCGCCAAGCGGGGAAAACCGGGAACCAGCCGGTCCAGGTCGCTCCGCGCCCCTGCGCGTCTCTGGTGGCTTTCGCGGAGACGTGTTGTCGGCGCGGTGGTGAACAATGTAATTTGACGAAGGTCCGAATATTTCTTAAGTTTGCCTGAGTGATCATTAGTGTGGTAAAGCCGCAGTAGATTGTTTTCTTCTATCATGTGTTTGAAAGCCCGTTTACTCCAGAGCACACGGTCGCGTGCTTTCGATTTCTTGGATGGGGAGGAATCACGGAAAAACTTTTTGATTTCTTGTCTGTCTCGAATCACATTCAAAGTGACGACTGCTTGGTAACTGATACTGGAGGGAACATCAATGTTGCAGTCAAGTGAATGGGAAGGTTCGATAGCTGCTTTTCTTGAGTTTGGTTTTGTTCGGTTAACTTCAAGTTTGAGCCACCCACGCCGGTCGGTGCGTTGGCTATTCATCTTGGCTGCTTTTCGCCGAAAAAGCCTCTGGACCACACTGAAGCAGTTGGGCTGATTTCGCAATTACTTGATTCAGGAAAACTTGCTCGCTGCAAATGATGAATGAGGGAAATCATCTGTTTTCAAAAAGTGGGAGACAAGTCTCGCAGCGTTAGATGCTGTCACGGCATTTTGACCTATCGCGCCTCCAATATTTATATTACGAGGACGTCGAAGCCAGCAGCAATATACGTCTACATTGGTCAGGTTGGCCGGCCACAAAAAAAGACAACTAATTTTCTCCGTTCAGGATTCGAAGCAAAGTTCAACGCAGAGAGGTTCTGCGTGGATCTTCAATGAAGACTCTCTTCAGTTTGTCTCCGTGCTGCCGGCTATAGAACCATTTGGCTAAGTTTAAGTAGTATGTCTCCGTCTGTCAAATATACTTTTATTCAGCAGTTCACCTAATAGCTAGTCAACTAAGCTCATATTTCAACCCGAAGGATATACTAATATCGCTTTAGTGGGACCCCCCCCCCCCCTATAGTACGTAATATAATACATAACCCGCTCGTCAAAATGACTTCTCGATTGCTACTAAAACCTGAATTGAAATACGAGTATCAGCTGCTTAGTGGGGCGCCGGCAGGTTAACATGGTCCTTGGCTCAAGAAGCAATTGCTTAATTTTCGTAATTTTCCTGCAGCCTGTGTTGTTGGCCGAGCAGACGACTAAAGCTGTTTCGTAACGCGGATACGCACAAAAGCTCGATTTCGCGGACAGATAAGTCGCATGGTCGAGGCATGCGAGTTAGCTGAAAAGTTACTCTCTGTGGAACAATTCTATAGTCATCGCCGCTTTCCTTAGATGATCAAAACTGATTAGTATATTACCATCTCTCCGGAGCCCATAGTTTCGGTTTTGAACGAAATCTCCGAAACAAAAGTTTGACACAAAAAGAAAAAAAAAAAAAAAAAAAACCGGCAAAACAAAACTATGTTTTGCAAATTCAAATACCTATAAAATTGGGCATTAAACAAAGGAAAATCTGTTAAATTGAACGAGCCACCTGTTCAGGCGGCCCGGCCGAGCCGCCGCGACCTGGACTCAGCCGCCATGTTTGTTTGGTGGTGGCGCCCCCTATAGGTCGCTGGAGTCGCGAATAGAATGAGCTATAACGGACCATGCAAAGAGTCATACGCGGCTAAGGAAACCATAGGAAAAGCCATAAGCAGCTATAGCACGGTGTCTAAAAAGATCTATAAAGTAAGCCATAGAGATCTCTATAGCAGACCCTACAAGGAGTTATAGGCGGCTAAAGGAGCCATAGGAAATGCCATAGGCGGCCGTAGCACGATGGGTAGAGAGAACCATAGGACGAACTATAGAATGAGCTATAGCCGACCATACAAGGAGCAATAGGCGGCTAAAGAAACCGAAGGAAAAGCCATAGGCAGCTATAGCACGGTGTCTAAAAATATCCATAAAGTAAGCCATAGAGGTCTCTACAGAAGATCTTACAAGAAGCTATAGACGGCCAAAGGAACCAAAAGAAAATTTATAGGCGGCTATAGCATCCTTTCTAAAGAGACTCATAGATTCAACCATACAAAATTCGATAGCCAAATTTCCATTGAAGAAGCTATAGACAACATTAGGGGAGACCATAAGAAAAGCTATAGACAGCCATAGAAGCGGCTATAGCTAATTGGGCCAATTTTTTTATAGCCGGCCATACAAAGGATTTTCTATAGCCGACCATAGACCATTTTTGTATGGGTTTGCAAATTTTATAGAAAAAAATGCACCACCTGTGGGCAACGCTGCACAAATACGTAGCGCGATAGGTTAAGAAATTGAATTTTTCGGTCGATTTAAAGAGCCTGGCCGCCACTTTGGATACCCGACACTTTCAATTTCAGAATGAAATAAGCTACCTGATAATATTGCTTCAACCGTGTGCCCGGATGCGTTTTGCTCTTGTTAAATTTAACATTAAAAATGTGATAACTGTATAAATGTGTGTGCTTTCTGTGTGGGCGCGTGTTTTGTGAATTCTAATGTATTTATGTTCTCCTATTTTTTGCTTCGAATATAACTTATATTGATTATTATTAAATCAATGCGGTTTATAACCCCCCCCCCCCCCATGTAATCTCCTCAACAATGAGTTTTAAGAGTATAACAAATGGTGAATGAATAAATGAAAGTATCCTGCTTCTGCTTGTAGTATCGAAGGCTCTAGAAAATATTACTAAGCTTGTATAAAAAACCAAAGACATGAGTATGCAACGAATAGCTATATTTAAACAATATTTCTATCTATCAGAACCTAGAAAGGCAAAGAACGACAGCGTCTGGTCTCTCTCGTCTCTATGGAGATTTGGACTAACGCTAGAATAATAACATGGTAATCCAGGAGCGTGGGCAAAGAAGACAGAACACAAAGCTGTGGGTTGTCTGTCCCGATTCGCCTGCTCCTGGGTTACCATGTCTGTCCTGAACCAGCTCGACTGCACACTCGCTTTAGCTAGGATGAATACTTGCGCGCGTATGTAATAATTATGTTGTTCGTTACCATGTAAATGTCCCTGAACTCTCATCATACCTAAAACCCCTCCAGGGTGGACATAGTACAAATTTATTGACGATCAAATTTAATTGTGTATAGATATCACCCATGTATAATCGGACAGTAGCTTGAAGTAAAATATTGCGTTGTTCAGCGTTTAAGAGTTTTAAGATGATTTTTTTAAAAACTCCAAAAGGAAATATTAAAAACCTCTGGTAGAAAAAAAAATATTTACATTACTTGACCTAGGGTGGTCATTTCAGAAAAACTGTGTTTTAAATCTCAAGGCTAGAGTTTGGCTCATGCTTGTTAGCTACCCGCATTACGAGCATTTTGTTTTCTTTCTATTTTCGTGTGCACGGTTAAGAGTGCTTCCGCTTATTCAAGGTTTACAGAAGAATTTAATCATAAACGGCTGGCCTGGACCCCATATATGTATATTAATTGTGAATCTCTGCCTGTTCGGTTTATAAACATCTATATAAAAAAATAAAGAAAATAAAACTGAATGGTACGACCAAGATGGCATCAGTTTAAATTTCAAATTATTTTAATAGCTGCTAAATCTGAAATCTTGAACATTTTTAGAAATGCTCCGATCTAACATTTACACCTATTGAAGTCAAAAACACACACAGATTCCTACTATTATCGTCTCCAAAGCGTTTAATAGGAAAACAAAACAAGAACGCATCAATAAATACAAATTGTGGTTTATAGAGATAATATTTTTCTTTTCTCGAGAAACTAAGCTTAGTTAAAAAGTATTTCAATAGATCCAACGATACTTCCATATTGATATTTTTAAGCTAAATAAAGTTTCAAAGCCTATTGATGTTGTGCGAAGTCGCATTTTGAAAATGCGTGTTCATGAAGCCGGAATAAATTAAACGTAATCAAAAGGCCAAGAAACGTGACAACGTCTTCAGAAACGGTCGGCTCTCGCCACCCGCACCATAGTGCCTAAGCTCCTCAAGAGCTCTCCACAGACGTTATGTAAAAATGAAGTCGTCTGGTTTCAAGGGCAGGAGGCTGCTGGGCACTATACTCTATTTAACCTTATTAGTTACTATAGTAAAGGCTACACGCGCGAGCTCCTTGCTCTGGGGCAGATATCGGCAGCACAAGTTCTGGTGTATTAAGGACAGCTGCGAACGCTATGAGCTCGCGCCTCTAGCCTTCGCTGCAGTAAAACATAAAGGGAAACGGAGTATAGCGCCAATGTAATAAAACTTAAGGAGGTAAATACATAACCAACAAAACGACTGAGCATAACTAAATGGAACATACTTATAAACCTTCTGAGGCATCAGTGAAATTCTATTTTATCTGCTCTGACAGGAGTGAAATGTGCTAACTTTGCTATGTGGAAAATTAAAGAAAAATACGAAGAAATAAATACTGCTGGCGAAATAATGAATACCTACGCCCAACTGTTTGAAAGAAAGACTACTCCCATACAAGAACGTGAAAACAGCATCCAAAGTGAAAGACAAGAACGAGTTGTTGACAAGACAAGCGCAGTGTTTTCTTAGGTGTTGCAAGCAGTTTAATTAGCACTTCTAGTAGGAAACGAAATAGAAAAACATACGTTCGCTAGCCCAGGATCGCTAGGTTGGACATTTGAGAAAAGGTACATGGAACTGACGTAATGGAAAGGAGGAGCGTATCCTAGCAACACTCACGTGGCGGCTCTGCCCACTTTGACGCCGCTACGTCATCGCAAACTTGACACCCGTCACCCGTTTCAGCGACGTCCGGAGCCAACCACCGACGAGCGGAAGTAGCTACGCATTCCCTGAGGCGTCCCTACGCGCGGGATACGGGGTAGGATTTACTACGACGCGGGGAGCAGTTCCTGCGTTTAGCGAAGGAACGGCAACCAATCCTGTGCGTCGCTGGCCGTCGCATCTGTTCTAGTACAGGTAAGAGTATCGAAAAACAATCAAAACCTTTTGGGCGTTGTTAAAACAAACCGCTTTTTTGTGTCCTTTTGCAATACATTTAAGAAATAATTGGAGAGAAAGTTGTTCCAATATTATGCGGGATGTGCGCTACGCGCCTTCTTCAAACCAAAATGTCGAACCACGAGGAGCCGGGTGTGACGGGGGCAGCGGAGGGGTCGGCGGAACCAACGGGGAGCGCGCGAGTGACGGCTGCTTTAGTCAGAAACAATTTTTTTATCTTTCGAGAACTTGCTATTGCTGTGCTCAAATAAGAATGTTTGGCGCAACATCTGTGATAATTCTTTCAAAGTGGTCCAGTGTTTATATGGTAATATGCTAGTCAGAAAATATATATATTTCTTTTTCCCTTTCGAAATTTAACTATTGTGCTCAAATAAGACCAGAGTGTTCAACAAGATATCTGTGATATATACTTAAGATTGCCCAATTGCTTACATGGTTCCAGTCGATGCTCAGTTTTACTTCCAAGAATGAAATATTACATTCCATGTTATCACACTTTTATTCATGAAGTCACAGGTTTTTCTTTAAGAAATAAAGCAATTTTCAAAACAAACTACATGTGCACAGTCTTGAGATAACACAATCACCTAACTTTGATGAAATACCATAAAAGAGATAATAAAATGGAGCAGAAGGCAAGACGCTTTGAAGCATTTGTAAAATGAAACAATGTCCATGACAACAATATCCCTGGTTCAATCAGCAACTAAGAAAGCAATCTCTGCAAAAGCAAGCATTTCTTTCTAGAGGTAGTCTAAATTAATTCTGAGTTCTTTGCAGGGGCAATCCAGATGACCTGTTGGTCTGGCAACTAAACCTCCGAACCTTTTCTGTCACTGTCGACTGCGTCTCGTGCCTTCTGCTCATAAAAATAAAAAAAAGGCTGTATCGATTTCACCGCGATGCACTTGACACGTATCCGGAGGCAGCACGCTGGCTGTGCGACGAACTTCACAAGGTGAAGGAGCTGAAGAGAGTATGTAGCTTGTGGACGGCCATGACTGTGGAGCAGGAAGCGAAGTGTGCACTTTACGGCTTCCACGGGGAGGGCTTCACTGAGGGCAAGGATGTGACGGGGTCCTTGGTGGTCAGGGCCTCAGTCGTGGTGGCGAGATGTTCCCTGTCGCTGGCGGCGTCCCTGCTGGGCACCACCGCAGCGAGGGCGCTGAGGGGCTTCCCGACGGTGTCCCTGGTGGTCGGGACTACCGTCGTTGCGGCGGACCCCTTCCGTGTGGCGCTCCGCACGGGCACGTCTGCGGCGGGTTCCGAACCGGACGACAAGGCGCTGCCTCAGAGCCTTCCCCCTGTCCGAGAGGCCGACCGGAAGGCCGACCGGAGGGCCGGCAGGAGCCAGCCTCTCGAGAGCCGACGCTGACCTCTCCGAGCTCGGCTCAGAACCGTCCGAGCTCGGCTCAGACTCCAGCTCTGACTCTTCAGGGTCGGAGTCTGACTCCGGTTCTGGCTCGCTCGATGCAAGGCAGATGTTGTGGAGCACTGCACATGCCGAAATAATGGCGGTGTCTGTTGAAGGGTGGTAATACAGAGCCCGGTGCCTTTGCAGACACCGGAATCTGTTTTTCAACAGCCCGATGCAGCGCTCCACAACAGACCTGATCGAGGAATGCGCCTTATTAAACCGGCCGCAAGCGGTGGAGGTCGCGTGGTTCCCGGCGACAGGGGTGATGAGCCAAGGCTCCAAGGGGTAGCCGCTGTCACCTGCATATGTAGAGGATGTAACATATTACATTCTTTACTTTTTAAAATAAAAGGCAAGAAAACAGCTGTGTGCAACTATGCCAATTATAATGTAACTTAAGTGTGACTTAAAAGTGTGTTAATATTTCTGCACTACAGTATCAGTTTACATTATGATTAATTAGCACCAGCTTGCCTGCAAACTCCCTGTTATTTCATGTAACTATCTGTTTTCCTGGTGGGTTGTATGGGATGTGCGCACGATTCCTTAGGGGTGCTGTGTTGTATGCAAGTGCATTATTAGGCCCTTGCATCCGACAGATAAAAGCTCTGTTGCTTTTGGGAGTGTGGCCGTGACCTTAGGCACGGGCAGAGCAGAACACGCTGGCTTTGTCTTTGGCAAGCAAGGAGATAAGGCGCCAGTTCGACGAACCTCTTTCCTAATCATCGGTGGAGTTGGAGATGGGGAAAAGAGAGGGGGTGGTTAGATTGGAAAGGAGTCAGGTCCTGTTGGGAGACGGAGGGCCTAATAGGAGGAGCTATATAGGCAGACCGAAGAAGAAGGGTCAGGGAAAAGAATCCAGTGTGTGGGACAGAGACGACCCGAGGACAGATTTGGCGAGCCCCAAGTGGCCAAGGAGGAATTGATCCCATTCCGTACAAACTGACGACCGTCAAAGCGACCAGGCGAGCCCCCAGGTATCAGTGAAAGAGCTCCAACTTCATGCAAAAACCAACCACCAAGAGGGTACAGGCAGACATTAACAGTGAGTGGGCCGAACCGGACAGCGACTCGCACTGCGGTCGCATGCCTTGCATAGTCTATCACTGTCGTGAGATTGGTGTAGTGTGGCTTTCGTAGCCTGCAGAGTGTGAGAGTTATGTGGACATAAACAGAGATTAATGGACAAACTTTGGGTGTTGTCTCACTTCAAGGAGTTCCAGCAACTGTGTCTGTGTGCCTCACAACAAGCACAGTACGTGTGGTACTGTGGCTTTCAAGCAGTGGGAGCCACCGTGTGCGTAAGGAATGAATTTAGTATGCTCACCAAGCAGGAACCGGCCGTCGCGTGGCACCTGCCCTTGCTCGAGTTGGCTTCGGAGCCAGGAAAATCGCCACACGAAGGAGTCGTGCACCGACCCGGGATACCGTGGGTCGATGCACATTATCCGGCAGTCGGCGTCACACACCTGAAAGTGAGAGAGATATTGACATGTAATTACCTGAATCCACAACTAGTAGATTGTACTTATGGTTCACGAAGCAGTCGCAATTTCAGAACCTTTTAAGTTATTTTGTCTGACACATGCATGTCAACACACCTTCCTGGATGCAAGGTACAACTAACTACCTTGAAACAAAAATAATGTTTTTTTTTGTTTTTTTTTTTGTTGTAGTTTTTTTACGGAAGCTTGCACGTTTTAACAGACAAGTATTATTTTTGGGAGAAGAGTCTCACGGCTCACATGCTACGTAGAGCACACGCTCGCGCAGTCGTGAGACCCCACAGCCCGCAGTCATAAAACGGCATACTTAAACCATATCGGCAATACGTTTTTTTTTCTACAGATTTGGGGCGCGTTTTGACAACGTAACATGACTGTACTTACCACCATCACGTTGAGGGCGTAGAAGTACTTGCGGCACCAGTGCGCCGCCTTCGTGACGGTGGGGTCGTTCTTGGACGGGCCGACGATGGAGACCATGGTCCCGTCCACGCAACTGATGACGCCGGGTATCCTGCCGAACGGCCTGAAGCCCTTCTCCGCGTCGAACCTCTCGCTCGGCGTCTCGGGGAAGTGGATCCAGCCACGCTGGACCCCGAGACGACGCACGATAGCGACGGACACGGCGCGGACCGCAACGCTTACTGTCTTTTGGTCCCGCGCTACGTGTTCGTCGCTCGCCACCGTGCCTTGGAAGCTCCCCGTGCCGTAGAAGCGCAGTGCACACAACACTTGAAGCTCCACATTCATGACCGTCCACGAGGTACGCACTCTCCCCACCTCCGGTTCCTCGCGAAGTACGTCGCACAACCACCGCACCACGATCTTGGGCAGGCGGTATTGCTTCCAAAAGATCTCCTCCGGGAGCTCGAATGCATCGCGGTGTTCCCGATACAGCCTTTCTGGCGAAAAAAAAGCTCTATTAAAGAAAAAGACGAATTGACGAGACGGCGACGGCTCGCCGCCGAACACATGCTGCCAATGACACCTAGTTCCGAGCAAGTACCTTTTGAAACGTACTCGGTACAAAACGAAACGTCATTTTGTTGTCACGTCCGGTAGCCGACTCCGCCCAGTTTTGCCGACTCCGCCCCCATTTTTCTAGGGAAATTACGTCACTTTTGTTTCCAACCAATCAGACGTGATGACGTCACTTCCGTGTACTAAAAAAAGGTACATGTACAATGTCGAACCTAGCTATCCAGATGCCATATCGGTGGCGTGCATTTTTTCTCGCAACGCTCGGTCCTCGTGTCATTGCTCGCGCTGTTTTCGCAACGCGCAGGACTTCGTCGTTGATTATCACAACGGTAGATGGCGGTACGCTCCAGTCTGTACTTTAGCGGGCATAACATCTCTCCCCTCTTAGACTTGTGCCTTGTACCTCTGAGGTGAACGTCTTGCCCGCTTAGATCTCCGCTGAACCGGTATGTCTGGTTCTCTTGTCGCTGTACTTGACGGACTTGGTGTAGAGATGTTGGACCGGTCAGTTTATTCGACGTCCATACCCCACGTTAGCATCGCCGACGCCCGATCATCTGTATTTCCTTCGCAGCATCGTTTTCTAATCTTGTTCCAGTGTCGGCGGACGAGTCCTAACCCACAGTGAACATGCCTCGAACGGAGTTCCATACGTTTCCTCAACACAGTTTAAACCCAGTCAGGCTTTTTGCGGAATAGTCGGATCATGACTGTATCTCCCGCTCTCAGCTGTCTGCTTCCGGCAGTAGAAGATCCAGGGAAGTTGGAAGTTCTCGTCCAAATATCGCTTTAGCTGGAGTGATGCCAGTTCTCTGATGAAGTGTGCAGTTTTGTCGAAAAAAGAACCGTGACAGTCTGAGGTTCATCGATCCGGACGGCTACCTGGCCAGCGCTCTCTTCAATTCGCCAACATAGCGTTCTGCTTGTCCGTTCGTAGCAAGATGATACCGAGCCGACGTCAGCTGTCGAATTCCGTTATTCTTGTAAAATGCTTGAATCTCGGTAGACACAAGCGCTGTTCCATTGTCAGACCCAACCTTGCGCGGAATGCCAAACGTTGCGAACAATGATCGCAGCATCTCGATGACTGCTGTCGACATGGTATGGCTTACTCGTCGTACCTCCACCCACTTGGTGAAAGCGTGAACTACCACCAAAAAGGTATGTCCTTCCACAGGTCCAGCAAAGTCCACATGTAGTGTGTGCCATGGTGTCGGTGGTTGAGTCCACGATGGAATCGGGATCCTTGCTGGATTTGTTTGTGTGCGTTGGCATGGCTCACATGCTGCGACTGCGGTTTCAATATCGTTATCTTGTTCAGGCCACCATAAATAGCTTCGCGCATAGCTCTTCATAGCCACCACTCCTTGATGTCCGGCGTAGATAAGGGTCATGGCTTGCTCCCGTGTGCGGCTGTTGGTATGACGACTCGAGAGCTCCAGGTGATACACCCTCAATGAATCACCAGCTCTGAGGCTCTTCTTCGGTGAGGACCGAAGTCTTCTCCTTTCAGTTGCTGGGCTGGGCCCTCTTGTATTGCTTTGAAGTGGCCAAATTGGCCCCTTCGTTTATTTACACGCCTGGACGGAGTAGTAGCTCGTCCGAGAGCTTTGCCGTTGATCAAAGGAGCCGGCTGGTATCGATGTTCCCTCTCGGGCTGGCCGGCTTCGAGTGCCGAGTGCCCACGCGGCGCGCGGTGCTAACGTGGCTCTTGTCACGAGCCACATTGTTATTGTCGTCGCCGCTTAGCCGCAATAGCTTTCTACAGTGTTGCGAGTGTTGTCTCTTCTTGTGTTAACCTGGCCACAACCACCGCTGTCAGGGGTGGTCGTGGTAGTGCCTCGAACATAAAGATGTCGCCGGGGACCTAAGGTTCCTCAATGCGGTCTGGCAGTGGCAACTTACTGAGCGCATCCGCATTTCGGCCCGGTATTTCAGCTCCGTACGCTTCAAGGTTTAGACACCAGCGTGTGAGGCGGGAAGAGAGCATTTGTGGTACCGGTTTTTGAGGTCCGAGAATCCCCAGTAGAGGCTAAGGGTCAGTCACAAACGTGACGTGTCGTCCTGCAATATACACGTAGAAATTATCGGCTGCAAATACAACTGCAAGGCCTTCACGGTCCAATTTAGCGCAGTCGCGCTCGGCTGTACCTAACGTCCGAGACGCAAATGATATGGGAGCCTCCCTGCCGAAACTGTTCTGCTGTGCCAACACTGCAGCGACGCCATAAGGAGAGTCGTCACACGAAATGAAGAGAGGTTTAGTCTCGTCATAGTGTGCAAAGATAGTCCTCTTCAGGATGAGCTCCTTGAGCTCGTCAAAAGCTCTCTGATGACGCTCTTCCCATTTCCACGCGGCATCCTTCTATAATAGTTCATACAGCCCTTACACAAAAATTTAACCAACTTCTACATAATTTCTAGACATAATTACGGCTAGAGAGAAGATTTCTTAGGGAGAATGTATCCTTTCCCTTGGGTCACGTGACAGGTGACTAGAGAAAATGGACGGGGCGCGGTCAGGGAGGTCAAGAAGGCGCAGTGCAGGCAATGGCGCCACGGGCGTGCTCTCGCAATGCTCGATGTTCTTGCAGCCACGTGTTCGGGCGCTACCTTCGCTGCGTCTTGAGTTAAGATGAAACGGAGTCTAGAAGTATATTCTTTCAGGCGGTCGCGTCTTCCGCTGCTTCCTACAGGTTTTGTGTAGACTTCAGTGTACAGATGATGTGGCGACTCTGTACCGCAAACATACAGACATTCTAGCAACACTCCTGTCCCATTTCTAGCGGCAATAAGAGAGTTTCTAACGAATTGATGTAGACAAGTGGCCGCAGTTTCTATCATCTCACTATGGAGAATATAGGAGTTTCTACCCATTTTCTGCCCACTTTCTACAGACAGATCCGCTCAACTCTATTCATTATCTAGAGAAAATAGGCCACCCTACTGAAAAAAAAATTTGAAATTCAAACGGGTGCCAAACTGGTTGAATCACACGGGTGGCAAACTTGTCGATCCGTTCAGATCAAACGTGATTATGGGATACAGGTACCCGTTTAATACTGTACCCATTTGATACGGGTGCCCGCTTGATACGGGTCCTCGTTTAATACGGGTGACCGTTGGACCTAGCACGTGACCACACATTTGAACGAGCCATTCAGAGAGGCAAATAATTCGCTAGCCCTAAATGGCCGGGTATTGTTTCGAAGGTTGGTTACCTTAAACCTATTTAAGACGTCCCGAAACTCATAAACCTATTTATAACACGCAGGAAACCATTAGAAAAAATGTGCTCGCACAGGTGTTTGCGAACGGGCAGGAAAACAGACACAAAATATTGTTTTCAATTTTCCAGAAGTTTATTACAACCTATTTTGAAAACAAGTACAAACGTGCAAGCTGTCTGTGAAATGTGAAGAGACACTCTAAACTTTTATACAGCTGTGAAGATTGCAAAGCAAACAAGAACTGAGGTGATCCTAGACTATAATGGTAAGCTTGCGGTGAAATCATTCACCCGGCTGTCTGGAAGAGTGCGCGTAGAAGAACGGTCAATCATTGCCACCAAGTAGGTTGCAGTGCACTTACCATAATAACAGCGGACTTGAAAGATGTAATCCGATATATGTCGATACGGTCAAAGCAGGACAACCACACAAACACAAATGAGAGGGAACGGCTTCTTGGAAGTTTCAACACAATGCGGGGCACAAGCCGCCAATTGCCGAACCCAACCAAACCGCCAGAATTCCTGACTTCTTTGAAGAATCGCTTGTTGCCGACATACGCGTAGGACCTTTCGAACACTTATAGCTCTGGTGCAGAACCAATACGTTGTCGAGACATCCAAATAAGACCGCAGGGTAAAGGGGTGTCCAAACAGGACACTACAAAACCCGCGACTCCGGCAAATCGTACCGCGCTCTGCCGCGATCCGCTTCCGGCCGTCGGAGGGAAATTTCCCTCCGTCAATTCTTCCCGGGGGGAAACTTCCCTCCGTCAAATCTCCCCCTCGCTTCCTCCACGGCGGCCTTGCTCTGCTTATCACGTGGGTCCGGAGAGCCACTCACACGCTCTGTTGGCTGTCGGTCAATTGCTCAAGGCCTCCGCTCACAATACGGAACCGCATCGGACGCCATCACGACGAAAGTGAATCTCGACAAAGAAAGCAGATCCGAGGCGGACGAAACGAACCCTTCGACGCAGGAATGTCCCAAATCCACCCAAAGCCGGACCTCCTTGGCCTTCGAGCCGAGGCGACGGCGGTACGCGAGGGCGTTGGCGAGGTGAGACAGACGCAGGTGGCGTGTGACGTCAATCTGAAGAGGAGAGCAGTCGTTATCGTAAAAATTTTCACGACTCCTGCAAACATTTTTACGACTCCGACAGACCGTAAAAATAGAAGCGTCCGCTTCAATTTTCACGATTTGTCGGAGTCGCGGGTTTTGTAGTGTCCTGTTTGCACACCCCTTAAGGCGACAAGTCGAAGCAGGTTGGACGAGGTTTGAACAGAACGGACAACAAGCAGACAAAGAAAAAGTGGTTATCAGCGGGCCCGCTACCGGATCTATCTTGCAGGTGATGCTTATCAGCGTGTATCTCGCGCGCGCTGGCGCCCTCCTTTCCCTTGGGTCACGTGACAGGTGACAAGAGAAAAGGGACGGGGCGCGGTCAAGGAGCTCAAGAAGGCGCAGTGCAGGCAATGGCGCCGCGGGCGTACTCTCGCAATGCTCGATGTTCTTGCAGCCACGTGTTCGGGCGCTACCTTCGCTGCGTCTTGAATTGAGATGAAAGTAAACGGAGTCTAGAAGTATATTCTTTCACGCGGTCGCGTCTTCTGCGAGAGAGATTCAAGCTGAATAAGTAAATTGAGCCAACAAAGACGCTGAAGTTTTAAAGTTCTGTCAAAAATATCGACTCGCCAACGTCGCGCGTTTACGTAAGACAAAACAACAACAAAGTTTGCTTATTGCGATTGCAGTGAAAGCGAACATCAGCGCAATTCAAATATATAAATAGAAATACTTGCATTACGCGGACTATTATGAATCGTAATTCCTAATTCCACATCAACATATTTTTTTAACTGCTTCATAGAATTGAAGATAGTACTCTGACCAAAGCATGACCCTGCTAATAAGAGTACTATCCTCCTTTCTGTCTCAGTCAGCTGGCTTAAATCATCAAGCTTAGAACATTCTTGCAGTATATCGCCTTTAGCCACCCTCGTTGGAGGTTTAAGTCACATTCTTGTCATATAGTCCTGTCTTCAAGAAAAGGCTAGCGTGCATGATTGTTTCAACCTATTAATTTGGAATCGTGGTGACTAAATCTGGTGTTGGCAGCGGTCGCGGCTGCAACCTACAGCATGTTTGATTGGAAACCTGCGTTATTGGTGCATATATAGTCTTTGTGATTCTTTTTAAATGTTTATCAGGGCCGGATCATGTGGCAATAAAATCCTGTGACTATGTAGTTCACTTCAAGCCTGTTGTAAAAGCTTTTCTTACTACACACGAAAACGGCTTATGACTCATATCAACGATTTTGTCATGTTTTCAGTGTGTATGATCTATCAAGTCAGGTCTGTAGAAAATCTAGGAATATGGCGACGAAAAGTCTAACGACCGTTGGCGACCGACAATTGGTAGGATTTCTGACGACTGTGCTCTGTAGACTCCTGTTGACAGGAAATCTGTAGAAACCTTGTAGAAAAATGGCGATAAGATAAAAAGTGGACAGGTATGCTAAAAAATCGTTAAGATGTCTACAGAGTGGTTCACATTTTTTTTTTGTAAGGGAGCCTTGATGCTACCGTATCGCTTTGTTCCAGAAACCGGTCGTAAAAGGCTAACATTCCTCGAAATGATTGCAGAGTCTGCTTGTCTGTCGGTGCTGGTGCCTCCACAATGTCTTTCACCGTGTCATTTGTCGTGTGTATTCCCGTGGCATCGATCTTGTGACTCAGGAACTGTACCTCAGGTACACTGAAGTGGCACTTCATCTTGCTCAGTTGCAAATTTGCCTAGGAAAGTCGCTGTAGCACCTTTGAAAGTCTGTCTCTGTGCTCTTGAGCCGTGGCGCCACTCACGATAATGTCGTCGAGGTACACACAGACCCCGGGCAGTACATTCAGTGTGATCTCCATGAGCCTTTCGAAGATGGCTGGAGCCATAGCAACACCGAATGGAAGCCTCTTTAATTTGTAGAGTCCTTTGATTGTGTTTTGCGGTGAGCAACTCTGCCGTAGATGGAGTCTCGTGCAGTTGCTGGTATTCCTGCGCCAGGTCCAGGGTGCTGAACGTTGTTCCTCCACGCAAGTTGCTTAATAGCTCCTCCGTTGTGGGGACTGGGTTTGATGCTTTTTTTGTTGCCACATTTACTGTACTACGATAATCCCCGCAGAGACGTAAGCTTCTATCTTTCTTGCGTACCAACACCAGCAGAGTGGCCCAATTGGAGTGCTTAGTTAACTCCAGAATTCCTTGCCTCTCAGGTCGGTCGATTTTCACTTCAACTGCTGAGCGAAGTGCGAATGGCACGGGCCGTGCCTTGAGGAACTTAGGCTTCGCCTAACTTGACAACTCTAAATGTACGGCTGCTCCAGGGTGACCCGTGATCTCCTCGGAAAATACAGACTGAAAATCTTGTAGAAGTTGTTTAACGTCGGAGTCTCCAGTCGTCTGATGAACGCCACTGACCTCAATGTCCAGCGTTCCGAACCAGTTCCGTCTAAGCAAGCTGCCTTCGGCTCCTTGAATCACCAACCACCAGCAAGGGTACTTGGCGCATCTTATCCTTGTGTCGAACGGTTACCATGGTCGTTCCTTGGACTTGCAGTACCTGACCGGACCAGGTGCGCAGATGTATGTCGTCACGCGTTAACTCCGGTGGGTCTGTGGGCCACGCTACTTGAAAGGTGTTACTGCTGACCATTGTGCAAGCAGCACCATAGTCAACCTCAAGCGTAACTGATCCGGCATTCACGTCAACAGTAACTGTGATCTTCGGGGCGGTAAACGCATTTGCCACCGCGTGGAGATCCAGTAGCGTTGATAGCCGTTGCTTAGTATGTGCTGCGGAACGAGGCTCTTGTGATGTATCCACTTGATTGCTGCGTTGGCACCTTTCCTTTGTAGCTTTCTTCTTTCATAGGCAGGCTTTCTCAATGTAGCTTCGCTTGTGACAGTAATGACACGTGGTAGCCTGGAACTTACATGTCTTTGGGCTGTGCTGTTCGTCACAGCGCCAACAGCGTTGGCCCTCTTTAGCTCGGCCTTTTTTAAAAAAACTCCTGTTGCCTGCACTGGCGGTTGCCTTGTTAACATCTGAGTGATCGCTTTTCATCTTTTGTTGCTGCTGAACAGCGCTCTCGGCGCGTATTGCAAAGTCGTAGGCCTTGATGAACGTCAGTTCTTTCTCCGCAAAGAGACGCTGCTGGATTTGCTCGCTCCGTAGGCCGCACACGAAACGATCCCGCAACATTACTTCTAAAGGAAGGACCGTTGAGTTTGTCACTTGTTCGGCACTGGTGCCGAAATTACAGTCGGCAGCGAGTTTCTTCAGGGCTGTCGCGTAATCGCTGACCGTCTCGCCGACTTCCTGGTCGCGACGTTGAAAACATCATCTGCAGAAGACTTTGGAAGGCGTCGGGTCAAAATGTGCTTTCAGCAGTTGAACGTTCTCGTCGAAAGTCACTTTGCTTGGCTGCTTGGGTTGTACTAGAACGCAGACTGTATCGTAAGTCTCAGCCCCGCACAGCGCTAGCAGGTGCGCACGTTTCTTCGAGGCGTCCTGTACGTTGTTAGCCTCGAAAAACGTTGTAACCGCCCGTACCACGATTTTTAAGAGCTGGAGCTGCGTTCGAGTGTCGGAATGCGGCTGAACTCAGGCGTCGCCATGGCCGTGGCGTTAAGGGCCGCCCACACTAGCGAGAAAACGCGCGTGGCACGCCGATCGCGGCAAGTAACAAAATGGCGCCGAAGCACAGTCAGCGCCACGAGCGCGTGCAGAGACACGCCCTTTATCTTCCCGCTTAACCGATTTATCGGCGCGCCGGGCGCGTTTTCTCGCTAGTGTGGGCGGCCCTTTACTCTGACTGTTGTCGCCCGCTGTCGAAGTGCCGTCTGTCATCCGACCGGTTCTGGTTCTCGTTACCATTGTTGCAAGTAGTTTAATTAGCACTTCTAGTAGGGAACGGAATAGAAAAATATGAGTCCGGTAGCCCAGCTGCCATGGCGCTGTCGTGCGTTTTGTCTCGCGATCCTCGAGCCTCGTGTCCTTGTTTGCGCTGTCTTCGACACGCGCAGGGTTTTGTCGTTTACTGTAACAACTGTAGATGGCGGTACGCTCCAGCCTGTACTAGAGTTCCTGTATAGGCTCCCTACGGGAGCCAGAGTTGCGCGTTCATGCATGGCATGTGGATACAGCTCCTCACGTGACTGAATTTGGCGAATAGCAGCGCCGAGCGTTCGAGGCGCGCGGCAAGCTCTAAAGCCGGGGAACGTACGCCGGGGCGCGTGCAACGTCTACTTTGCTGCACGACACTTGATACGGCTCCTCACGTGATCGGATCTCGGCGAATAACGGCGAGGGCGGCACGCGGCACGTGGAATCAAACACGCAACTCTGGCTCCCGTAGGGAGCCTTTACAGGAACTCTAGTCTGTACTAGTCTGTACAGGTACGTGGCGAAAGTGTATGAAGGCTCCCTAGTCTGCACATTACCGGATATAACATTAGGACAGAAACCCGCTGAGTCATATAAGGAAGGCTTTCTATACCGAGAGATAAACTCTCAAGCGTACAAGGATAAGAAAAAAAGTAATCACAATTCATTTTTAACATCATACTATTAGAAACAGCGTTGAACTCAATTTTTCTCGAGTGAGCATAGTCTCCCGCGTTCAATACATGTGCGCCAATACTTTATCAGTGTGTGGATGTCGCGATGGAATAATGATATGTACTATTTTTAAAGCCAGAAATACACCGCAACGTTCATATCATTATCTCTACTGAGCATCATTCCGCAAATAGCTGCTTTCAAAGGTACGAACAAACTAAAATCGCTCAGCGCTAGGTCCAGAAAGTATCACAGACGAAAATGCACTAAAACGTCGACCATTGATTTATTTTGCAGTCGCAAGTGTCGCATGGGGCAGCAATGTCTCGTGACGCAACAGGACATCACTTTGACCACCAATGACATGATGCAATAAAACCATGTCACTTTGACCCAATCACATCTTCAAGTTGTTCTCAAGTTGGTCACAATACGACGAGCTGCTAACATAGACTCCCCTACATATGTCGACTTTGATTATTGGGCTTTCAAGATTACAGAAAACACCGATTATCAGCTTCACCTACGTCAGAAATGCCCAGAATCATTCGGCTTTGGTGACGAAGTACGCCGCCGCTCTTTGCTTACCCGCTCGGTTTTTGGCTGGGCATAGTAGATTCAGCATTCTTCTCCGGTGGCAATGCGTTGAAGAGAATTATTCCTCTCAGATAAATAGTAGTATTTCATCGTCTCGCCAACATCGACTTAGCGCCCCTTCATGGCGGTCGTAAGTTTATTTCAATGCCCACCTGGCGAACACTATAGGTACTGCAGACGATTGTGAATTATATGTTAAACCGAGCCATTACTAATTTTCAGTTCTTCAGCCCCCTGCCAATGGTGAAACTTCAATTATTTTGCGAGAGCACTTTAACTGCTGGCATTGAGTCTGGCCTTGTTAAAGTGTGAGCCCGGCTGGGGCGAGGCGTATCAGTCAAACTTGAATCATACTAAGGCTTTACGCAAACAAAAAAAGTGTGTTGCCTCACATGTTTTGTCACGCTACCGCCTGACAAAAGGTGTGAGAAAACGCAGAACAGGCGTAGAGTCCCCGGTGATTTGAAAGACCATAGCCTCCTCTATACTAACAAAGCCCTACAGATCGCCATGAGACTCGGCCGCCGAAAGTGAAAAGGTAGAGCAGCAGACAACGAATGAGGGGAGAGTCATGTAATGGGAGCCCCTCTGCAGCGAGACGCCGAAACACACTTCTCCCGAGCGATAGAATGTCCACTCGTGCTCCTCGCGTTCCTGGCGCGTCCTTGCCTCAGCAAAAGCTGTGCGCTCACTACCAGCTTCCCCGTGAAATGCTCTGTGCTACCAGATCTTCGCGCTCCAAATCTACGACCGGGCGTCCTACGGCTCCGTCGTTTTACTGCCAGGCTTTATGAGTATAAAGGAGGCTATGGAAAGACCCTCTGGAAGCGCGTGGCGGAGGCGGTGGATTGCGGAAGCGCTCCGCGCGTTCCATTCTACGAGTCCAGTGGAGGACGCTCACTTAGGGCTCAGTTAAAGCTTAACGCGCTGATCAGTTTCTGCTTTCGGTTTCCCGGTGGAGACCAGATCGTCAGGATCATGCCACAGTTGCTTTAAGGTAAAGCTGGAGCACTTTTCAAGAAACCTGATGTAGGAGCGGACATCTATGACATTTTGTTTCGTGGACTTAGGTATTGCACTTAACTTCAGCAGAAGTAAACCCAAACCAAATTTAATTTTAAGGCAATACTCTCATTTTTGCTAGTCTTTCTCGCCGTTTTAGAGCTTTCACTCGCGCGGCAGGCCTAAATGGATGGATTGGGTTTTTATGGCGCAACGGCTGCTAAGGCAAAAGAGCGCCAAAAAAGGAAACTATTGAATTGAGGATAAGCGGGAAGAAAGGACTCTAGTGGACAGTGTTAAAAGTAAAGGAATGAGACATGAATCGGATAATGTCACAAACAAAAATGGACATGAGTGAAAAGCTTTGAAGTTCACAGTCGATGTAGAAGACCAATAGCTTCTAGAAACTTAAAACCTGCTTGTAAGTTACGAATGATTCGTCACCCAACAACAGCATTGGGTGTAAGTGAATGTGCTTTCTGTATAACTGAGCAAAGTGAGATCGGCGTTCCCGTTCATAGAAAGGACACTCAATTAGAAAATGGAGAACACTTAGAGGTTTGTCACACTGTTCACACAAAAGGTCATCCTCCCCATGGAGCAGGTAGCCATGAGTCAGATGAGTGTGGCCAATCCGCAAGCGACACAGTACTACTTCATAAAAGCGTTCCTGGTGCCGGGCGCTCGCCCATTCACCCAGGTCTGGCTTAACTAGACGCAGCTTGTTGTAGATCTCCTCATTCCACTCGACTTGCCATTGTGCTCATATGCGGGACTTTACAAAAGTGCGATAGTCCATGTAGGGGATCCTTTTATATATACCTCTCTGCTGACGCATGTGCGGGCAGCACGGTCGGCGGCCTCATTGCCTAGGATACCAACATGGCTGGGAATCCAAAAAAATACAATGGTGCAATGCTCTCTGGCTGCCACAATAATTTTCTTCTGAACTTCAACAACAAAGGCGTTCCTTGTAGGCAGCAGTGAAGAGATGGCTGGCAAGGCACTAAGAGAGTCAGTGAAAACCACTGCTAGGGGTATCCTGTGACGGGCTATGTGTTCCGCAGCCAACAGGAGGCCATACGTAGCTCCGCTGTGAGAATGGTAGCAGCAGTATTTATCCTCCTTACAACTTCCACTGAAGAGCCAATGACAGAGCAACCAACAAAGGTCTCAGATTTTGTTCCATCTGATAGAACTTTGTATAATCGTTATACATTTGAGCAAGTCCATGAAATTCTTGCAGAAGCACACAACTTGGAGTGCTTTCCTTGTTATACTGTGCAAGAGACAGGTTGCAGTGTATGTCAGGGTGCTCCCAGGGTGCTATTGTGCCAGGGAATTCGACTACCTGGGATGCCACATCTAATCCGACAGATTCAGCCAAGGTCTTCAATCGCATACTGAATGGCGGGATCACGCTAGGTTTTGCGAGAAGGAGTCGTTCCGAGCGTGTTTCTTGAACAACTTTTCGAGTGGGGTGCTGGAGGACAGATCGGATGCGAAGAGTACATCATGCCCAATGTGAATCTACGTCTTTCGAGGCAACACTCATTAGCCTCTGCATACAAACTGGGCACAGGGGACGTACGAAACGCACCCGTAGCCAAACGAAGCCCAAGGTGATGAATGGGATCCAACATCTTGAGCACACACTGCCTGGCAGACCCATAAACAAAACAGCCATAGTCCAATCGGGAGCGCACCAAAGAGCGATAGATCCGCAGGAGGCACAATCGATCCGAGCCCCAAGACCGGTGAGAGAGAACTTTGAGGATATTGCGAGACTTGTGAGCTTTCAGTTTCAGGCATTTTACATGAGTATTAAAATTCAGTTTACTGTCAAACGTAAGACCCAAAAGTGTGTGCTGAGGTTGGACAGTAACATTACTATTGTAGATTGTTAGGGATGGTTCAAGAAGGATTCCACGTTTGCGGGTGAAGCAAACACATGCAGTCTTCTCAGGAGAGAACTTGAACCCATTACTGTCAGCCCACTCAGTAAGCTTGTTAATGCCTAGCTGAACCCTGCGTTCACAGACTGAGAGGTTACAGGAGGAAACTGAAATTTGTAAATCATCGACGTAAAGTGAATACTGAACCGACGGAGGAATTACAGAAGCAATGGTGTTCATTTTAACTATAAACAAGGTTACACTTAATACTCCCCCCTGCGGCACTCTATTTTCCTGCAGAAATTCACGGGAAAGTGTGTTTCCCACCTGGACTCGAAAAGTGCGCCTGTCTAAATAGCTCTGAATTGCACGAAGCATCCGACCACGTAGTCCGAGGTCCAACAGGTCCCTCAAAATGCCAAAGCGCCAAGTCGTGTCATACGCTTTCTCGAGATCAAAGAACACAGAGAGGCAGTGCTGCCCGTGTGCAAAGGCCTCACGCACAGCAGTTTCGAGACGGACCAAATGGTCGACTGTGGACCTTGATGAACGATAGCCGCACTGAAGTTTGTCGAGCGCCTTACCATGTTCGGGATAGTACATTAGTCTGCGATTAATCATTCGCTCCAGTGTCTTACAGAGACAGCTGGTAACAGCAATGGGCCTATAACTGGAAACACAAGAAGCATCCTTACCAGCCTTCAAAAGTGAAAGGATATGTGCTACCTTCCAAGATGAAGGGAAATAGCCGTCCTGCCATATGCGGTTATAAAGATATAAATCGACATCGAGTGTAGAAGGATCAGACTTGTACACGTTACTGAAAAAAAGTAACTGATTACAATTACAATTACTACAGTCAAAAAAGTAACCGATTACCGTTACTGATTACTGCTTCCCAGAAGTAATTGAACAATTACTGCAAAGTAAGTGATTACTTTTCAAGTTACTTTCACGTTACTTCTTATTGCGATGACAGAAATACACAAATACACAGTAAAATATTGCGTAAACAATTTTGTTTGGTTATTGTTCCCTTTTTTGTTTTCAGACCCGGACCTTGTCGTGTAGCTGACGCGTCGACCTAAGGAACAAAGCCCACTAAAAAGTCAATAGCGAGTTCCAGCTTCCCGTCGACTTTATCAGCAATCTGCAACGAGATCCGGAACTCCCCAGCCAAGGCTGGTGGCGCGCTTGTAGAAGGGCGTGGCGTAAAAGAAAAAAGAATTTGCCGACTACTCCTAGTTTTATTTTTTTTAGATGTTAAAAAAATGTCAATCATTTTTGCTCCATGGCTGAGTGACTATGCTGATTTTTGTGAGAAAAAATAATTGTGGGATGAAAAATGTAATTGGTAATTGTGTAATTGATTTTGTAATTGATTACAGAAAAAAAGTAATTGAATTACTCCGAGCATTACAGCTTGACAAATGTAATTGAAGCGTTACAAAATTACACTTAACTGTAATTGATTACAAGTAATCAATAACTTGTAACGCGTTACGTACAAGTCTGAGAAGGATGAAGATGCTGTAGCATTGAATAATGTAAACCATCTGGTCCAGGAGCTGAGGGCTTTGTGTTATGAAGAACTGCGAGGAGCTCGTGCAAGCTAAATGTAGCATTATATTCCTCCTCTTCACCTCCCGAGGTTTTCAAGGGATTGCTCTCAGCCTTCAGCTTGTGTCGAAGGAAAGTAGATGAATAATGATGTGAACTGGATATATGTTCAAAATGTTCTTTAAAAATATCAGCTTGTTCCTCGAGTGTGTCTGGGCATGTTCCATTCCTAAAAAGCAGGGGGATTTTAAATGTATGATAGGAACCATTGATCTTGCGTATTCGATCCCAGACCTCCTTAGGTGAGGTACTGCTATTTATAGTGGAAGCATAGCCTTTCCAACTTTCTCGTTTCGCTTTTCTTTGGACATAGCGTGCACGGGCCTTCATTTTCCGAAAGGATATGAGGTTACCTCTAGTGGGGTATTGTCTCAAAATACCCCAAGCCCGATTTTGTTTCTTGCGTGTCTTTTCACATTCCGAATTCCACCAGGGCTTTGGCCTCCTAGGAAAAAATTGAGAGATCTGCGGGATGGACAGCTTGGCTGCTGTGATAATGCGCTCGGTTAAAAGATGATTGAGTTCGTCAATTGTAAGACTTTCGAGACGAGCATAAGCTAAAAGCGATGTCTGCTTGAAAACCCCCAATCAGGCTTGTCAAGCTTCCAACGAGGCGGGCGTGTATGAATTAAAAGAGGGGCTACGCTACAGGTTAAAAGAGTAGGAAAATGATCGCTTCCACGTGGATTGGAATCCACACTCCAAGAAAAATCTGGAAGTAAACTAGCAGAACCAATTGAAAGGTCGATGGAAGTTGATTACAAAGATGATGGACTAAAATAGGTTGGCTGGCCCGTATTAAAAAGACAAAGACTTCGTGTGGTTAAAACTGACTCAATAATTTTTCCTCTGACATCCTGACGTGTGCTCCCCCATAAAGGGTTATGAAAATTAAAATCGCCCATTAAAAGGAAAGGCTCAGGAAGCTGGTCTAACAGCGAGTTAGACCAGCTTCAAAGTAAGGGAAGGTGGCAGATATAAAGAGCATACTGTAAGAGCCTTATGGTGCAAGAACCGAACAGCCACTGCTTCAAGTGGTGTGGACAGTGGAACCACTGTTCAGGGAACTTCTCTCGGGAGAACCACCGCAACTCCCCCAGACGGACTGACAGAGCTCGGACGATCCCTCCGGAAAACCTGGTAACGTCTGAGGAAATTAGTATGGCTGGGACTCAAATGAGTCTCCTGCAAGCACAGCGCTCGTGGCTTGTACTCCTCCAGAAGATGCTCTACATCATCCAGGTTTCTTAAAAGGCCACGACAGTTCCACTGTATGAGTACAAAAGCCACTTTAGGCACAAAAACCGGAGCACATGGAAAAATGAGTCAGTTGCCTCACTTCGGAGGAGTTACAAGTTTTTTTTATTTTTGTTTCTTCGTAGTCTGCCACTCCATCTCATCCTGGTCAGAACCCGGAGACGAGGAGGGGGCAGACAAGGCAGTGCCAGTGTTCTCCTGAGCGTCGCAGGCAGACTTGCCTGCTAGCCCGGGAGGGTCTGTGCCGCGGGGCCCCAATCCGCGACCACGACCGGAACTAGGTGGAAAGGTGGTCGATGTACTGGGGAGGGGTTCTACCCCGTCCATCTGTTCCACCTCTTTTCCCGGCAAGGAAGCTGCGTGCGAGCCACGCAGCTCCTTGGTTGCTGGCTGCCTCTCCAGGGAGTGAGGCCGAGGGCCTCGCTTCTTCTCCTCCTTAGGAGAGCGGCCAGTGTTGACAGGTGCAGACGGTGCTGGCCTATCCTGAGCAGAGGAAGCAGCCAAAGCGCCCCCTCTGCGAGAACAGGAAGCCTGCTGACCTTGCACCCCAGTCTTGAAGGGTAGGGCGGGCACGGCTATTGCCGGCCCACCTTTGCCCAGGGGAGCAGCATGCTGCTCCTGTCGAAGGGATGGGGCCCTCAGGTCAGCCGCCAAGATCTCAGGAGAGACCTGGGTGGCCCTAGTCTCCAAGTGTGGTGCAGGGCCCCTTCGCACCACCTCAGCGTTACCTCCTTTTGAGAGGAAAGACAGCTTCTTCTTAGCCTCCAAGTAGGTGGTGTTCTCCTTTGCCTTTAGGGAAATAATTTCTTTTGCTTGACGCCAAAGGGGACAGGTGCGGGAGTAAGCTGGGTGGGGCCCACTGCAGTTACTACAGCGGGCCGCTGCCTCGCAGATGTCAGCAACATGTTCCTGGCTTCCACATTTCGCACAAGTTTCTTTCCCTCGGCAACTGCGTGACCCATGCCCAAAGCGTTGGCAGCGGAAGCACCGTTGCGGGTTGGGGACATAGGGACGGATGCGACACTGGAGATAGCCTGCCTTCACAGTTTGAGGGAGGGTATGTCTCTCAAAGGTCAAGATCACGTGCTTTGACGGGGTTTCCTTGCCATCCTTCTGAAACATAATACGTTTAACGGCGACAACACTGGCATCCTTCAGTCCTTCCAGGATTTCTTCCTCGCTAGCATCGAGGAAGTCGTCTTCAGAAAGGACTCCACGGATCGTGTTGAGCGTCCGGTGAGGACTCGCGGACACTTCGACGTCGACTATGCTGGTCATCTTGGAGAGTGCCTCACTTTAGGCTTTCGTGTTTACTTCAACGAGAAGGTCGCCGGAGTGGAGTTTTTTTGCTTTGTACGAGAACCCAATAAGGTTTTCTAGCACCTTGGCTACCACAAAGGGGGAAAATTCGGACACTGGTTTTTCTTCAAGGTTCGAGTGAATCACAAAAAACTTTGTAAATGTTCCCATTTCAGGGGCTTTTCCAATTACTTGGGGCTCAGGGCGAGGCCTCTTGGAAGCCTGCCTTGAACCGGGTTTAGAAGGGAGGGGCGCCGTATGAAGGGCAAAAAACTTCGGCGTCCGTAGCGCACCACCCACCACGGAGTCCAACAAGGGGACAGGTAACATCTCATAACAGGTCTGGCTTGTCTGAGTATGTTTCTCTATCAGCGCTACCAGGATGCTATAACCAAGTGTGGGTCAAGAAAGAGTTCTGTCGCCACCCAAGGTTAGCCCTTGCCGCCAAAGATGGTGAAAACGAGGAATATGAGAAAGGAGGAAAGAGAAAGAAAAGAGGGGATAGTAGAAGAAGTGGCGACTAGACTGAATCATCCTGGCCGGGCCTTACCAGGACTCCCGTCTATGAGAAGCGGGGGCCGAAGTGGTGTATTGCCTCGCCCGGGGGGCCCCGAAGGGTCCAAACCTACCCCGGGCTCGGCTCAACCACAAGGATGCCCTTTTCCCCAGACACGGGAAAGCAACGCACAGTCATACGTGGGCGGGCGAACCCGCATGGCTCGGGGTCCGTGGAGACGCCACTCTCCAAACTCCTGCTTTCACAGGTGCCCCCTGCGGGGAGGCCTAAACGAGTGGGGCAATGTGTAAATTTTATTTGTAGATTTCAATGCCTGTTTGATAGGATCGAAAGAAAAGTTTAGAAAATAATTTTTAAGGTGTCTACGCTAAACCTTTTGCTTTTTTATTTAAAATTTAAAGACCTCTTCACGTTCCCTTTCACCTTAACTTGGCATATCTAAATCCTCTTTATAAACTTCCTAATTACGTTTAGAAGGTGAGCATGTTGACGGAACTATACATTACAAAAATAAAGAAAGGGACGGGCAAGTGAGATCTTTCTCGTATCGTCTTGTCCGAGCCTCTATTTAATATTTTAGTAACATTTTTGCACATTTATGCGTGTCACAATATTTGCACTTCGATATTGCAGGAAAAAAAACACTACCTCAACATTTTATTGTAATAGTGACCGTAATGTGGGACCTCTATTCCTGAGTATCGTTATTGTTCCAAATGACAATCGAGTAAGATATGATCGTGAGTAATTTGTTTCAGTGAATCTCATGGCCACTAGTGAACAAATAAACCACCACATGTATTGATCGCGCATCACTGTGTGGAAAAGCTCAAAAGCTTCTAGAAATGTTTAAGAACGGCTTTGTCCGTCTTCTCAGGTTGCAACTTTGATAATCCTTCTTGACATCGAGGCATGCAAAGACTTGGCCAGATAGTAACGATGAGCAAGGCAGTTTTATTCGTGTCTAACGGCACCTCAAAGCGCGTCTTGCAACGAGTCACCTAGGCATCTCTTGGACATACTTTTTTCATTGGGTCCCGTGCATTCTCCACTGAATTCATGTCCGCTCCTTTGGAGGTTAAAGTTGTTTTGCTTTTTTTATGCGCAAATCTTTAAGAAAATGTTGCACCTGTCGTACCGTGTGCAGACGACTTCTGACCTGGAGGAGCAGTAAGGCGCCCATGCGGATGCGGTCCATTCAGCAGATCTGGCAGCATTATGTGCTGTAAAACATCATCATATCCCTTAGCTCTGAAAGGCACCTCAATCGTGTGAAGTGCACCTAACCCGTCAAAGGTGAGCACGACCCAAACAGGCTACAGCGAACGCTTGCCGCAACTTTCTGTGTGTATTGAGGGTCGTGTCTTAAGCAACAACATCAACAAAAAAACACACAAAAATTATACAGAATCCATAGTGCTGTCACACGCTAATGACATCGTGTTACAAGAGACAAGGTACGTAAGACGCAGAAACCGATATTATCACTCAGCGCCGGGGTTAGTAGATTCACAGGGACAGCGAATCCGGCTTCTTTTGAAAACGTTGTAGATCCTAAAGCTGACTGTATAGCTTGATGTTTGTCCCTCTGCGAATTTTCCAAACCGGTACAAATGCTTAGCGAGCGCTGATAGCCAATAGCGTTGTTCAAGTTTCTAGAATGTAGCACTCGTTCGTTTTCTCCATGGTGGTTATGCAAAAGCTAACTAAAAAGTGCAGAAACAGACAAATGATAGCACTTTAGCATCTTGGCATAGTCAGATATACTTCGTTTCGCTTTACGATGTACTGCGATGAACGCTACGAGATACACTAGCCAATTCATTGTTCAAAGCTTGTATCGTGACTTCGTGCTCCCCTCGTCGCTCCGCCCAAGTGGAAGGACATGTGACACCCTTTGAGCTATGAATTGGCTCCGGTGTCCCGCAGCATTCTTTGCGGTCCATCGTAAGGTGAAACAAAGTATAGAAGTGTATGCCTTCACACCAACTCGCCGACGCCAATTTTGTTTTTGCACATTGACGTGAAATCAACTTATTTTCTTTCACTAACACTTAGCCCTATTAATGTCGTCACTGACGTAAAACTGAACAGCCGATGCCACCCCCTGCAAAGGGGGGGGGGGCACCTGCGTCACTAGGTGTTCGGTGACTAATGTCACCAGATCCCCGAGCTATGTGGGTTCACACACCAACGCCTGACTGCGCGTGGCAATCCCGTCTCCAGCGAAAAGGGCATCCTGGTGGTTAAGTCAAGTCCGGGGTAGGTGTGGACTTTTGAGGGCCCCCGGGCGAGGCAATACACAACTTTGGCCCCCGCTTCTCGTAAGGGGGAGTCCTGGCATGGTCCGGCCAGGATGATCCAATCAGTTGTCTATTCTTCTACTGCCCCCCCCCCCCCCCCCCCCACTTGTCTTTCACCTTTTATAACTCAGCTCTTAAGCGCTCTTTTCCGAGTTTCGCGGGGTTGCCGTCGCCATCGGCGTAGCCGCGTGCGTTGCATTATCGGAAGTCACAGACGTATACACCAATTCCATTCCCCCCTAAATTTAGCGAAGAAACTAAATTAGTATGTAGGTCTCTGACGTCCCATAATGCAACACTGCTCATTCAGTTTCCCCGCTAAATTTAGCGGTAAACCTGACGTCACATGCCCTCAACACCCAATTCAGTATCCCCTCTAAATTTAGCGGGCAATCGAATCGGTGTTGGGGTCACGCAAGGTCAAATTTCCCGCTAAAGCCACCAGGGAGGTGACGTGACAAGAAGTCATGGGACATCAGTTTCCCCGCTAAATTTAGCGGCGAAACTGAGTTGGTTATAATTATAATGCAATTAAATGCAAAGGTGCAAGCGAGCTGGACAAGAATGACGAAAATAATCCCTGGAGAAGGGGAACAAGAGCGACAAAGGACAAACACATTTGTGTTTGTCCTTTGTCCTTTGTCCCTCTTGTTCCCCTTCTCCAGGGATTATTTTCGTCACTGAGTTGGTGCTGAGGTCACGTGGCATTAGTTTTCCAAATAAATTTAGCGGGGAGACTGCGGGAGGAGGGGAGGTTATGGAGGAGAAGGATGGGAGGATAAGCAGGAGGAGGAGGAGAGGGTATGAAGGAGGAGCAGGAGAAGGGGAGAGGATGAGGAAAGGTAAAGTATGGGGAGAGAAGGAGCAGAGGGGAGGAGAAGGGGGAGGTGGAGGAGGACGGGTGGTGGAGGAAAAAGAGGGAAGGAGGAGGAAAGGAGAAGATGAGGAAGAGGAGGAGATGGGGAGGAGGATGAGCGAAGAAAAGGAGGAGAGAAGGAGAAGAAATTTAGGGGTGGAGGAGCGGCAGAGGAGGATGAGAAGAAGAGGAGGAAGGGAAGAGGAGGAGAAGCAAAGGAGGGTTGGAGAACGGGAGGAGGATTAGCAGCGGAGGAGGGGAGCAGGAAGGAAGGAGCAGGGGAGAAGGAGAAGAGGTGGGGAGGTTTGGAGGAGAAGGGGAATACCCTCACCTCCGCACCCTCCCCTCCTCCACCTCGTGTTCCGTTTTATTTCAGACACTGGTCTTTTAAATCAGCTGTTTGACTAAGTTTTAAATGCCACATCTCGTCTTCTAGACGATAGAAGATTAATATTTAATCTAGTTTGGCGCAGTATAGCATTCGAAGCATTTTGCGACATAAAGCCCGTAATCATCATCATCAGCTGACGCCAGCGTCTCGAATATTTATTTGACTTCGGGAACGGCACCCGCAAGAAGACGCGACTCACATTTTATTACGCCGAGCCGTTTCCAATGAACTGGTAAATGCCACATGAGATTACTGTTCCTTCCGGTTTGGATTCAATAAGAAATGTTTGATTGCGATTGTAGGTTTGTTGAAATTCAGTTAAAATTATTGGTTCTGCTCCAGTTTTCGGTACGGGTTTTCTTTGACACACCGGTTAAACGGTGCATGCTAATCGCGCATGCTTACAACCCAGCTATCAGAGCATGTTGGGCCGCAGTGGGCCTACGTCGGCCAGTACCGGGAACTGAACGGCGGAGCCTGGCCAGTGGCGCCACTGAGCAACCAGCCCCTTCGCTGGCCTGGCTGGACAGTCTCGCCGTGAAAGTTCTGGATACGAAACTTTCACCGAATCTACAACAGTTACAGCTCACTGGCATAATGTTTGACATTTTTCAGAATTATTTCAAAACGTAATCAACGTCTGAAGTTCATTTAGCCTGTCTGAGCCCTTCCATTCTTTGACTGTTTCAGCACAGTCTTATTGCAGTTACCTAATAATTAAAGAGTCGTTTATAATTCAACGTCTATCACCTGTTCCACTTTGCGCATGCGCCTTCTACGACCACGGCGTCGTCCTGCTGACTGTGTATTTTCGGCTTTATTGATCGGTATCACCGCACCGTCGATGCGGTCAAAACCACGACTTAGGGCAGTTTTGGTGCATGCTTGGGCTGCACTCTGAAAGATTCGAAAAGAAGCAAATGATAAGGACGACCTGCGAAAAATAACTTTTGAATCTGCTCGAACGTCATACATACACCAGCAGAAAAGAAAGACACTATATTGCTTCCGCCGAGCGGCATTCACGAACACGGCAGCCCGCGAACTGTACCGTTCGCCCAGCAGATGCTACACGCCGATGGGCCCAATCAAGCAACGCCAAAAGCGCAATGTCATGATGTTAACGCGCATTCACACTTGTGACTAGCGACAGTCGGGTGAGCTACTAGCGATATATGTCCCAAGTGACAACCGACGTTCACACTGCGGGCGATTGGCTAGTCGCTACCTGTGAGTCGCTTCTCAGGAACTCGGGAACCGCCCCGATTCTGTTTCACAGCTACGACTCGGGTTCGCGTTTCGCTGCTTTTTTGTTTTTGTTTTCATGTGCGTAATTTTTGCGACAAAAGAAAGCCTTGTGCCATTGTCACCTTCGGAACCGTATACAATGAAAGCACAGTCGCGACGCCGGAGTGCAGTCACTGGAGGATCCGCGAAATTGTCAAGCGAAAAACCACGGACTTGCTGCTTTGTCGGGTTCTGTTTGGGAGCTCGTTCGAATAGGGGTGCTGCTTGTTGTGAAAAATGGGTGCTCAGATCTGAGCCGTTGCAGAGGCCTCTATGGCTCTGTATTCATGGACGCTATACCGGGGAGTTGCTTCTCTTAATCTCCGGGGACCGCCGTCAATTCATTCCTGCCCGCCATAGGTCGTTTCCCATTTCGCTGCTTTCCCATTGGTGTTATCTCGCAGCTACACATACGTCATTGTTGCCATAAGGAAAATACTCCTTATGTTGACATGGTTCCTCCGGAACAGTACAAAGGAGCACACTCACTAGACCGACGTGCATTCGCTCGAGCTACCGAGTCGCAGTATGTATACCTGTGAAGACAAAAGTGGCACGGATTTGCTGCAAGACAGGTATCTTTTTCAGGCACGCGTTCAGATCGGAGTGTTATTTTTATTTAAAAAAAAATAAAAAAGGTGCGTCTTTTGAGCTTGTAACTCATAACCACATTAAGATCTTCTCGAAACATAATTATTTTTTCAATAAAACGTAGAAGTACAATATACTACTTTTTATGTTTTATTCTGTGTCGGGTTTTCACCATCCCTGCGACAGTCACTGGGTTTTTCGGATTTTTCGGCTACCTCGGCCGTTTAAAAAAAAAATGGCGTTTTCTGCACGACGTCAATCACCTCTCCTGCTCAAATATTTTCGAAGGTTCGTTGTTGGAAGATATCGAAGGGTTGCAAGCAGGTGATCTCCAACGTGCACTAGAGTGCGAGATTGCGTTTCCCGGAGAAGTCGGGCCGTAAGGTCCTGCAGATAAACGACACCCGAGTGTCCGTCTGTTTTGTCGCGAACTGCAAAGCAGAATGTCGCCCTAGCCAGCCTTTGTTCCCGAAACAAAGACCTCGCGACGTGATAGTGTCGAACACGGGGTCCGTCAAAAATGACGACTTCACTCTCAACGCGGTTCGCCTGAAGGTGCATCGCAAGTACTCCGTGAGGGAGATTCCTACTCTTGATAGCGTACTGGAGGCTGTCAATGAAGACGACCAGCTACCGAACGGGTCCAAGACGACCTTGTGGAGGTTGCTGAACGACTTCGTTTTACTTTTGAGAAACGGAAACGGAGACTGGCACACATAGAGGGCAGTGACATCATTGCCTGGCGTCGGAGATACCTTAAGTGCGAAACACATGTACGACAAAACCGTCCGATCCGACGTCCGACTGCACAATACGACGGTCGGAGGCGAGGGTTTTCAACGCTCTCCGATGCTACGAAAACCCTCTCCCCCCAAGGTCATTCCGGCAGTCCGCACGTCGGATCGGAAGGTTTCGTCGTACATGTGTTTCGCGCTTTAGAGCAATCAATGTGTTGCGAAGACAAGGCAGCTATGGCTCGTGCTACATGGATTTCCTAATATGTGACATGTCGACCCTCCAGAAGTTTTAACAATATCGCGGCAAAACCGGCCTAAAGTCCCTAGGTACGAGCTTTCTACAAGTAGCGACAGTCTTTAAAGTGCGGATTGCGTGACGGTGTAGGTTTTAGGAAGCGAATGGCGGCGCACAGCAGAGGTTTGAACTGAATGCTGCCATTTTGTTAGAGCGGAATGTGCTTTGTCTCTTGTATTGGTTGTCGCCTTATCGCGGCGTGGAAAAACAGCTCAGAGAAATTTACCGCATGTGCCAGAAAGCACACGCCATCAATGCAATATTATGCATACTTTATTTCTTCAGGTTTACTATACATCGTTCCTAAGCACCGCCAAGCGTGCTATAACCACAACCCAGCACCTGTGTTTGTAGCTTCGCAGGGCAAAAAATACACGCCCTTTACGCACAAACTCTTATCATGGTACCTGCAATAGGCTCTTTGCTGAAACTCTCTATACTAGGTGACAGCTCAAGAAAAAAGGGCGATGGAAAAGGAGAGTGGAGGGAGGAAGGGTGCAGAGTGCTGGCGAGGAAGGATATCCCCTCCCCTTGCCAGTGTTGCGTCTTCACCCTCCTCTCCCACTTTCCTTTCCCTCGCCCTTCTTGAGTCGTTATTGACTACAGAGAGCACGAGTCTGGCAAGCGCAAGACTGCTAGCTACTAGACGCCATGTGCATAAGCTATATACATACATTTCTGGGTGTTCTTGTACATCCTCTGAAAGTGCTGTTGAAGAAGATGTTGCCAGAAGTGTGGATGACCAGAATGGAATTATCCTGGCGGCAATCATTGAGTGATGCACATTTCTTGGCCAGTTTGTATCAACCAGATGTGCACAGAAGAAATGTATGCCCGAATATAAATTTCCGAATTACGTCCGAAATATGTCCGCTGAGGGATCTTACTTTTGGACGTACGATGAATGTACGAATTGGTACAAAACAGACATCCAAAGATACGACCCCTTTCGACGCTTGTCGGACATCCGATGGATATCCGTCGGACATTCACGGATGTCCCATGAACGTCAGATATATCCCATACGGATGTCCGTCGGACGTTCATGGTTCACTGGGTCTGTATAAGTGTATCACAATCACTTATGCGGATCGCACCTTCTTTCTGGGGAGGAGGTGGTTGGTGACGATGACCTCCGGAATGTGCGGTGCCCTGAGAAGCAGAGTAGCTTGGTTTTCCCAGCGAGCGATTGACAAGGGCACCCTGAAAAATCTAGAATCACCGTGGCTTCCCCGCGTCCCTAGTCTTTGGACTTGAAGCGCCGCAAGCAGTACCGAGGAACATCAATCGGAAACGGCCTTACCCACCTCACCCGCTTGCACCATCTGTTGCGTCTCTTCCTACGCTTCTACCCTTCCTCCCGCTACTGTTGTGGCTCGCTCCGCCACTTGACCTTCAGAGAAGGCATTCGCGGCCACTGATCGTTTCCGCAGTAGCCGTCCATCGATTGCTCGTAGTGGTTGTGGCTTGCTTGCTGGCGGTCGTGTAGCGAAAAGGAATTAGCTTGTGGTAGGGTTGCCTTGCTGCATACCCATACGGGAGGAACAACACGAAGCCGGGGTTTCCAAAACGAGAAACTACATTTATTAAAGTAACAGGAAGGGATTGCTAGTATCAACGTAAAACATTGCCGGACCGCCCGAACTGCACGCCTCCGTGGCCACGGTCCGTCTTCCCTTTTCTTTGGGCGTGTGCCCTCTTCTATAGGCTTCTGTGCCTGACCTATACGTGCGCTGTTGCGCGCCTCGGCCGCTGTCCCGTCTGGGCATTCGGCAGCGGCCTCTGGCCGTGGTGGGAGCCTGTTGCTCCCACACTTCCCCCCCCCCCCCCCCTTAAGCGCCTGGCATGTCGACGCCAGTGTAGTCGTGGTCGTCTTTGGGAGGGGGTCGTCGTCGAGGGTGTGGACGGCGGCGCTGTATCGGCGCTAGGGCGCGCTCCAGGTCGCGGTTGTCCTTTGGTCGCCGTTTCCGGAATCGCCGGCAGTTGCCGTTTTCGGTGCCTTCTTGCCCACTGGCCGAAGTTCCGTGGGGTAGGCCTCGCTGGTTGCCGCCCTCGGTGACTGGCACCGCCACGTGTCCTGGGACCCTGGCGTCTAGATGCCCGGGATTGGTAGTGGCGTCGCCCGTGATCCATCTTCGTGAATCAGAACGAGCAATTGCCATGGGTTACTCTCATGTGCAACCCCTGGCTCTGGATGCATAAAAAAAGATAAAAGATCTGGGGCGGACACAGTCGCGCAATATTTCCTCCTCTCCCCCCTCAGAAAGGCGATCAGACCCGTGGGATGACATACGATCGAGGTACAACGCTCGAAACCCAAAAAAAAGAAAAAAAAAAGAATAATCTTGTCCACCGCTTTACAACTTCTCTCAACCGTCACCGACGTCGCAGGTTGGACCGCCTGTGTGGCGGCGAGGGGGGGTACGGGAACAGGCCGTCGTCGGCATCGGTGTGATCCTGCGAAAAACCATCTTCCGGGATGTGGAATTGTTTAAGGTCGGTGATATGAGTTGGTCCTGTGGACGCACCACTGAAATGGTGAATTAGTGTGTATGTAAGCGGGGAAAGCTTTTTGCCTACACGAAATGGACCATCCCACCTGTTGGCCAGTGAGCCCGTGAAGCCTTTCGCCGCGTCACTCAGGGGGTGAGTGCGCCTGAGCACCAAGTCTCCCACCTCGAACTGCAGGTTTCGGCGTGTCTGGTTGTACTGGTCGGATTGCTGCAGTGTGGCAACGTCAAGGTTCTCCCGGGCTTCCTGAGGTTGATGGTGAAACGCTTTCGCAGGTCGTCTGCGAACTTTGTGTAGTTGCGGTCCTGTGCCCTGGGCTCTGTCGAACGGAGAGTGTTATTGAGAGGGAAAGCAAGCTCTCTGCCAAAATTGAGCTGGGCAGGGTTGAGCCCGGTTGACCGGTTAACCGTGGTGCGAGTGGCGAAGGCCATTTCTGGGAGCTTCGCATCCCAGTCTTTGGGGTGCTCCGTATGAGCAACAAGCATCATCTTAAGGTTTTGATTCACCCTTTCGGTTATATTTGCCTGGGGATGATACGGCGAAGTCCGTTTATGTTCAATTCCCAGAACCGCGCATGCCTCGACGAACACTTTGCTCGTAAAATACGACGCATTATCCGAAGTTAGGCTTGCCGGGAAACCAAAACGCGCGAAAACTTGAAGTAGGCAGTCCCATATTTTCTGCGAACCCAACTGTCGTAAAGGGAACAGCTCCACCCATTTGGGGAAATGGTCTGTTACTACGAACAAGTACTGGTTTCCGCGTGGGCTACGTAGAAATGGACCCATGACGTCACAGCAACAGATCTGCCAAGGGCTCTGGCTTGCGATCGGTTGCATGAGACCCGGGGGTTGACCACCACGTGGCTTCGCTTTCTGGCATGACGGGCAACTACGCGCATACCTCAGTACATCTTGCCGCATGCCGGGCCACGTCGCAATCTGGGACAACTTATCGTAAGTCTTGCTCCCACTGCTGTGTCCGGCTAGGGCAGAGCTGTGCATGTATCGGATGAAAAGCTTACGTAGCTTGCGGGGTATCACGGTCCGGAATGCTGAACCATCCGGATCATCGTCGGCCTGGGGAATGTAGCGCAGCAGGAGGCCGTCGTCGCTCATCAAGTAGGAGTCGAACTCCGTGTCACTTGGGCGGTCGACTGGACCGGACGCTGCCAGCCAGGCAGTCACTTGTTGGCACAACCCATCGTCGTGCTGGGCCTTGAGAAGATCCTCTCTTCAGACCAATGTACCCCACCGTGAGTCAGGTGGTCCCTGTGTTGTATTAACGACTGCGACCAGACCTGGGGCTTCCTGCACGTGGTTCTCAAGAAGGAGGGCGCGGGAAAGTGCATCAGCAATTTGGTTTGTAGCACCCGGCCTGTATACAATAGTGTAATCGTGCTATTGTAGCGTAAGGTCCTAACCAGCGAGGCGACCAGCGGGGTTCTGAAGTCTTTTCAGCCATGACAACGCTAAATGATCACACTGAATTTGGAATGTTGCGCCATCCAAATACATGTAAAATTGCTTTAACGCATACACTATGGCTAAACATTCTCTTTCGGCAACACTGTAGTTAAGTTGTGCGGAAATTGACGGTCTCACTTGCGAAAGCAACCGGCCGAAGTATACCGTCGTGTTCCTGCAGTAAAACAGCTCCGACGCCACAATCGCTTCCATCTGTCTGCAAAACGAATGGTTGCTTTAGGTCGGGATGATGCAGACACGCGTTCTCTGTCACTGCCTTTGATAACGCTACGAATGCGCTTTGTTGCTGTTGGCTCCAACACCATTGGACGCCTTTTCGAAGAAGGTGATTAAGCGGCTGAGAAATCTCGGAGCAGTAAGAAATGAAATCCCTGTACAATGCAATCATTCCGAGATATCGCTGTAAACTTTTCACGCCATTGGGGCACGAGTACTCAGTTAGTGCGCGCAGCGTTTCTTCGTTGGGACGGAGCGTACCGCTATCGACAACAAATCCGAGGAGGTTAATTTTGGGCTCGGCCGGTTGAACTTTCCCCGGATTGATTGTTAGGCCCGCGTTCCACATCCGCTCAAGCACGATAGTCAAGTTTTCAAGATGCTCCTCGAATGTACGCGAGAAAACAACAACGCCATCCATGTATGCCATCGCGAATTCGTGCTTTGCATTTCCGAGCACAACGTCCATCAGACGTTGAAATCTCGCTGGCGAGTTGGACAAGCCAAAAGGCAAGCGGGTGAACTCGTACAGCCCTCTCTGGCAAATGAAAGCGGTTTTCTGTACGTCTAACGGATGCACCTCGATCTGAAGGAATCCGCGGCTGCAATCTAATGTGGTGAACACCGTCACGTTGCCGAGCGCGTAAATTATAGAGGAAATGCTGGGAAAAGGGTAGCTGTCCCGTACAGAGACTTCGTTCAGCCGTCTGTAATCCACGCAGAGTCTGGCAGTTCCATCTTTTTTCGGAGCGAGAACGACAGGAAACGCCCAAGGGCTCTTTGAATCACGTAGTGCGCTAATGTCCAGCATCTCCTGAAGGGCCACGTCCAGGAGTTCTCTTTCGTGCACGCTGATGGGGCGTGGATTGCACCTCCAGGGCGGTGCGTTACCGGTTTCAATCCGATGCAACAGGATGTCTGTCTCTCCTGGTCGCTCCGTGAACATCGAAGAGAACGGCCGCAGGACGTCCTCCAGCTGTCTCTTCTGGAGGTCAGTGCCCGGATACTTCTGAAGGGTATCAGAGATTTCGGATGGTAGGGCAGCTGCAGGCGTTGTGAAGTGGGCTGGGAGGGTTGGGCCAGTGACGCAGTTGTCTCGTCTAGTGAACGGAGTCAGGTCCGCCTGGTTTCCCAGATGATATCCGCCACCAGAGAAGTCGAGCGCCATGCTTACGCCTGCGATAAAATCTCGACCCAAGATCACGGGTACGGCGAGTCCCGGGAGATACAAAAAGCGCTGACGCCGTTTCTTCTCATTAAATGAAATTTTAAGCCTTACTGCTCCGTCCGCCGATATTGTTGACCCGGAGGCTAACTGCAGACGTGTGGCTGCCGAACGAAAGATTATTTTTTGATTTTTGCATAGTTCATAGGCAACGTCCCCTATGAGCTAGATAGCAGCCCCGGTATCCAAAAGCAAGGCAAAAGAAAAACCGAGCAAATTGATTGTCATGCGTGGCTCGATCATTTTGCTGTTAGGCTGAATTCGACATACCGATGGAACAGGGGACGCTGCGTGCGTGATCCCGGCTGTGATAGTGGCCATCGGCGGCTCTGCAGTGGGGCTCATTGCCGCCGGCCGTAATAGTTTCCGATTGGGATGCCACGTGACCTTCCGGAATTTCACGACCCATCGGCGCGCGAGGGTTGACCGGATTTCCACAATCCCTCCGCCCATTTCCAGCCCTTCCGCCCTCTGTTTCGTTCCGCCTCGGGTTTGTATTTGGGCATCCACAGTTGTGGCATTGGTCCGAATACCTGCTTGAGTCGCACCAGGTCGTCCTCCAGTGGCCCCGCATTGAACCAAAACTGGAGCGCCTCCGGCTGCTTTGATTGGGCACTCTGTGCTAGTCCCGTGGAGGTCTTAGCGCCGGGATCGCCTCGGGGCCCTGCCAACCACATGCGGGTTCGAGAGAGTTTGCGGCCAAAGGCGGTGGGAGATAGCTCCTCTGAGCGAGGAAGATCTCTGTGCTGCGGGCATGCCGGGCTAGCTCTTCAATGGTCTCAAAGGTGCGGCCGTGTAGGTACACGTGGTACTTTGGGTGACACTGTCTGAGGACCCAAGCTATAATCTCCGACTCGAAGACATTAGGTTGTGTCCTTCGTGTGAGTTCCTGCAATGTGGGAACATACTGAACCAGGCTTTCGTTCGGATGTTGCGTCCGGGACTCGAGTTCTTTCAAGATTTGTAACTCGTAACCAGGTGGCAGGAACTCTGCTTGTAATTGCCGCTCGAACCCCGCTAGGCTGGTGAACGTAGGTTGCAGCCTTAACCAGCACGCAGCGCTAGACTTTAGAGCAAGTGGGAGTATTCTGCTTATCACGAGGGATTCCGAGGCGCCTGAGGCGGCTTTGTAGACGTCGAGCTCAACCAGAAAGTCGGCGACTGACTTGACGTCGTTGTAGCCAGTGTACACCGGCACCGTCAGCTGGAGACGCAGCTCCGGCTCACGTGACTGCTGCACGACGAGACGCTGTGTGACCGCATCACACATGGCTGCCACCTTCAGTAGCAATTCGGCTTGCGCATCCGCCAAGCCTGCTCCGGGATCCATGCTTGCTCCAGGCTTTTCGCAATCCTTTGCCTCGGACCGTAGTGTGGGAGACATGGCGGGGAAAAACAGAACCGCCAAGCAGACAAGAAAACGTGTGCGGCAACAGGCGGTATACTCCACTCGAGAAAAATAAACACGCCCCCAAAGTGATAAACACGCCCCCGCGTGACTAAGCAATGTTTTGAGGCTCTAATTCAACGAGCACTCGCGCTGTCGCGAATACCACACTCCCAGAAAAAAGGGTATGGATAGTCCTCCCTCAGGGGAGGAACGGTCTTGTAACCTATGTTCCTTTACAAAGGGAGAAACTTTCGTCCCTGAAGCAGGGGAGCAAAGTTCCTCCGTCGCTTGCATCTCAATATGGCGGCCCCAATTCAAGCAAATCGAGCCCAATAAGGCTTGACGAGGACGCCACGTCTCTTGTACAGGACGAGAGCAGCAGCAAATAAAAGCGTAACACGAGCTCCCCGCAGGCTGTGTTTATTTCCGAAGCCAGATTCCCCCCACAGGTACAGAAACTTGCGTTTCGAAAGCAGCTACTCAGTCTTCTCGTAGACAGCACTGCGATGTTAAACGGAGACAACCGATACTTAGTTACTTTGCGCACTTTGCGTCTTACCTTTGGTGTTCCTCGAGTCACAATTCCTTCGTCAACCGCACATCACGGAGAAGGGCAAACTCAATCCGCGAAACCAAAAGCCGCTCTCGAACGAACAAACTCGAAGCCACTGTCTATCGCGTAGCGTGAAAGAAGGTTAAATCGCTAGCCACCAGATGGCGGGGTGAAGCAGAGTAATTGCAAGTAGCTAGGATAGGTGGCGCTAGGCACCGCCCAATTCATGTTCTACAAAAAAAAATTTTTGTTTCTTTCAGGCCACTCTTCCGCTTGAGATCCTCTACTATACACACATTACGCTTATTACAAGCATCAGGTGAACAAACATTGAGCACATACGGCACATACACGGCGCACACAAATATCAATACAACGGAACACCACGCTAACCCGAACACTACACCCGTGCTCTGCGTTTCCGTCTTTTATACTGGTCGTTTTGAACGTACGGAACTTTTCGGTGACTTCTTAAGCAATAAAAAATATTGCCAGCATGTTGATTCTTTCCCGGCAATGTCGTACCTTTGAGAGTATTTTGAATGGCTCAGTGGATGAATCTCTTAATAAAAAGGAAACGCTCGATCATGCCATAATTACTTGAAAGCCAATAAATCAAGCCGCTCCAATGCGGTTCAAAGCCATGAGTTTGTTTCCCCACACGGCACGTCGTAGCCTGTATTTCTGTTGGTTTTTCTATTTGTGCTGTTCGCGCAAAGCTGCAATTCCCGTCTTGAATTAATCTCTGTAGAGCGGATATTCACTCAGCTGGAAGTGATGCTTCACGGGCTCAGGAATCGCTCTTCGATCAACTTGAATGCAGTCACAGCCGCGACTTGCGGCAGGTACGGAGCTACGCCGTGGCGAGCCCGAAAACTCCTAGCTCTCATCCCAGCGCGCCACTTGGAGGGCAGTTCCTCCAGGAACCGCAGTATATTTAAACAGCGAAATAAAGGGTAGCTTTGTTTTTTTTTCTCTCTCGATTTTACCTACTATTGTTTTTTAATGCCGTAATTCCATACTGTAAATATACGTACTTTCCGTCACGATTTTGTACTGTTCAGTCCTTGCTTCAGAGCGCAATCGCTCTCGGGGACGAGGCAATTCCGACAGTCACATTGGCCACTGTACGATAGGAGCTTCTACTGATCAGACCAGCGTTCCAACATGACTATCCACACGTTGATCGATTGCACGTAATCCCTCAAGTGGTATTAAACTTTTTAATATAAAGCGGAATGTCAACCTGCGACACCCCGCCCCCTCCGATCACAGTTCGACCAGCGGCATCAATGCCCAACAGTTTACGATCTCATCTTCTTTTTACACCACTGATACGCGAACACACGGTCACATCGGCGATAATTCCAGTCTTCTGTTCACAACCCACAACACTGCCATCACGATGTTGCACCTATGTTGCTCACACGCACAAACACAGAACCACGTTGAACGCCGGTTGCACTCGGCATCGGAGAACATAACCGAACTCAGCACGGAAGGCACCCAGGCAGCCGGCAGCAAAACCTGCCTTTCTTGGACGCAATTTCTGCGGTTTCCATAACGTCGGAAACGTCGACACGGTTCAGCGTGGTTTCGCTACTGTAGTTCCGTGCCGCGCGAGTCCCGAAATCCGGAGACGGCCATCCCCCAGTGTACGTGGCGCTGCTGGCACTGCTCCGGAACTTCGCTGTTCCTAGCGGCTTCGTTTGCTCGTTTGATAAAATTAGTGATAAAAACGTCAATGCAACCCAAATGTTTTGCACGTTTAGACTAGAAGACGGAATTACAGGCGGCCTTCGCTGCCGCTGAAGCTCAATCAACTCAACATTAATTTATTAAACAACGTGCGCGACCTGCTCGAAAAACGAAACCGAAAGAAGATGAGTCGGGAGGGCGAAAGTAGGGAGGCTGTAGTGAGGGTGGGCGCAACTCAAAACCTGGAGAGCGTTTGCAATTTAATGGCGGAGCCAGAGGGAGAGGATTTGAGAAAGGATATGCGCCAGTGTTGCCTGCACGAGAGCAGGCGCCCGCTCTGTTGCAACTCTGTTGCTCCATGCGCCTTTCCTCCTCTCGCCTCCCATTGCAAGCAACGAGCGCCTTGGCGCAGCCTCTCTCGCTTCCTTCTCGCTCCGAGAATTGCAAACGTCGAGCAGAGAAAGCAAAGTTGCCAGACAAGCAGCAACGTCCAAGATGGCGGAATTTACCATTTTTCGCGTTAAAAAAATACTTAACCTATCGCAACAAAACTGGTGGCTATGGAAAAGTAATCATTTATACCTTGTGTAAATTATTCAAGCACCTTAATGGGCTTTTATGACCTGAGTTAGGAAAGAAAACGACTCTTTGCCCCATAGACTCCCAGCAAAATTTAGCAATTAAATGGCGTCCATGTCCCGTGATCGCCGATCTAGCAGTTGCACCCACCCTCACTTGAGCCTCCCTAGGCGAAAGCTTTCTCCCGTCTGCCTGCAGAAGGAGAAAAACGTTTCGTTCCTCCCCTTTTCTCGTGTCCGCTCGGGGGCGCGTCAGTAGAAGGGAGGAAGACGCGCTGTTGCTACTTTTTTCCTCCATTTTTTCTTAGAGTGCAGCACTACTTGGAAAAGAAACACCGCGGTTGAAAAAAATTTACCGAGAGAAGAAAGCCGGCCCCTTGTCGTTCCGACAGAAAGGCAGCAAAAGCAGGTTGGGCGCCATGTGGTAGGGTTGCCTTGCTGCATACCAACCCCGGGAGGAACAACACGAAGCCGGTGTTTCAAAAACGAGAAACTACATTTATTAAAGTAACAGGAATGGATTGTTAGCATCAACGTAAAACATTGCCGGAGCGTTCGAACTGCATGCCTCCGTGGCCACGGTCTGTCTTCCCCTTTCTGTGGGCGTGTGCCCTCTTTTCAACGAGGTAGAGGGGCTTAGAGCGATAAACCGGGGTTCCGGTCTGCACTCGAAAGTGACCCCCATAAGGTGACTGCCATTGTACGCAAATTTGACCACACGTCACATGACCAAACCAAATACGTGACGTCACAGGAAAGATGGCAGCGCCCATGCAGCGGCTGGCCCCAGCTGGGCCGGTAGCTTGTCGGATGCTTTGTTGGTTGTCGTTCGTCTCGGCAAGTTGATTTCAGACGCGGAAGCCGTCATATGAGGCCGGTCGAAAGCGAGTTCAGAGTTCAGCGTGGTGTTTGACGTTGGTATAACGCGAAAATACGGAGGAACGGTGTGCATTTCGCTGGTGACCGTGGGCATTTCGCTGGTGACCGACCGGGATATTGCCACGGAAGAGACAATCTGACCTACGTTGCTCGGACCTCGGATTGATTCGGATACCGCTAGGACGTTTCTGTGCTCTCGTTGACCATCGGAATCTTCGAGGTTTGCAGTGAAGCGTGTGCAATATATTTGGATACACAGTTTAGCGACGGAAATTGCGTGAGTCGTGCTTGGCGGTGTGCAATCGCGGTGCAGCTTCGATCAAATGACCGAGGGCTCACTTCGGTTGTGCGGCGCACCGGAAGGCTGCCTTGAAGCTGGTAGTTCCCGTGCCGTGCTGAATGATGCTGTGCTGCTTACAAATTGTTCCGGCGTAGAAGTGCACTTTTACGGAGCACAGGTGTGCGGCGCACCGAAGAGCTGCCTTCAAGCTGGTAGTTCCTGTGCCATGCTTTAGGTGATGCTGTGCTGCTTCCGAAATTGTTCCAGCGTAGACGTGCACTTTCACGGAGCACAGGTGTTGCAGTTCGTATTGATCCCGCTCGTCTGTCGCACGTTTCGTCAACACAAACGTTTCATCCACACTCGTTACGCGAATTGCAAGCTGTCCGGACATTTCATCGAGCGTGTTACGTACCCAGCTCACGCCACTTTGTGGCAACAGTCTGCAGTGGCTCATTACCAGAAAAGTGGTCCCACATCCATTTCAGCTCAGTTCGTCCACGGCAGTCGCCAAACCCCGAAGGAGAGGATTTATTCGGACAGAATGCCACTAAAGCAATGCAGCTTCTTCAGTGGTCAGGATAGATTCTCTTCTGCGAGTTTTGTTATACTGTCACGGATCCTTGTTCCAGTCCTATCTTCTATCAATATTCACTATTCTGGGACACTGCAGGTCATGCTCAGCTGTAATCGTATGTTCAGGTGGAGGTGCTGGGCACTTTACCCATAGCCCTTCACTCTGTGTGAACCCGGCGGCTCTTCAGCCGAGTTACCCGATAATGGGACACGGCTGGCGGACTATCCTGCATCTTATACCCCTGTCGAGCCGTAAGCAAAGTCCTGACCCGAGCCTGGCAGAACAACCGCAAGACGACCGAGTATACCACAAGGAGTAACCTCGGAAATACACCACGAAGCACCTGAAATCCGAGCCAGTTGCTGCTACCAGGAAAAACCACCGGAATTCGGTCTCCTGTCAGAAAATCCGAAGCTGACTAAGCCAACAATGACAAACCTGTAGCAGCAAACCGTGTCCCCTCCCACCATTGTTTGCATGCCCGTCGCAAATCTCATTCCGACGCTTTTTCACGCAAGCTGTATGAAGACGTCAAGGACTGGATTGAACAATATGACAGTGTCGCCTGCCACATTGGGTGGACAGACAACCAGCTCCTGTAGAACCTATACTTCTCGTGGAAGAAACTGCCGGCGCTGGTCTGAGAACCATGGATCCTCCTTAACGTCATGGGAAGTTTGCAAGATCGAGCTGAAGCGCGCATTCGTCAGCCAACATCAACGAGAGAGAGCCGCATTCTTGATTCTGTCCAGGACACTGCCCCAATGAGAGCGCCACCGCACTCGTGGAGGATGTTTTGCGCTTGATCGAGCGCCCACGCCCACGCCCATGCCGACCTTGATGCTACAGAAGACAAGAACCTAAGAATCCCACGCCCCTCATGTGAGAGACAACACCTTCAGCAGCCTTGTCCGCAACCCCCCAACAACAGTCGAAGTGTCCATATCACTGAGGCGTCCAACATGGAATGTGCACTGCATGCCCAAGCCTGCCACTATACAACTTCCCGGCGTCTCGACACTCGAGTTGTCCAGCTACTACTTCGACGCCAGCCTCCCAGGCATCCACGACATCATCCACGACGTTGTCTGGGAGGAGATCAGGGAGCTACTTCCTGCCATTAGTTGCCCGGCTTTTTTTTTTTTTTTTTTTTTTGATTGCCGAGATTGTTTCGGAACAAGTTTGACAAATACTTCAACCGAGACTTCTGCGAGCGAAGCGGCATCTGACAAACCAAGGGCAACTTATGCCACAATGGCACGATGACCGCCACCGGCTGCCCCTTAGTATTCAATGCCAATTCAATGAGACACTCTAACGCCGAAGCATTCCCGACATCGTGTGTAGGTCTGTGCTCAACAAAGTACACAGAGGAAAACGTAGGTGATGCGAATGTGCGACCGAAAACCACTTTGCTACCACTGCATGAAGCCGACCATGTCTACCAAAGCAATGAATTGGTCGGCGAGGGTTCGTGCCAAACGACCCTCGATTACGTCTCGAGGAGCGACCACGGGAGATTAAGGATTACCTTCAGCAACCTTTGTCCCTGATGCCGAAGGTGCTGAATCGAAGATTCTGAATCCCTGATTACCCCAAAGCTCCTCATGTCCATCACCTCAACAAGAGGTAAGCACGACAAAGCAGGTGAGCGGCGATGCAGTGACAGTGGATTTGGTGTCGGTTGTTGTCCAAGGACAATACCTAAAAATTTGCTGACACCAATTTTCTGTGTCCACTCCACGAAGCACACAATCTCAAACTTTGAGGGAGAATGCCCCTGAGTGACTTGAAGGAATAGAATGGTTGGTTGCTCTTAAAAGTGAACTGCAAGCATCACCAGACTTGGACAGCAAACAAAAATTGTTGCCAGCTTTCAAGTGAACGGTACAGCAAAAGGCACAGCCACGTAAGCAATACATGCCCGAGCTTGCTACATTGATGCCGAAAACTACCAGGAAAATTCTCGGATTAGAAGCCAGCCCTGCAGCTTCAGTGCATCAGCCGTCAGTGGCCGCACATGACGTATGATCACAAGACAGCATCAGTCGGTCAAAGGGGCCACTCGACCAAACTGAACACCGACGTGCCAGGAGCGTCATCCGACAACAAGGTCCACAGGTATTAGGACTGAACGCCTGACACGAGACTGTCGCAGAAAGAACTCGTTATGGAACCATTTACTAAGAATCAATAATTATGTAATGAAGTGGAAATAAACATATTTGATACACTAACCAGATAAACATATTTCCGCTTGCCTTCATGACTTGAGAGTCTACACACCGAGAATTGTGTCCACTGCACGCTCTAGACCTTACGAGGACACTCGCTTCTCTGACTCTTCAATATTAATTAAGGGGTCATACCAGACTGGCAGACTTCTTGCAAGGGGCTGCACTCGTTCAACCTTTCCTGAACATGTGGTGCATCCGAAAACCAACTCCAGTGATGTGAAAATGTTATTTATTAATTTATTCCTTCCGGGGGCCTCCGTAGGCATTGCAGAGAGGATACTTAAAACTACACACATGATAATAGCATTAAAGCACACTGCTGTAACTTGTTAATTGGAAAAACAAACACACCTCTGAGCATATAGTTTAATAGTATGTGTTGATGCATTGTTATATAGCATGACACTTCCTATATGTATGACACAATAGACCCTTTGCAGAACCTTATCAAGCAACACAACCGTCGCCATTTTTTTCGGCGTTAAGCACACGAATGGGCCCCAGTTCACGTCGAACGCTAATGCAGCATTCGAGTCCAATAGGTGCTGAGCCGAATTCACAGGGATGGCGGACATAACATTCTTGTCGAACAAATACCCAAAGTATGAAAGCCTGGGGTAATTACAGTAGTAGCTACTGTAATTTGTTTCATCAGAATTTGGCAGACGGCAAAGGCTACAGTCTCGGTGAGTCAATACACACATTGGAGAGAGGCACATGACAGCATATCACCAGAGTGGTCGTCTGCACAGATTTGTCAAACACCTTCGCTCCGTCTCTCTGATTGGCTCGAGGGGGCTGTGGCGGTTGGCCTTTTCCAAGTTACGGTGATACGAAGTATAGACAGCCCAGACTTTTAAAAAGAGTCTATTGAAGAGACCAAAAGGAATGGTAGTCAACATTTTTCAACAAGACTGCTCTCCAGGCAAGGGATGAACACAAATATGAATCATCTTATCCAGGTAATTAGAACAATTAAATAATTGACTGACTAATACAATGCGCTCTTGATGGAAAAGAGTATAGCTGCAATAAATCCTACAAAACAGAAAAAATGCGCAGTTAATCTATGCATGCACCAAAACAGTTGTTCTTATAGCAAGTCGAATAGCTTTGAAGCAGGTGCCTGCAACGATTTATTCTTCCCCATACTCAATAAAACGCCAACCTCATAGCTGAAAATAAGGGTGCACTTCGCACTCACACACACACACAAAAAAAAAGGAAGGAAAGCGATCGAATGTAGAATCGTGGATTAGCACAAAAGGTTAAATCGCAGGAGCTTCCTCGCTAAAAGTTGCTATGGTTGTTCGGTGACGGAGGGCTGAAACAACTTCCCTTAGACAATAACGCGACGTATACATTTCGCGTAGATTCTCAGATATTTCAACGTAAAGCTAAGAGAATGCGAAAATTTCATGTTAAAAACACTCAAAGTTCTATCGATCCTCGAACACATCCTGGAATCCGAGCACAGGTACGGCGATGCAGAGCTGATACTGTCTCACAGGCGTTAATATCCAGATGATCCAGAGCGATCTTGCGCAAAAACGGTACAAAGTCTCATTCCTTCATATTTTCACATTATACCTGCGTCAGCGAGCACGAAGAAGCCCGAAGTCGTCGGAAAGCAGCTGCACATCACGGCTACCGCGCACCGAACAAACTCGCGTCCACCAGCTCTGGGCGCTGCCATCTTACCTGTGACGTCACGGCTCTTGGAAGGTCACGTGATGAGTGGTCACATTTGCGTAAAATATGGCGGCAACCGGGGGGGTGCCACTTCCGAACTTCCGGTTTATCACTCTAAGCCCCTCTACCTCGTTGCCTCTTTTATAGGCTTTTGTGCCTGCCCTATACGTGCGCTGTTGCGCGCCTCGGCCGTTGTCCAGTTTGGGCATTCGGCAGCGGCCTCTGGCCGTGGTGGGAGACTCTTGCTCCCACAAGCTCTGCGTAGTTTTGCTCGCGAAGAACCTCGTGCGCGAGGTCGTGCTTAAAGCAGCCGAGGTCGATACCCCTGCGTTAGGATGGATACACCGACGTTCGAGGACTCAAAAAAGTATGACCACTCACTGCGAAGAGGTACACGACGTTCCTGCCAGCCATTCCGACAGGCGAGAGAAATTGCATCACGTTCTGTGATAATCGGGATGCCATATGCCCCCTCAAAAACCTTTGCCCTCGATTATTTGGGTATAAGGTCATAAGCATCCTCAAAAGTGGCGTGAAATTCCGCGGCGTTCACTTAGAATTCCTTGAACGACCCAAATAAGAAAGGATTCGGGATTTTTAATCTAGAAAACGTTTCGTGTCGATTGTCACGACTGTTTGCGGAAAGTCGCCACCGGCAAATAAAGACTAGCGGAAGCTTTAATTAAAAATTATTAATCATCTCCACTTTCACTGTGTTTTTCGGGGCGTTTTACTCCCAAAAAAGAAAAACACAAAAACCGTGTCAGGAGACAGTGTATTTTGAAGTGTTTTGTGGACGGTTCTAGTCCCACTAGGAAACAAATTTATTTGTCCCCGTGCTCTGCGTCGCGTCTGCCAGTTGAGACAGCGGACTCCGAGAAGCAGGCTGTTTCTCGGTGTCGTGTGTCGCTTGTTGTCTTGTGTCGCTGTCATTTGTTGTTGTTTGTCACTATGGTAAGACGTGGAGATCAGAGTTACCATGTGCTCGGGCGGACTCACTGCTTCACCCAAGGACAGCGCCAGGTACTGCACCGCCAGATCGGCCGTCGTCGAGGATGCAAAAAAGAGGCGCTCCGCTGCTCGTGCTCCAAAGTTTTGTTCATACTGAAGTGGCTGTCGCTGTGCGTGCGTCAGGGTCTACGCACCTGCCCCACAAGAAGTGGAGACAGTGGGGACAATGATCCGGTAGTGCTCTGGCTCCCAAGTTTAGCGTCGCTATCCCCACTCGGGATCCAAGGGAGATGGCGGCCAGCTGTGGGACCGATGCGGTGTAATTCGCGGATGTGGCGCACGAGTGGAGAGCAGATGCCTGACCTAGTAGTGATGAAGAGCCCTTGGTCGGTCAACGACGTGCCTTATGAACAGACTGGTGTGCCGTGAATTTCTATGCCCCAGATCACGTCCGGGTCACCAATTAGTAGCGCGTTCGATGTTGAGGACAGAAGAGATGGTGCGACCGACTCCGAGCTTAGGTGAAAATGTTCTTTTTAATTCCACGTGATCTTCGTCTTTTCCAAGTGGCTGTCGCCACACACCCATCCAATGAAGCGATTTATATAATAGGTTTATCGCGCTAAGCTTGGGGCTCAAAAGGAAGGAGCAAAAGCGCAAGGAAGGAGTTTACACTAAAACATCGTTGGTAGTCAGCTGTGCGTCATATCCTGTCCTTTCTGTCTTTGTGTTCTAGTTATTTCTAAAGTTCAAGCTGATATATTTACGAGTATGTACCGACAAGCTCAACTCTTAACCGTTATTCAGTTCCTTTCTAGTTATTTGAGCCCCTCCTTCCTATCTATTCATCTACTGGACCCACAAACGCTTAGTTTTTCATTGCCGCCACTACTTGCCAGGGAAGACTACTAGCGCGCAGCATCAACAAGAAATCATCTTGGAAGATGTCAGGCAAATTTTCGGAATTATAACACCGTCACAAGGGCACGTTATGCGAGTGAGCAAGATTCTCGGGTCCGAGACATGGAGGCAACAACGGCTCCTCACAGATTTTCTACGTGCCAAATGTCCTCACTATAACGTTTTTATGAATTACCTGACAATGGCAAGATACACAACAGAAACCATGTGGACCAATTATTACCTTCCATATTTGAAACGGTACCTGGCAAGGAAAGCCAAAAAACACCCCGAACGACGAGCCCTCCAGGTCATTGGAGACGTCATCATCTCAGATAAGGCGAGAAAAGTACTTGAACAAGGACCAAAGTTTGCTTTGCCACCTCGGCTGCAACCCATCGACAAGGTGGCCCTTGTCAGAAATATTGCACCCAAGCCTGATGTTGAAAACGCTGCACAGGTACTCAACGAGGGAATCGATTGCATCACGAGCTTAAAAAGCTCAGTAACACCAGGTATGAGCTGTCGTTGCACAACGCAGGAGCTAATTAGCAAAGATCTTAATTTATGCGTTTCCGACAAGGAAGGCGGATTCGTCGACCTAGATTCAGCCATGTACAAAGAGAAAGCTTCTGCCGCCATGGCAAAGAACTTCATTGACGTGGATGCAGAAAGAAACAAAAAAGCAAAACCCATTCACCATCTGTCTGTCTGTTGTCGGCGCCATTTTGTGTTTCGTGCTCCCGAGGCTTTAATCAAGTTGGGCTAGTGTACAGTGTGCTCAACTGTTAAACATAACGCGGGAGCGGTGGACGAAACTGATAGCAGAGCTGCCTAGCGATTAAATCAATGATGCGGCAGAGAATAAGCCGGCTCTTCCTGAGATTCTCGCCAGTCCCCGATACAATTATCGCACGACCTCCTCCTTCCTTTCTCTATCCCCCACGCCTTAATTTTTAACTTGTTTGTTTTGTCGTTTTTTCCAGTCTGTTTAGTCACATCTACGCATTTAACATGCCGGGCTACCATATCTCGATGATCTTGCAGTTTCTCTAATAAAGGCCACCTTCTTTAAACAACAGCAAAAACAATCAAAAAGCGATTTTTTTTTTTTTTTTTTTATTGCCGAGTCACGCATCGATGATTGTTTCGGATCTGGGAGTGTAACTCCAGAAAACAACAGCGGCATAAGCTTCCAGAGTGAGCCGGTAGATGGCGCATGCAGTCTCTCCGGCCACCGCTCCCGCGTTATGTTTAACAGGTGAGTACACTGTACCTGCTAGGTTTTATTATTTAAGGTACTGTACATCTCAAGAATTTACCAAGCGGCATTGTGAGAACCTAAAAATATATTTTTGCGATGAAGCACTTTGTTATCCCTATTTGTGATTCTTTTGTGTACAGCTGCTTGAGCGCGCGTTTGAGTAAATGCTTTACTGCCATTTTGTGTCTTTCGCGGCTTTGCGGAAGGTTGCATTTCTAAGGTATGTTCGCTAAGGGGTATTAGGCTGAAATCTGAAGTGCTTATGTCAGAAGTGTTAAAGTTTGAAGCAAAATAATTTGATGGCCTAGTTGGTTGAACATAGTACACGCGATTAGCCCGACTGGGGACGAACACAGAAAAGAAAATGAAGACAGGGCAGAGCGCTACTTACAACTGACGTTTTATGAGAGGAAAGAGGAAGACAAAGATACAATTAAGACTAAAATCACAAAAATAGGAAAAGAAAGTGAAAAAGGAGAAAAAAGAGTAGCAGTAAGAATGACCAGAGAGAAATTATTTACAAAAATCGACAAAATTATGTAAAAATATTAAGTGAAAAGCTGGTGGAAAATAAGAATTACATCAAGGCAGAGCAAAGGAAAGGGAAGAAAATGAAGAAGACAAAATCAGAAAAAACTACTAAATATTCAAAGAAAAGAATAGAAAGAAAAAGAAGAGAAAGATTAAAACACAAAACAAGATCTGAAGTGTTTCGCACAAAGGCAAAAAAGTAAAAAGGAAAAATGCCTATAAAAATGAAAGTAGTGAAGTTCTTTCGCTGACAAGTTTACCGATGGAGCACTGACGCACACATCCCCTCTGGTGGCTATAACTTGGGCTTCCATTATTTCTCGTGTTCTTTTGTCAACGGATCATCGCAAGATCAATGTTCAATCAAACAACGGATGACACTCACAATCCCCTGCACGAACGACTATATGCCCCGACGGAGCAGATTTGAGAGAGAGAGAGCATGTTCTCTTAGCCTAACAATAACACTTGGGAATTGAAGCTCTGTCCTGTCCATTAACAGAAGAATTGCTTCCAACCTTCTGACCGCGGCCCTGAAAAAAAAACAAAAAAACGCATCTCCACGTGGTGAATGATGTTGATTGGGGCGAAGCTCAGGTGCTGCTTGTCTGCGTAGACGCTGAGACGCAGCATGCCGAGCCTTTCGTTCGTTTTCATCCATGTCACGCTGCGGTCAAATGCCCAAACGCGTATATAACCACGTTCCGTACCACACATTCTCTTTCTGACATGGATGAAAACGAACGAAAGGCTCGGCATGCTGCGGCTCACCGTCTACGCAGACAAGGACCACGAGAGCTTCGCCCCAACCAACATCATTCACAACGTGGAGATGCAGTTGTTGTTGTGGTTTTTTTTTGCCCTACACGAGCACGGGAGCACGTGCTGACATGCTCGTGAGCACGTGAGCGCGTGAGTTCACTAGCAGGAGCACGTGCACCCGATGACGGACGGACATACGGACATGGCTAGCCCCCGAGGAAGTATTCACACGAGGGAGAAATCCCTGGGATTTCTCTCCGGCACGCGCATTCCATGACGAAAACGTCGGGCTTTGCGGTGTGCAAAAGCCTCGCGTTTTCATCTCGTGATGCGCGCGTGCCGGGGAGAAATCCCTGGGATTTCTCTCTCGTGTGAATACCCCTTTAAGGAGCTTCGCCTCTAAAAAAAACATTAGTATTATTTAAACAGTGCTCACCAAAGCCACCGGAGAGACCTCCCTAGCTCTGTATCCACGACCGCCACCGCGAATCGAGGCGTTGGACGGACACGTTGGCTGTTTCTCCCACAGAAATTTGGAGTGCCGAATGTAAACTAACTCTTAGCGCACCTCACGTCCCTCCGGAGGCGCCGCTGATTATTCAGCCGCTGGGTGACTCGGCAAACGGTCGCGGAAATGGGTCTCGAAGCGACTGCTCCAAACCTGCTCACTTTTGTGATTTGCGACTGTCGCTTTTGCGAAATAAGTAGTAGCGCGATAGCTGCGCCTTGCCAGTGTGAACGCGCCGTTAGGTTCTCGCGTTAAAAAAAAAACAAAAAAAAAAACAGTGCTGACTATGCTTACCCCCCCCCCCCCCCCCCCCCCCCCCCTTTGGGCCTTCCTGACCAAATCTCTGGACCTGACGCTGTGCTATTCCGCTCAACCGAACCCAAAAACTGGTGAACGCGTTCACACCCGGTTGCGCACAAAGTAAACGACCCCCCCCCTCCCCCCTTAAAGCAGAATGGAATCTCCTGGCGCGCGCGCACCGGCCCTTCCAGCCACCGACTCGGCTACAAGCTTCCAGTGGGCCTTTCGTGTTGCAGGGGAGTGTACTTTCAATTAAAGTTTTATTACACGACAGATATAAACATTGCACCCGTGTGATCTAATCATAAAAGTGTATTATATTATTTAGGTTTTTTGTGCCCCGCGTATATCAGCGAAGCCTAGGTCACGCAGTCGTGCTGTCTGGCTTCTTTGTGTTTTAAATAATATAGAATTTTAGTTGCGATAACTTCGCGATAGCTAGGCGATTAAATTTTGTAAATATTTACCCATATTTCAGATGAAGACAGCACTAAAACTATGTACAGTAAAAACGTAGAGTACTTTAAGATCTCTTTAAGAATTATTTTGTTGACAAGAATAGTGAACGCTGTATCTTTCACCAATTTAGAATCAAATGTTTATACCACAGTCGTCCAATAACCTACAATTTTCATTTCTAGATTGTTACTCAGGTTGCATATTTGTAAAATTTGTGCGTATTTTGTAGTCTACACAGCCCTTAAAAGTCTTGAAATTTTACGATATTATGCGACTACCTTTCAAGAACGCTTTATTTAATAAAAACTCACGATATAAAAACAAAGTGTAGGAGAACGCCCCGCAATAATTGCTAGAGGCATGCATTTCAACATAAAACGATGGGAGATATGTGTAATACGAAAGAAAATGTATTGTTGCACTAAATATGATCTGTTAAAATATCCCGGAGTTCCACGGTCAAGCGCGTGATTTCGCAAGAACTTTGCAGTGTGTTGTCATGCAAACGATTGAAGGGTGCTTAGTCAGTCATACATGCTGCAGTTTTCCCCCGAGGTGTATATATAATAATGTTTCGACAAATGGACTATAAATAAATTAAATACATTGTAATAAAAACGCGAAATAGAGCCGAGCGCAGCGTAGACCCGAGCTCTTTAGAATCTATATACCTCCTTCCCCTTGACACCCCTTCAACATTTTTTTAAATAGCATGTTAATTAGTCCCCCCCCCCCCCTCCCACCCGCCCCCCTCAAACCGCCAATAAATATTTGTCACCGCAAGGAAAACAATACAGCATAAATACTGTCTGTGGACTCGAATGCGGTTCGCGGAATAAAAAAGATCATGATGCAGTGTCTTAGACGAAGTCGGCTTGGCTCCCAATTGTTTGGCATCCCATTCCCTCTGCGGGGAACACAAAAGAAAAGTCTAGTAAGGTACGTTGCTGGGCTAGTGGGCTCTTCTTAGTTATCCAAATAAAACAGCGAAAACAAGAAAGGAATACGAAGCAAACCGGACAAGCGCTTTGTTCCGTTTACTTCGTGTTTCTGTCTTTTTTTCCGCCATTTTATACGGTTAACAAAAAGGACCCCGGAATCTCTAGGAGGCACGGCGACGCTGTTTTTCGGGGATCGATGTCCGATAGGGGCTTCAGCCGTGCGTAAAGTGCTACAAAAATGCCACCTCAATAAAGACGGACACCAAACAAGACCGAAGCGCCGTTTCTTTTCATTGGCTGCACGTCAGACACCGAACTGTCGCTGGCGTTCCTCGAGGGTTTGGTAGACGGACGGTCTTAGCCGACGCTCCTCGAGTACCGTTCCTAGCGAACAAATTGGTTGGGAAGGGTTAGAGAGCCGAACAAGCTGAGGAACACGAGCCTCCTGTTCAGTCTAAGTAAGTGCGCCTCTTACACTTCCGCATTGTTGTAACTGTTTCTCGTTACATTGCTTCGTTCTTTTTGGTGTAGGGCTTTCTCAGGTAGTGACAAAGACAACGCCGAGCGCAAGTTGTTCTGCTTCTTTTGCAGGGGTTGTTTGTGACGCCAGAACGCCGCGCTTGATTGAGTCTGATTGAAGGATGGTTAGTAGGCCTCAAAGCAAGCTGACCTGAGGTCTGCCCACTATCGGCCAGTCAGAGCCAATCAAAGATCGGCGCCGTGTTGACATCACCGCAACTCCTGCGCAAGAAGCTGACGACTTGCTCTCCGCACAAGTTGCTCTTCGGAGCTTTTGTATGAATATATTAAGACTGTGCAGAACCTCATTGTATTATATGCCGGTTTTACTTTGGTGCTCTTTTGATGCGGAACACTGAAGTCAGCTATGTATTTGATTTAAAAGACCAAACAAACAAAAAACATGTTCCTACGAGTTAGGACATCCGCCTTTTTCACTGTAGCGCGTACCACATTTCCCGCGGTGGTCGATGCTCACACCGCAATGCTTTTAGGTACATCTTTTTTTTTTACGTGAAATTAAAAGGCAGCATGACTTAAGCCTTGTTACATTTATCAGCATATTCCCATTTTTTAACGCACAAATAACGTGGGCTCAATGACGTCAGCTTGGTGAACTCATTTCACTCTCGATGTTCGCACAGTGGTCAAAAGAGACAACGAAGCCACACAAGCGCGCGGTTTGAAGCTACCCACACTCGTCATGCTGGCGGCGAGAGAAAACACGCGAGTCGGTCGCCAGCCGGGTGCGAGATTAGCGGCTATCAACGTCCAGCGGCAAATAATTTAAAATACGGTAGCGCTATCAAGCCTGTCAAGGGGGCATAGTCGGATTGTTGATAGCCGCTAATATCGCAACCGGCCGGCGCCCGGCTCGCGTGGTTCCTCTCGCCACCAGCATGACGCGCGCATGGGTAGCTTCCTTGGTCGACGCTCTTGTGGCTTCGTTGGCTCTCTCCACCACTGTACGCTACGTAAATGGTGGAAAATGGATTTTGGCGGCGCTGCTATCATTGTCTCCTGGGTTGTGAAAGGCGTTCTGAGCGCGCGCTGTAGCACACTTCCACGAACTCTAGAAAACGTCGCGCATGCGTTCACAGCCCAGTGACTCGGCAATATCGCCTAGATGATAAGCGCCGGCAAGGTGTATAATAACGGATAGACTGAGAACGGCAGGGCATGTTTTCGGAACGCCGCTCCTGCTGCATGCACTCCGCGCCTTCCGCCGCGCGGAAACATAGTCGAGGGCAGGTAGCCAATGCTAAGGGAGGGAGAACTCATGATCGTTCTTGTCGTTTTCACCTTATCAAGTTCTATGGTAACCCATCTTGTAAGTATACTATTAGAAGCAAGATGGTATAGGGCCGAACTTGTTGCTTACAATTGTTTACCTGCATTAATTCACCACGTGACTTGCAGACCATCCGTAGCAGTTGCCCTCACACGTTCAACTTTTGATATTGGTGGTGCGTTGAAGCAGAATGTTTGTCAATCGCGTCTTTCAAACTTTATTAGCGAACCGAACGGGCAGGAACCCTTAATAGTATTTTTTTTATTATGCTGAACTCTGTGCTTTTAATGAAGGAACTGAGGGCGCAATTGTATCTCAATGTCTGCCTAAAAGTTTAGAACCTCCAAACTTCCTCGCGGGTCCATCTGAGAGTTTTTAACTGAAATTTTAGGATATATATTCGCTGTTCAGTCAGACCCGAGACAACTGTATGCTCCTTCTTAAAACAATGCCACAAAAAACAGAAACAAAGCGTTATTATGAATGGAGCACTAATCAGTTTGAAAAAAGGGTGTTTAGTGACGTTATTCTGACGTGGTTGGAAGAGGGACCTTATTGCAGTCCAGAAGCAAGACTTGGTTAAAAAGTACACATTACTGCTTTTCTGTGCTTTGTATCGCGTGCTTCCGTAAATCAGCGGGTCGTTCATATTCTCATAACTGTATGCAGACTTCCGGTTTCTTTTAAAATAACGAACATCACTCGGGGTGGATAGTTTTACTTGTTTCGGTTTTCTATTAATTTATTTCAGTAGCGCCCACACAAAAACAAATGCTCAAAAGTCTGCATTTATTTTGCCATTCACGTTATCCAGATATTTCATTTTAATAAACTTTTTTATTGCATTGCTAGAATCCCGCATGCCACTCCCCGTGTGGATAGTTCAAGTTTAAAATAAGTTAGAAACGCCTTCAGTGGTTCGTTTGAAAAAGTAAATTTGTTAGAGTGGAAGAAGGAAAGCAAATCGAAGTACAATTCGGAACAGTTATTTACATAAGCGTTTTTCATGTTCTTCGACCAAAGTTTATTTTCATCATTTTTGTTTGCTGAGCTCCTACACATTTTTAATTATGGTGGAACTCTAGTATAAGGTGGGGGAGCCAAATGACATCTAGCCACTAAGTTTTGTTTTTTGTACACTCACTTTTTTCTCAAGACCAGTTCATGACGCGAGCAAAAGAAATTATTTTGGTGACCCTAAAAAGTACACCAGGAAGTGCTTGTTTAAATAATTCCACGGGAAAAAAAAGCTGTTCTTGACAGAAAGAAGTAGTCTATCTTCATTTCTCTGCCCGCTGATGCCACGGGTAAGGTTCAAACTCGCTTAATTAAATAAAACGTAACCCCCCCCCCCCCTTCCCCTCTTCGCCGCTCGTTCGTATTCGCTTCGGTTAAAAACTTAATTTTAGCGAAATTCAATTGAGCGAGCTTTCGGAGAGGGCAGCACACATCACCGTCGAGGTAATCTATACCTACCTACGCTACTCAATTGAGTACTCTAGCGACTTGAACTTTATTTTTTTTTTTTGGGGGGGGGGGGAAATAAGATGTCAACACACAACGTAAACTATCCACTCAAGACAATAACAATCGCTCGGAGAAGCCCTGGAACTTAGAAGAAGCGAAAAGGTGATGCCATCACTTTCTATACTCTTTAGTTTATGGAAGAAGGGTCATGATTAGTATGTATTGGTTAGGTTCGAATAACAGTTCCTCGCGCCGGCATAGGAAATTGCATTTGCTTTGACACTAGGGTCTAAGCAATTGTAACGGTTTCTTGGATTCTTTTAATACCAACTGCTTTTATTGTGAAAAAAATCGAGAATGGTCTAGTCATCATTGCGTTAATCTAAGGATTATTAATGCTTTATTATGTGTAAACCAAACTGTCATTCATAGATCAAAAAAAATAATAATTGCATTGGATGCCCAAAAGAAGTGCAGAGCTATGAACCATTAACTGGGTGCATTTCCAACCTGCCAAGAACCCGTACACAACTAATGTAATGAATCATAACGGCACTCAAAATCGACTTCTAGTGGATGGGTCCAAATTGATATTCGGGTCTGTTACCATAAGAACGTGCCGAGGGCAACTCTCCATTTGCATTGAAACCAACTTGAACAATACTATAACTATATATAGAGGCCCTGGGAAACCATGATTCCGAAGCCCTCTCGACAGTCTTATTCGGATTACAACAGGCATTCATAGCACATATTTTACGTTTGTAGAAACAAGCCTGTTATAGTTGCATAAAATTTGGTATTAAAAGGTTTGCTTATCAAATAGCGTTAGTATGCAAGCACTGTACATTGCGGAAGTTAACGGTCCTGATATAGAATGGCGATCTTCCAATAAAACACGATTTATAACAGGGCTGGTAGTCCGGGCAGACCTGACCAAACCTGTTATGTGATATAGCTAGTGTTCCGCGTTCTCGGATAAATCCGAAAACTCCGAAAACACAGGCCGAGAAAATTTTAGTCAATTCGTATTTATTCGATAACCTTCGAATTTCACTGTGCCAATCCCCCCCCCCACACACACACACACGCACGTACACATAAAAGTGTTTTACGGTTAATGGTTCGATCCCCACGTAGATTCAATGGTCCTGGAAAAATGCCACCTTTGTTTAAAATTTCGGTCAGAATATCAGGTTACTTTCGGGTCACGACAAAAGTCACTGTTTATGTTTCCAGTTAGGGTCAGACTGTTTGTGCTTTAGGGGAAGGAAAGGTTGCCTTTTTGCAACAGTGAAAGCTATGGACAATCGAGATTGCATAAAGTGGGGAAGAGGGATATTTGAAACTTCTCTATTACATTCTTTACCGCACTACCTCGCGCGGCCGCGCGGTGGGTTCATAGAATAGTATGGAATGAATACAAGCTTCCCAGCGATTACCCCCAGGAGTTTATTATTATTAAGGTATCAAAATGTATTCGAGCAACACTGGTCTGCAATTTTTGCCGGAAGACAAAGTAGTATTGCCAGTAGTAATGGCAGCAGCGCCAAATACAACCGAAGAAAAAATTAATTGATCCTATCGCTTTTTTTATTGTTCAGCATACATTTACACTCGGATATTATTTATTTATTTTAATAAGAAGTACTGAGAAATTAAGGTTTGAGTTTCGGAGAACTGGGAATCAAACAAAAATAAACTCCGATGAACTCCGAACTTTCTGCTAGAAATAAACTCCGAAAAACACCTTCCGAATTTGACGAAAAAGAAACTTCAAAATCACAGAACCCCCGGTACAACCTACACCAACTACGATTCCCAAAAAGAACAAGAAATGCAACCACAAATTTCTATTTCTTTCTGCACTTTACTTCTCTCTTCATGGAGAAGAAGAACCAAAGATTATATTTGTATATCCTTACACGAAGCGAGTTCAAATTATTTTTTTTTCCCGAAAGGCAGACCGTTCTCTCTATTTGTTGGAGACTAAGTTCGATTCCGAAACATATCCTCGACAATGAATTCCGTGGCCGTCATTGTAACACACGAGCGAATTCGGAGGCGAAGAAACTGGAAGCTCGCCGACAACGTAAGAAAAGCGTCAATATTGATTGACATGTCCCTTGCTGCACCCTTCCCAGAACCAACCCGGAACGACGTGTAAGCCGAAGCGGCCCAAGCTGTCGTCCAAGCGAACAACGGCGACGGAGCAGGATGCCGTGCCAAACTCAGTACACGTAGGAAGAGCGAAGCGCTCATTCAACTTAACAAGAGGGGTCCAACCGAACGGAGCATATAGTTCATCGAAGTGAAGGTTTCGTGACTAGACCGCATCGGTTTTTTGGGACAGATGATACGAATGAATCGTCTGACGGCCGGAAGCCGAAAGTCGGAGTTCGAAGCTTTTTTTATCGCTTCTCTGGTGCAATGCTATTACGGTTCCTCTTTAAAGGATGGCGGCCTCCTGGGTCGAAGCCTAACCGAATGGGTCTGCCGCTAAGCGAACGACAACGGGAACGCTACCGATCCCGAAATTAGTTTTCCCAGCGGCTTGGCTTCCTTCGCTATAATTTTTACTGGGCATTGTTTTTTTGCTTCTTTTTCGCCCTTCGTGGCTCTGGTGTGCGCACACGTTCGTGTCCACTGCTATTATTCGAGGGGATTTTTTCTTTTTTTTCACTTACGGAAGCCTTTATTTGTCTGGCTTTGCTATTTGAAGTCTCTGACGTGCTGCTTGCCTGACCGTTTTGTTCGCGCCCTGTGTTCTTTCATATAAGCCCTTGTCCTCCCCAAAGGACCTTCACCATCTCTGGCTACGTGTTTTTGCTTGAATTAGGGAAACTAAGAGGAATTGTCTTTTGTGTGTGTGTCTCTTCTAGAGTTAGCCCGGGAATTTAGGAGAAGTGCTGCATCGGGTTTTTACGGTAAATAAAATTGACATTATCAGCGAGACATAAGAGTTACAGACGCGAAAAAAATTAAACTAATAACGTTGAAGATTGGTCTATGCGACTGCCAGCCTAAGAACCGCAAGCTGAGACTTATTTTGTTCACGCTTCTAGATTGGCGATTCGTTGATCGCAGTCTTATTGGTTAATGGTGAAATATCATGGGTTGCTAAACGATATGATTGTCTTACCTTTCAGTGACTATGATTTTTAAATAATTACTTGCACCAAATTGGCAAAAATATAGTAAAAAGAGGTTATATGTCACACGCTTTGACAACTTTTTCCAGATTTTGCCTGTGTTTTTTGCGTTGCTTCTTAAGAGTTAATAAAAAAACCCGTCTTTCTGATCTACACTTTTTGTTAGAGTTAAACAAAAAAAAATTATTATGTCAGCGCGGTCATTTTCCCGTCAAAGTCATTTTTATGTAAAGTGTCCTCCACGCCGCGTGGCTAACGCTGGCACTTTCCTTGTCATTAGTAGCAGCCGCATCGAAGGGGGCCTCTGGTGGTCTCATCTCCCTGTACACGAAACCGTATATGTAAGGCCCTCAAGTTTTCATGTCACTGGACATGGCATAAGGAGAGAGCGTGATTCACACGAGCATAAATGGTGACTTGCTGAGTAAGTGCAAACTGGCTACTGTCGGGAGAGTAAAGATTTCCCCCAACGACAGTGTGCATGATTGATGGTACCAAATTTCGCGTTTATTTGTATCGGCCTCAAACCTTCTCCTGCGTCGTTTCTTTTTTCTTTTTCTTTCGAATTTAAGTTTTTTTTTTGGAGGGGGGAGAAAACAAAGGTCGGCTGCCAACATCAGATGGCTCTAATTCTCCCAACGCATTCAGTATCTAGAGTGAAAGACGCAGCGGCTAGCGCTTATCGGAAACAACGCTGCTTTGCATGAGTCGATAAGTACAAAGTAGGAAACACCAACGTTGGGCATGTACCATCTTAAAAATAGTAGTTTTAGGGCTTTGGACGTTATCAACTGCTTTCTTGACAATCAACGCACGTACAATGTCGAACCCGGTCAAGACCCGTAGTTTCATAATGACTGTGCCTAAAACTTGAGTAGCTTTGGCGTTTGAAATAGGCATAAGGTTGCTCTATTGAATATTTTTATATGATTAAGTTTTTCGATATCGTTGTCCCTTTAAAAGCTCTAAGCATTAAATCATTAAAGCAATAAAAATAATTTAGGTGTCTTACAAAAAAACAAAAAGTTGGCGAAGTTTTTTTTTAGTTATAAATAAATACTTTTATTAAAAGCAATTGCTATTTAGTAAGTGTGAGGACATTAAGGGATTGGTACTTTAGCTTATTACCTACGCGTGCCTGATGCAAACAAGTTTATGATTGCTCGCTATATTTCATCTACCAAGATCAGTGCAGTACTTGGAATAACATGAAGGCCAGTCTAACTTTCGAGAGTACATTCTATTCAAACGTGCTTCTAATGTAAAAATATTCTGCATAACGACTGAACCACTCTCGTGTTTTTTTCTAGTCGTGGGCGGACCTTTTGTCTTCAGTGTGCAAGCATAACTTCTCTACGAGGTGTGTAGTGTGGTTTAAACAAAATTAAGTGTTCAGTATGATGTAAACAAATTATTTGATGAAGTACCGACATAAAACCAACCCCCCAAAATTATATTTCTCTCCAAACTCCACTGCGCGGTATACTCTGGTAATTTGTTGACTTGGAATACAAAATTGCTTCTATATTGTTCGGTGTGCTTCAATGAAGGTTTAGGCTATCTTTTTATGCATTACAGCGATATGTATGTTTTATAAAGAAATATGTGCCACGCTAACCGGAGCAAAGCCACGGCGCAGCTTTGCTCCGGTTTACGGACCGCGAGCTACCATCCGCCACGCGCTCGTCGACCACAGTCTTGCCCGCTGGGATCAAGATCACAGAGGACCTCGCTCGTGCTATGCCATCAACAGCGACATCAACGGAAGCGCCTACAAAGGGACCCCCCCGGCTACAGCCCGCCAGTGGGCATGGAAGCTTTGCAGCGATGAGGTGGCTTATGTTTTTCGTCTTGCCGCAGGTTAGTAGTCGTAAACCTTGCCACTGTTTTAGGTCGAATTACGTTTGCCTAGTTGTGCTTCCATGCCCCGGAGCTTTCATTGAATCTTTTAGAGCGTGTATTGAATCTTTCAGAGCTTTGTTGCTTTTATTGTGTGGGGATGTAGAGAAGAACCCAGGCCCTATGAGCAAGCAACAAGAGGATGAATTCCTTGCGCTTGTGCAGACGGTCGCGAAACTTCAGAGTAGTCTTGCTCTTCTGCAACAAGAGGTAAACCTACTAACACAGAAAAATATAGAAAGCGAAAAATCTGCTTCCGCTCTAGAAGAACGCGTTAACAACCTAACAACTGAACTTGACTTACTAAAGCAGAAGGAAATCAGTAACGTCACACCTACCGAACCTCAGCTTACTACAGCTCTAAACGAACTTTCGCAGCTGAAAACCCGTTGTGACGACGCGGAGGGCAGATCCCGTCGTAACAACCTTCTATTTTTTGGCGTCACTGACACCGATAGGGAAACGTGGGCCCAGTCCGAGGGCTTGGTAACCGGCCTGTGTTCCGGTAACCTAGGCGTGAATATCGAATCAAGCAAAATTGAAAGAGCGCACCGCTTGGGAGCGTTCAATCCACAAAAATGTCGCCCTATAATTGTGAAGTTTTCATCATTTAAGGATAAAGAGGGCATTCTTTCATCGGCATTTAAGCTCAAAGGGACACGTGTAGCCATCAGTGAAGATTTTCCCATTTCTGTCCGACTTGCGCGCCGTCACCTTCTTGATTTTGCCAAGCCTAAAGGCACGACTTACAAGCTGCGTCACGATAAGCTGTTTTTAGATAATAAGTGTTATGTATATGACGCCGCTCTTGGTGCCGTGAAGGAAAAAAGTGCATAGCAATGCCAGCGTTCATTTCGTTTTTCGTCACCCAATCAACCTGCAAAACGCCGTGATATCTGTAACAAACCTTCTTATCATTCTATTTTATTTACTAATATTAGAAGCTTGATACCAAAAAGAGATGATGTGATTTCCTTGGTTGAGGCATGCAGCGCAGATTTCCTTGTGCTTACCGAGACGTGGCTAAGCCCCGATATATCCGATTCTGAACTTTTTCCTTTGTGTCCAAATTTTCGTGTGTATAGGTGTGATAGATCCGGTAGGAGGGGGGGGTGGTGTGCTTTTAGCTATAAATAATCAAATTCCGTCCCGGGTTATACCGATTCTTACTGACTTAGAAGTTGTATTTGTGTACGTCGCTACGACGCCCCCCGTAATAGTGGCTGTGTGCTATAGACCGCCAGATAGTGATAAAGAATTTGTTAACAAGCTATATAAGTGTGTTTCTGAAATCACCACTAAATACCCTAACGCCTTTGTTACTCTCTTTGGTGACTTCAATTACCCGAACGTTGACTGGTCTGCCCTCTCTTCTAGTTGCGCATTGTCTCAAGAATTTGTAGACTTTTGTTTAGATTTCAACTTTACAAATGTTATCACTCAGCCTACTAGGATTACTAATCACTGTAGCAATATACTCGACTTGTGCTTAAGGCAAGACCCCTCACTCTTCAGTAACATCACATACTTACCCGGCATTAGTGACCATCTCGTCATCGATTTAACTCTCTCTCTCTCTGCTCCTCATAGATCACATTACTGCAAATTCATTCGCAATTACGCGAGAGCTGATTACGCATCAATCAACTCAAACCTCGAAGATTTTTATCATACTTTCTCAGTTAACTTCTGGGAAAGAACGGTTAATGAAAACTGGACTTTATTCAAAGATAAAATGATCTACCTAATCGAACGCTTTATTCCACTGACCCGTATTATATCTGACAACACTAACCCTTGGTACAATAAAACAATTCATAGTCAATCCAATAGGAAAAAAAGACTCTATAAGCGGACTAAGGCTGTCAACACTACGGCTTCTTGGAACATCTACTACGAATGCGCTAGGGCTTATAAATCAGCAATAAATCACGCCAAAACCAAATTCTATAGTATCGACCTCCCCAACATACTAACCACGAAACCAAAGAAGTTTTGGAAAATAATCAATCCGGCACTTTCACTTCCTTTGCAATTTGTAGATGACGACGGACTTCCGCTATCTGATAAACACGGCGCTCTTGCTATTAATAATTTCTTCTGCTCCATCTTTACTAACGAGGACTTACTAAATATTCCCGACTCGTGCCAATTCACTCACCCTCTCATGGATCCTATCATAATTGACCGTACTGGAGTACTTAAGGCTATACATCAACTAAAGGTGTCCTCCAGCTCCGGAGATGACCAAATTAACTCTAAGGTATTAATAAACACTAAACACATTTCTTCCACTTTCCTCTGTGACATATTCTCTCAATCTCTTAAACTCTCTGAAGTACCATCAGATTGGAAAGTTGCTAACGTCATACCCGTTCATAAAACAGGCGATCGCCAACTAATCAGCAACTATCGTCCCATCTCGCTCACCAGCGTTTCATGCAAACTCTTGGAGCACATTCTCTATTCTAACATAATAAATTTCCAAGACTCTCATAACCTCCTTTTCAAGCACCAGCACGGATTTCGCAAGTCCTACTCATGCGAAACTCAGCTAACAGCATTTCTAACTGACGTTTACTCAAATTTCGATTCCAATGTTCAAACTGACGCCATCTTTATTGACTTCTCCAAAGCATTTGACAGGGTCCCTCATCAACGTCTTTTAATGAAACTAAGAAATATTAATCTTCACCCCTCAGTAGTCAATTGGATTTCTGAATTCCTTACTAATCGCACACAGTACACTTCTATTAACAATATAAAATCAACCACAAGCGCAGTAACGTATGGCGTCCCTCAGGGAAGCGTTCTTGGCCCCCTTCTTTTTTTAGTCTACATTAATGATCTCCACCATGGCATCACTTCTTAAGTACGTTTGTTCGCCGATGACTGTGTCATATATAGACCCATTCATTCACGCCACGATCAGCTAACCTTGCAAAACGATCTCCAACTTATAATTCAGTGGTGTCATAAATGGCAAACGGCTTTAAACTATAATAAATGTAAATCGCTATCTTTTTCCCGCAGTTCACATGTTCTATCCTCCTCTTACCACTTTTCTGGCACCCCAGTAACTGCTTGTTCATCGTATAAATATCTAGGAATTCATCTGACATCTGACCTGTCATGGACCACTCATATAACAACTGTGATCGCCGATGCTAACCGCACTCTCGGATTTCTTCGCCGTAACCTCAGACAAGCTACATCCCCCGTAAAACAACTAGCTTATACTACCTTGGTCAGAACTAAACTAGAATTCGCTTCTTCCATATGGTCACCGTGGCAGGCATACCTAACTAACAACCTGGAATCCGTTCAAAGCAGGGCCCTCCGTTTTATTTATTCCGACTATTCCCCATACGCAAGCATATCAGGACTTCGCCAATCAGCTAACCTTGACACTCTTTCTCACCGCCGCAGGGTGTCTCGTCTTTCTCTTCTTCATCGGATCTTTTATTACAACAGTCATCTCAGACAAAGTTTGTTATCACCTCCTTACCGCATTTTCCCTCGTCTCGACCATTCTTGCAAACTCCGTCCGATTTCATCGTCAACCGTCACTCACCAAATGTCTACTTTACCATTGGCCATTGACGACTGGAACTCACTGCCTGACGTAATTGTTACCTTATCTGATACTAAGAAATTTTCTGCAGCCGTTAGCTTATTTTTTCTAACCCATAACTAGATTACAGCGTGTTTTCGTAGATAAATAGTTTTGTTACTTGTTTGTTTTTTAAGTGTTCACTCCCTTGTGTAATGCCCCCTGGGCCTTCAAGGAATAATAAATGATGATGATGATGTGCCACGCTAAACCACCGGGTTGTATTACTAGTTTTTGCTATAAATTGTGTATACCATCTTGCTTGTCAAACGCGCTAGAGCAGAATAAATAAACTTTGAAGAAAATAACCTTGTTGTTTTATGAAATAATAAACACATATTGAAAATCCAAAGTTAAAACAAAATTAACATTACAACAACTCCCAACGTTCGGCTTATATGTATTGTATGAAATGTTCCCGTACCCTCTTTATTTTTCTCAATCCGCAAATAAATAGATCACTCCCGAAAGCTTGAGTGCGCAAAAAGTAGGCGGTACACGTCCGACTCAAAGGATCTGAGAATGGTTTATAAATATAAATCTGACACTGGATAGCAACAAGCGGGTTCCGAAAAATTCTACTGTTATCACTGAAGTTTCCTATCTTATCTCCATTTGCTTTTATTCGGTTTTTTGCAGATAAATGAGTAATATTAGAGATACGACACCATCGTTCTTCGTAATCCCAATGTGAGCTTTCCTTTAACTACAGCAAAGGCATCGAGTGAAAGCAGGTCCAGGATACATTATAGGCCACCTTCATCAGGTGGTCATTAAGCTGCCTTTTGGTGTCCTGTGCGAGCTTTTGAAAAGCAATTCCTAACTCGCAAATAACTCTATCTCAAATTAATTGTCTTTCACCAATCTAGCGCCGACGTCATATGTTGTGGCAATACTATCATGGATACAAATATGCGTATATAAAAGGGATTTCTGGGAGCGTTTAACGTATTTGATGACAAATATATAGGCGAAGATATAAGGAAAATATTTTTTTTTCTGGGCTTAGGCAGGCTTGTTTACTTGAACGTTGTGAATAAGAACCTGACATTATTTTCACCGACCAGCGCATGTGACTGCCATTCCCGTTAGAAGTCTTCCTAATAGTCCCGACGACGCGAATTTTCTTCTAAACAGGGGTCTCTTTGCTGACTACAAGATGAGATTAAGTTTAATCAACTTTTTATACACTCCCATCAAGATATAGACGCTGCAGAGAAAGCTCATTTTATAAAATGAATATAACAAACTTTTTGATGCTGTATTTAGCTAATATACTTTCAGCAACAGAGATATGTACAGATATCTGAAGATACAGATGAGGCTCCGAATGACAGACGTTAACATTGCACCAATGCATACATAAACGGTAATTGGCGTCCCGGTTATCTTTATAAAAAGGGAAACGAATGGACATCTTGACACATTGTGCAAAAAGTTTAAGAAATGCTATTTTATTTATTTTTATTTCATTTATTCGATACTGCGATTCTCAGTTTAAAGCCTCAGCAGGAGCGGAAGTTTTCATGCATGATAATATCATTTCATAGCGGATACCAGTTTTTATTTGCCCTAGTAAAATATTTGATTTATAAAAAAAATGTGTTAAAATAGCACTGCTCAATCAATCTGGTATGCTTGATCTTTACCGTACTGCTCTATGGGAAAATAAAAGGAATACATTTCTTAATGTGGATATTCAACTTGCCGTGGTTAAAGGACTGCAGATATTTTAATATATTGATTATTGCCATAGATTTGATAGTATTCCTATTGGCGTCTGTGAGCAAGGGCGTCCCAGAAGTCCGGTTTCTACACGTGTTGAAAACGAAGCTAGGAGCTTGTTTTGGACGCCTTCGAGTCTGCTGAGCCATTCAACAGTGTGCGGAAACCAAAAAGAGTTACGTATTTCAGCATTGATCTAATAAGTGTTATATATGACATAGTCTTTGTGTTGGTATCTGCAAATTTAAGGGTACGACTAAGCGTAAAACGTGTGCAGGCCGCCTTCTTCAAACTTTAGACCACATTTTGTTCCCACGTAAATTTTTAGTTTAACGCAATGAAGTGGTATTTATAGTGGTATAGAAATTTTAGATTTAAGTTTTCAGTGTAATTAAAAAGCAAAAGAGTTTTGTTTTCAAGTTATTGCTATTGCTGATTTTTTTTAATAAAATATTTGCTTATGCCATCCATTAGTCCATTTTCAATCAGCAGTAGTGCATTATTCCGATTCTCTTTATTTTGGGTAAACATTATTTCCGAATAACTGACACAATCGTTTGCAAAATGCTTTATTGGTACTTGTATGCCTCTTGAGATACTTATAAAAGTAAGAAAAAAAGGTGTACCAAGACCCGATCTCTGGAGTACCAGGGTAACACCGAAACGACAGGAATATAAGTAGATGATATACCATTCATTTGGACGTGCGGAATCCACTCAGATAACTGGGCAGATATTTTGTTTATATGCTGGCCATTCTTAAAAACTAAGGAATGTTGGAGTTGAAGTGTGAAACGCGATAAAAAAAAACTGTAGAAAAGTATACAAATAAAACATATCTTTGTCTCCGCCCATTTATTATAGTAGCAAACGAGTACATGACATCCCTTTGCCGGCTGAAAGTTGAGAGGTTTTTACTAGAACTATGTTTGCACTCGACCAGAATATTACTTGTTTCGAGGTTTTCTAGTATATTCCTAAATATTATATGGTTAAGTAATTAGCAGCAGGTACTAGTTGGTGTCACCGGCTTCTAATTAATTGGGCTGTTGATATAACATAAACTGTAAAGATATGTGTAACTATTCTGCATACCTCCATGGTAACTCAATATGCAAAGAGCGGGTGCCAGAACTTTTCTCAGGGTCAATTTGCATCAGAAAGCTGAAAAAGCCCGACTCCATAATTCTATGTTCCTAGATCCCAGGGGAAAAAATGCCTTGGAACTACTGCAGCAGACTATTGTCTTTGGTAAATACCGATTCAAAGTAAGAGTTGAATTCGGTCATAGTTATCGTTGAGCGCATACCTTCATTTCTTAAGCGGTACGTACCAACACAACTTTTTGAGGCGCACTTGACAAAAACAAGCGCAACGTAATCTTGAAAATGAAATGTTTTTTTTTTTTTGAAGGACCATAATTTTTAGTCCAAATATTAAAAATGCGTGTATTGTACAGTTTCGACGTCTCCATAGTGTCAATTATTCATTTTCGCTCTGGCAGATCTTCGCTTCAGATGGAGTATGTATCTCGGATTCATGGATTTTTTTACATTGGCTGCCTTCTGTCGACATCGCACATATTCCGTGATACAACTTCTGACAACTTGGAAAAAGCCATTTAGGCGCCAATCCACAAAACTTGAAATACTATTACTCCCTCTAATTGGGATCATCACTACGATCATCGGGAAGAATGATAGACCTCAGACACAGTGATAACCGCTCTGGTATGATTTTAGGATAGAAATTTGTATTTATGTCAAGGAATTCGACGAGTGTTCGTAATCAGTTTGAAAATCACTCGTCAGTCAGTCCTCTTGTAGGTTATTATGTATGTCAGTAAACCATGGGGCATCCTGACAAAAAAGACGTTTCAGGTAGTTAGATAATCACAATAAGCAAAGCTAATAACTAAAAACTTAATAATAAAGCAGTGATTCTAGATGAAGCATAGAAAACTATCGCATTAAGCTAAACAAAAGTCAAACAAAATACTAATTCTTGTGATCGATTCAAAAAGACTCAAACATTTATTTTAAGCTGTAGAGTAACTTTTTCCATCTTTACATGCATTTTAAGTTGTTTTAGGGTAAAATTCTTCGAAATTTATTTCCACATTATAAATTAGGCAGTCTTAGTGCATGTGGTTTTTATGCAGCATCCGTGAAAAGTTGCGTTAAATTTGCCAGTTTCCATCGCAACTACAGGGTGTCCCCCCCAAAAGTTCACAAATTCGTTTTGACCTCAAACCTAAACTACGCATCACCGAGTGCTCATTTTTCGTCCAAAGGTAGCGCTAGAAGTCCGACGCGGATACCAATGTTTAAGAACAGACCGACATTTTCTTCAAAACTTCGAAGTGATTTTCAAAAAATTTCATCGCGAAAATTGTGGCCGACGGAGCTCTCGAATATATAGACCTCTATGTGGACAGAAATCGAAAATGGGCAAAAATGTGTCCAATTTTTTCATTCAAATTATTAGAAAATCACGTAACGTGTGAATTAAATATCTGTTCGTGCTAAAACTTTGGCATCTGGTTCGAACCTCTAGGACTGAATTCGGGCTGAGAATGAGCGTTTGGCGATGCGTAGTTTATGTTTTTGGTCTGAAACAAAACAGTAATAACTTTTTTTCCGGAACACCCTCTGCATAGAGCAGTAATAGCGTGAGCTTGCCTGCCACACCTATAGGGCCCTCCTTGCTTGCATGGAATCGGTCGAGCGGTATACAAATCCCTCATATCCTTTGGGAGAAATAGCCGCATTCAGCAGCAAACCGATCTTGGTTCAACGTACCTTACAGGTGTGTTTCATTGAAGACACAAATGTCGTCTCAGTAAGTTTTGTCACTGACTACTCCCAAAAAAATTGCCTTGGTGAAAAACAGTGATGCACGCCAAATTTGTTTCAATCAGCTTGAAAAAATTAACAAACTAGGTGCATTTATTTAATTTCTTGTTTCAGGGGGTCACTGCGCCAGCGTTTTCCGAAGGCAATGTGTGTTTATTTATAATCAGCGTGATGTGATATCTTCTCCGATTAAGTACAGCATAATCCTTCTGAAAATCGTGCTGATTTCGAGAAACCTCTAAAAATTTCTCTAAACAAAATTCTTTTGTGATGAAAAACAACAACATTGTGCTTTGTTTTTTTCCTAAATACAATAATGGATACTTCGGCCGAATCCTGTTTATAAGATTTATGACTTCATAAAATGTCATGCATGTATGTAGTCATTTTGAAAAACAGCGCGAATACCACACGGACAAGAAGGAGGAACACACAGGACGAGGCGCTGTCCTGTGTGTTCCTCCTTCTTGTCCGTGTGGTATTCGCGCTGTTTTTCAAAATGAATTCATACCAACTCGCCCAACTTTCCATTCATGTATGTAGTATTCACAGATATTTTAAAATATTCGCAAATATTTTATAGAATATTTATGGCTATTGCTGGGCAATTGTGTTGCATACGTGAAGCTGAAGCGTTCAAGCATTACAAAAGTTTGGCAATACTCCGAGTTTCAAGGCGCCAAACGCCTTCGTTCCCGGCGCCCTTTGTCAGATAGTTTAACGTTTATCTTGTGTACACTTGATAGTTGTTCCTAGAATGAAGCAAGAATACCGCTAATCAGGCTGATAAACCTGACGATCTTCCAGAACCTTCCATTCTCCCGAGCTCCTCTCCCTCAGTGCGAACAAGTGTTCGAGCTTCTTCTCGCCTACCTCACTTCTCCTCGCCCGCCCCTCTGGTCATATGACATTCCCGTTAACCAATCAGCGTCAAGCACCTCACTCCTTATTTCCCGCCCGTCCGTCAGTCTTGAGTGTCGCTACCTCGCTTTTATCTGCGCTTGACGATATGCCGAACACCTAGTCAAAGACCGTTTTACGTTAATGGGTTTACTGCCTTTTGTGCCAGGAAAAAAAATAGCTCGAATAACAATCCCAAGACTTTACCAAGGTATATTATGACTAGTGCAGTAAACGTCGCGCATGACTTCACTAGGTAGGAGAGCGAAAGAAAAAGCCACTCATTGGCGTTTCTTTTTATATGAACCTACTACTCGAACAACTATAACAGGCTCGATTACAGTGCCTAAAAGTTATATTTATACCTTTACTTGCGCATCAGTAACACTACAGGCTGCTACAGGTTAAGAAAATTGTTGGAGGGAAAGGAGGGCTGGGAAAAAGGAACCAAACGGAACGCTTGAGAGAAAATATGGAAACCTCCTTCTCTATCCAGCGTTCCAACTGCTTCTTCCTCCTCAGCCTTCCTTTCCCTTGAAAACTTTTCTTAACCTGTAACTGACTGTAGGGTTATACGACCGCCATTATTGCAATGGGGCGACCAGGGCCGTAACCAGGGGGGGGGGGGGGGATAGGGGGTTCTGACCCCCCCCCGAAATTTTTTTCTGGGTACGGCCCTGGTCGGTGCACTTGCAGCCAGTCGATTTTAATCCCCACCTCTGCGCACGCGCAGCGGCACCGGTCGGCTACCGGGTACCAAACCGGGACCGGTTCTCCGGTTTCCTATAACTCTCCATTATATGCCACCGATGCACATGATTCATAGGCGAAAATAAGACAATAGACATTTTCAAAATGGCCGCTGTTGTCCCCGAACCCCCCCCCCCCCCCCCCCCCGAAATTGTTTTCTGGGTACGGCCCTGGGGGCGACGTTACTAAGGTCATGTTTTATTTATAAGGGCTCCATTAATTCACAAAAAACTTCGTACTGACCAATGAGATCTCCCAGATGATGACAGAGTATACATCGATCCGGGGCACGCAACGGGGTATATCAATTCTACATGCTTGCGCGTGCGATCTAAACAGTACAAAAATTTCAAGTTTTAAAGCATCCCGCTCCCAATACATCTTCCTCAAAATAAAAAAAAAAAAATTATATAATTGCAAAAACATATGATTCCTTCGCAACGCAGCTTGTAAGACACAATATATATATATACTCATAATATCAGTATATAATAAATGTTTCAACGTCTGAGCACAAGTGCTTAGGGAGAGCCTGACTGTGTCGTCTTTTTTGTTTGTTTTTTCCTTTCTTTTAGAGAGGATGGGAAACCTATTTGCCGCAGAATAGAAGTGACATTCCAATTTCATGGTAGCTGCACAAGGTTGTCTGAAAACTGCGGACTTCGCGAATTTATCTGATATAACCCATGACAAATACTTCTTTGGGGAGGAATAAAAAAAAAATAACTGAAACACTACCACGAGAGGTTTGCTGCCGTTTCATGGCCGGGCACGCCTGTCGGAGCATTAATCGAGAAAAGAGATGGCAGATGAACGATTACCGAATTGTGGTCTTACGACTTGCGAGAGATAATTCGGCCGTAATTTGTTTCACGTGTATTTTTTTTTTCTCATTTCTACACTAGAAAACACTTGAATCTCTGTACCGAAAGGTTTGATAATTTAGAAAGCTAATCAAGAAAGACAGAAATAAGGGAACTTCAATATTGCTCAAACCCTGTAAATTACATGAAAAGTGTTATTTTTCGTCCATCTCTTAGATGAGCTCTTGACACGTAAATCGCAGTGTCTTACGCAGATACGCCAAGAGTTTGGCAGATCCCAAGGTGAAATAAACTTTAACCCAAAAACACTTTTTCTTACTGATGGTCTTTATTTGAGACGGAAGTGCTAATTATTTCACCTGTGTTTATTATAGCTATTTTGAACTAAGAGAAATCTGCTGACATACATATATCCACATAAAGCCTTTGTGGACTTAAAGCTCATCGTCTTTTTTTGTCTTTTTTCAAGTGCATTGTTACGTGTTTGTGAGGCACGTGCGACATCAGAATGCTCGAAAAGGACATGGCGTCAGAATAGCTTAGTTCTTCTAGAGTGTTGTGATAGAGTAGGTGCGATGTTGGAAGTAGGCTAGCAGAAGGCAAATCCGGAAATATCTTCTGTAGATTAAAAACAAAGCGAATTTCTTGGTCCGGTCGTTATGACCTTAACACAGACGAGCAGTTCGACGAGGAACTTGATGTACACTCGCAACAAGCAAAACGAAAATATCCTCACCTTTAGCACGCATTTACTCTATGATATTGCAAGATTGAAAAAGAGTGGTGCACAGACGGCTTTATTTAACATCTTTTAAGCTTTACTAACTTTCCCCGAGTCGTCATTCTAATGCCGTCTTTCAATATAAACCCGTACTAAATGTATAAACTAGTAAACGCATCATCGGACCACTGATGGCAGAATATATAGGAAACTTGCGTGCATCTCGACAACTTTCATTCTAACCAACAGCGCTGCGGCCTCCCATAAGAATCTGCAATTGAACTCTAAACTTCGAATATAGAACACTTTCGTCGAACACTAAACGTCATGTTATTTTTTTTACTTTACAAGCATTTATAATGCCCGTGGTTTGGCGTCCATGACGTTACTCCTTAAAAATAGTAAATCCAGAAGTCAAAACACTCGCACTCTACAAAACCAGGAGCTGTGTGACCACCAGAACCCTGGACGGAGCCCAAATGAACCATAATGCAAAGTCTCCACATGGCCTTCTCTTCCCACGATGTGTTCTACGGAGCTAGGGTAAATTATAATTGCAGTCAATCGACTAGCAGCCTCAGCGTTTAGCACCAGTGGACCGACCCCGGATTCGATATATGAGACCGGGACGGTGCGCGCCTTCGGCACAAAGGACTTCCTTGTGCGTGCAGATTGGCATTAGTGGGATAAGAAAGGACGGTTCGAAGGCGGGGGCAGGTGGCGAAGCGGAGGGGCAGAGCGTGGAGAGAAAGAAGCCCGGGAAGAGAGTCCCGACTGCGTTCCGCAGACAAACCATCGATTAGAACACGGATCAGTGGACCTGGGGCTAATGGCGTCTTTGCCGGTGGGTCCGCTCGCACAGCTTAGTGTTTCGCGACTCAGGTGACGTGAGGGAGCTCAATTAAAGGTCTTCCGGCGTAATTTCGGTGCTAATAGGGAGTTTTCGTAGACCGCGTCGCCCCCTCCGCTAAGCCCTCCGCAACGAAGCAGCCGCTACTGGGCCGGCGCGCCGATGGCCTTGGCTGTAGAGTTCCGGATAGCGTCGCTGGTTGCGGGGAGCGTTGCGGGACAGCGGAAACAATCTACGACAACTCCCTAATGAATAAAGGCGAGGTCGTAGAGTATATACTGGATATTCGAGTTTTATTACTTAATACAGGCATTCAAAATAACTGGTAAATCCCACATCATGGCCACACCAAAGTAGCTGATACTGGTGGTTTGTATGTTCAAGCGGATGTGAGACAGGTGAATAATTGTCACGATTTGAGTAATAACTAGCTAAAATTGTTTCCTCATTTATATAAGTACATGTTAGTTGAGTCATGTTAACATCGTTGTATTACTAGCAGTTACTATTAAAGACTTGAAAAGTAATGGTTGTAAAAGGCAAAAACAGGCTTCGGAATAGTAATAGTTTCGTTTATGCGTACTTTTCGTCCAGTTACAAAGCTCATTGCAAAATATGCTCCACGAGCCATTTCACTAAGCGTTCTTAGGTGTCGATGGGGGAAACAGACCGGGAAACTTAACAGGTTTATTTCATAGCGAAATATCTGATCGAAGACGACCGTCTCTCGACCGGTCGGGGTTTTTGTAAACACCCGAGGAAGAGGAGGATTCCGTGGGCGATGCTTCTCCTGAAGCCACCGAGGGCAATCGGACCAGCGGAGCTCTCCCCAAAGGAGAGCTTAACGTTTGGGAAAGGCAATACGATGATTATTTCTCACTCTCGAATCTTACAAAGGGGCGGGGAACAGTTCCAGGGTCTTCAAAGTGACTGCTGGACGATCCTTGTTTACCCGCAGACAGCCGGCGGCGTTTAATCCCCTCTCCCGCCACCGTAACGGATAAGCCTCGGCGCCAACCGCAGGTAGAGATCAGAATGGCTGACACGTGACGGAGAGAAGTCCTTCCCCGGAAGCGACTTGCCCCAGCCAGACTGGCAAGACCCCGAGCGCTCGGCTGAGCCTGGGCTAATCCTTTCCCCAAAGTGGTCCCAACGTCTCGGAAAAGGGTTCGACGAGCTTCCCACGCACTCACAAACACATGGAGATGAGACGGGTCATAACAGCGTGCATACAAAAGTGCTGTTTTTTTTTGTTTTTGGCACTTCATCCTTATGACGGCCGCTCTCCGTGAGTGCATCCACGAGTGAAATCCTGCCGAGGTAGTGACAACATGACTAGAACAATGATACCATATTCTCAGCCTCATTGCGGGCAAAACATCCGGCTCCATTTTCGTCTCTAATTAAAAATCGGAAGGCAGAACTGCGAAACCTAATCGGTATCTTAAATGAGCGATGCTATATGCACTACGTAGTGCACTTTGGACGGAAATTGCTATGTGCACTACGGGGAGAGCTCATGCCGCTCGGGCCACCCTTTTTCGAACTGCGCATGTGTCACTCGGGAGCTCGTTAACACAGCCCCCCGCCTGCGTTCACGCCGCTTCGCGGCGACAGTATGCGGCTGCTAATTAGAAAAGTTAACCAGTACTCGCCGCTTCGCGGCGTGTACTGGTTAACTTCCGTCCAGCCGGCAACCCAAGCACCGCTGTCCCCGATCTGCGAAGTCTGCGAAGTTTCGTCGACAACATTCGCTGCTTTTTTTTTTTTTCTTAGTGTTCATCGCAAAAAAGAAATATAAATATCGCCAAATGCCTCGACAAAACGTTCAAAAAAGAAAAAGAAAAAAAAAAGGTAGGCTTACCGCGATTCGAACCCGCGTCCACTTGCGTACGAAGTGGACACCCTAGCCCCTACGCCACGTCACCGGTTAGAAAACTCGTTGTGATCATTCATTTTATACGAGACAAACGTTGTGCATATAGCAATTTCCGGCCGAGCTGCACTCCGGAGTGCATATAGCATTACTCATCTTAAATTCCGTCGACTTTTCGCAAATTTCTGAACGAGAGTTAGCCTCGAATCAAGAACGCTTTAAAAAAAAAGTGCTTGTTAGACATCACCAACTTAGTCATAAATTAGCACATTAATTAACAATATTTTGTGGCTACAAATCTTGTTGTGGCGATTATTTTCATATTTAATGTCCACCTCGCCGTACAGTTCAACCGCATAGGCATTATTGCGTAGCTTTCGCGGCTGAACAAAGGCTACGGGTAAAGGAGGTGAATTACTTTTTAATATAACTTTTGTCACCAGAATTGAAATTTTGGGGTTGAACAATTGTTGACAACAGCGCAGCCTGTATTACGCATTTGGGGGCTACTCAATATCTACCCTGAAGTCACCGGGTCCAAGATCCAGTGATTTTAATCTACACTAGACAGGTTTAAATCAATGCGAGGAGATTTCATCGGTATACATTTTTCTTAAGCTTCTGGCGTATAAAATGGCGGCATATTCGATCGTGCTCCTCTAAAAAAAATTTCGGTAAGTTTCAACAGTTCCAGCGAAACTTTGATCTAGCTACGATGCACGCGATGTTATCCCATTTTCTCCCGGACCGACATCAGTAGTCATAATACAGCGACTCCAGCGTACCCCTCAGCCAATACAAACACTTCATTGAACGCGGTTTTCACAGAACAAGCTTATAAAAATGCACCATGGGCCGAGGGCACGACGGCCTTTCAGGCGATGGTTAAGGGAGCAGTTCATTGACCGGGAAAGTCCTTTGCATCAGATTTCCATACTACGCACACAAAGCGACCGTTTCGGATTTTACCTGAATTTTTCGTCTGCAATGTAAATACGCCCATCGTTTTACACACGGATTCGCATCGGAAGTGGGAGAGTCTTTTTTTTTTCTCTTTTTAATTTCCAAAAAGTAATAGGAAATCCCGGCATAATTTTGTGCTATGGAAATGGCCCGTCTTCAAGCTTGCTCTTTGCATCAAAAACTGCATGTTTCTGCCTTGTGTTTTTCTTTTTTTATGTGTGTCTATTTTTGTTTGTTCGCGTTTACTATATTTTTATTATTATTTAGTCACCTAAGTCATTAAGGAATCAGTTTATTTAATAGCAAAAAAAGGTATATGTTATGAAATTAAAAAAAAATTATTAGTCGCTCCTGATTTTTGTTTAGATAATACGTGAGTTAAAAAAAGGTTTAGAAAATCGCGGTTGACATTAATGGCATCAGAATCACCGGATTCATGATAGATATCTGAGAACTCGTCGCCTGATTTATTTAGCAAAGGTCACCCAGTCATGTTATTAATATAATATTGCCTGTTTTAGAGTCACATCGGGAAATTCAAGACAGCGCTAGGACGCACGAAGGACGAGTAGGCGCACATGGACAGAGCTCTGCCCAGTCGTTCCTCTACGTTTTCGCGCTGTTTTTAATTTCACAATGCAGAACCAACTCACCCAAGTTTCAACGATTAGCAGCAATATTTCGTTCAAGAAACAGATAATCGTGGCTGGGCTCCCTGAGGGATTTGAGGGACGTGGCTAATTAACACTGTCCACCATAATTAGTAGAGAGCTTACATGCAATTTCTTATCATGACTACCATTGAAGATACAAAAGAGGAGAAAATAGCGAAAAAGTCGTTTTAGAGAGAAATACTCCATTCACCTTTCTGCATTCAGTGACAGTTTCGTTGTTTTTTTTTTTCTTTTTATTGCTTGCCATTTTTTTTATTTATAAGAAAAGAACAAAAGGGTACTGAGGAAAGCCGGTTGACATGAAAAAATTGTCGTTGGGTTTGTGAAAAAAAAAAACGTGATGCGTCAAAGCCGCAGTGTGACGCGAAATAGACCGTATTGCTATTGACGTTATCGATCCAAGCGCACGCGATGTCTGCAAAGCTATGTTTACCCCGTCATATGCACTATCAGAACGGCTACCACTGCATTAATGTTTAATAACGACGGGGAACACGCCAAAAAAACATCATAATTTAGGTGCGTTCGTTTTACAGCGAAGCTGTATACCTCTACCAGCCAAGGAAATTTCGCGTCGTTGGCGTTGTAAGCAAAAAACTCCCGGCGAACAACTGAATGCAAAACAGCATACCTCCTTTGAAATCAGGCATACAACATACGGCTGAGTATCCGTTTCAATAAAGAAAACCACAAAACAAGCATCAAAACCACATGATGAATGATGAGGCGTGTGTGAACAATAGGAACACCCTACCACGCGTTCCAGTAAAGATTACGTTTGCAGGTGGTTCGAAAGGGGTTGACATCATTCGAAGCCCTTGTGTGAAGTGCAAACCGTATTGTGGATGATAATGGCGCCTGCGAACAACGCAAAGCACGTTTCTTCTCCCGCGTGTGTTTTCCATCGGCGTTCTCATGAAAAAAAATAAAAAAGACTTCAGAAGATTGATGCGAGAAGTACAAACACAACGCATACAACATACAACGCCATCTAGTGACTGACGCAAGAAATATTGGGTACCCCCGGGAATGGCGGCTGTATTGTTCAAACGTGAGATTTTACTCTGGTGCGACGCTTAGCCTAGTGTCTGAAGCAAGAAATACTGGGTATCCCAGGAAGCCGTGATCGCGTAAGGTGCCAGTAGAGCGGAAGCTACGGCCCTGGCGGGCCAATCGGAACGTGACTGCGTATCACCGGAGCGCGCCTCAACTCCGCAGATGTATCAGGCTTTTCGCTGCGTCATGCTCCAATATGTGTGCGTTGCGAAGCCTTCGGCACGCAATGTGGGGCTTATCATTCACCCTTTGCCAAGTTACAATGAGACAGGGTATAACTGTGCGCTCTCCCCCTGCTGGCGCCGCCTGGCCGTTGCCGGCTGGCTATAATGAATGATAAGGAGCTACTGAAAACAACGCGAAGCATGTAGCGCTCACCGCATACGTTCCCGGTGAAGCTTACTGTTGCCCAATTTGCCGCGGCGACGGCAGCTTGCGACGTGGGGAGCGACGTCCACTAGCCTTTCATGTATAAAAGAAGAACCCGCCTAATACCACGCGTTTTACCTTACGCTCGGAGGCAGCGGATGCTATGGGCTATCCTAGCCAATTCTGTTCTGTGGACATGGCCCGTGATATGCTTTCCGCGCGTCGTTGTGCGCCCTCTTTAAGGTCACGTGACACTCATATGGCCTCCGATTTCCTCCGATGGCTCGTAACATCCGTTGCGCTTAAACGTAAGATAAAATGGAGTATAGCAACTGATTTCATTATTTCTGCAGCACCGCGATGCCACGCTTAAGACTCCAGAGGAGCAACGTTAGTAGTACGAGCGGCACAGGGGAAAAAAAACGGCAATACGATCAGTGGCGGCGTGCTGCGACTAGCGGCGGCATTTCGCATAGTGCAGTAGGCAGTCGGTGCAGGTGATACCAGAGCTTCGCTGACCACTCATCTTCACCGCGTAGATTGGAGCCCTAATTTTTTTATATAGAGTGAGACTGTAGATGATCGATGGGTTCATTAGAGCGAAGGAAGATCGACTCTGATGGCGTTTTCCTGAACTGTTTGAATCAGCGGTCTTTCAACCATCAAACGCGCGCTTGTGTTTCGCATGAGCACCGCTTCTTCTCTCGTCATGAGTGTTACCTCCCAGTACAAAAAGGGCTGGCCCACCGGCCATTTAGATTATGGAATTCGACGGGTGGTAAGGTTTCAGTCTTGAGACGTGGACAATTTCAGCAAATTTCTTGCGGTTGCAGCGTGGTGGAAGTACCGGTGCCACCTCATAGCTGCTGGGTGATAACTAGCGGCGGATTCTAAAAAATGATTTTAAGTGTTTGTCTAGCTTTTCGCAGCTTCCACGCTTAAGGGGGGGCATCCAGAGAAGAACCTCGTCACACATACTGTAGGACTCTGGTATTTGGTGTTCGGCATGGCGAAAAATATGTGGCTGTTGTAACTCAAGTCTTCGAATGCGAGATCGTTGCCGAACTTCTTCACCATAACATTAAATTCTTTGGTATAAGTATCAAGAAAAAAGTCGTCGATGATGGGTATGATACGAAAACTTGAAAGTATAAAACAGCGAAAAGAAGGGCGGGAAAAGGACATCTTTCATTTAGCAACAACATAGAATTTCGCAACAATAAAACCGCCTTCCTTCACCTTTTTTGTTTAGCCTCGCACCCAGCCGCGTTGTCTCCCTATCCGGTATGCGTTCCGAACAAAAAGCAAGCGATTACAACCCCGAACGAGCAAATAGTATAGAAGGGTCATAACAAGAACGACTGACGGTTGCAATTAAAATGTTAACACATTCTACCGTCGAGGCGAGAAGAAAGCGATGTTTTCACGCATACCGGAAGTTCCAGAATTGAAAATGGCGGCGCCCACGTAGAAAACGTGTATAGGTTTCAACGTTCTCAAAGAGGGAAAGGAGATAATTGTTATAAGGGGAAGGGAATTTATTATTAATATATAAGTTTAAAAAGCGTTGGTGTCATGACGAGGTATCGCTAATCTTATTATCTATGATTGGTTAGAAATCGACATTTCTCATGGTCAATGATAATGAAGGTGAAGAAATATTGTTGTTTACAGTCATTGACAATGACAAAAGTCGAGTTCTAAGTAGTCAGAGATAACTAAATTAGTGATACTTCGTCGTGACGCCAGCGCTTTTTAAACTTTTATATTTACAGTAAAGTCTCTTTCTTTTATAACAACTATCTTCTTTCCCTCTTTGAGAAGGTTGAAACTTTTGGGGGCGGTTTTATCGCTCTGCCAATCTATGTTGTTGCTAAATGAAGGATGTCCTGCTCCCGTACCCGTCCTCGTTATTTTTACATTACATTTTTTGTATCTATTAGGCAACAAGCTCGTTTTCAATTGTTAATGCGTAAGAAGGTGTCAATACTGAACAGCAGTTCTTGTGCATATAAGAGGTAATGCGCAGAATAGTATGTGGTCACCTTACGGCTCGCATTCCAGGCGTATGTAACGTAGGGCAAAATTATGTCCCAATTGTCGCGGTTATCTGTAAAAGCATTCATAGAAACCATGTCGGCTAAATATGAATAAACGCTTCTGCTCATTATTTTTAAGAAAATGATAGGCAGTGGTAATGTGGTGAAGTGTGCTTGCAAAGCCGACTTCTTGAAGGAGGTTTGTAAGAAATGGTGCACCACGATCCGTATTATTGAATTCGGGTACGTCGTGTCTGGATAGGTTAGAATAAAGAAAAAAATCTACTGCGTGAAGGGTCTTGGTGGCAGGGACAGTTTTTGTTTCAGTGTACCGTATGAGGTGGTAAATAACAACACTTATCAATCGATTTCTCCATCTCGACTAAGGGAAGGGACCGAGATAGTTCCTCTGCAACTAAACGGGCTCGTCGCTGGAGAAATCGGTCGTAAGGGTCCACCATTGTGGGTCTCTTCTTTGTTTGGCACGAATGACATGCGCGTATATATTTGTTAATTTTTCGGTGCACGCCCTTGCAAAACAATTTATCTCAAAGCCTGAAATATGTTTTTGAGAATTTTAGGTGACCTGCAGTATGGTCTTCGTGATTACAATCAGTAATGTCCTTTTGTAGGTGTCGCGCGATCACCTGAAGTCATTTTAGTCCTAGGGGAACGTAGTTGTATGTATAAAGGACCCCACTGCGAAGAGCGAAAAGGCGGGCACGTTGTTTAGTACGTTGAGTACGAACTGGTGTTTGACCTTAAATATATTGAATAAGATGCTTCACATAGTCCTCAAACGTTTGCGCTGCCGACCTACTGACGTTACCCAGGGTTGCTGAGATATCCTGTATATTGTCACGAATGACAATTGATGAGGCGATGGTAACTGAAGGAACTAAACGTTTAATGGGGTGAACTTGTGCCCCCCCCCCCCCCCCCAAGAAAAAAAAAAGGGAAACAGAAGATAACAGCAGAGCGTCGCGGGCATCGATGACGGCGCAACAGCTGGACTTATGCACAGGCGTGGGCTTCTGTAATAATAGGTGTAGAAGGTTCGGCGTGAGAAAATTTTGACCTCAAACAAGCAACACGGTTCTCGAACTCACAAGAACATTACGTTAGAGTCAACAAAAATGCGCCACCGCGGCCAGGAATCGAACCCTGGCTTTCTGCGTGGAATTCAAGCGCGATAACCGTTAGGCACGAGCGCTTTTTTTTTCTTTATTGCTGGGTTGTGACATTCAAACATTAAACAGATAGCCGGATTGAGGTGCAAATACTAGCCTACATTTGGCTAGCGGTGCGTTTTTAAAATTGTCTCATAGACAACAGCCCTTCAATAGTCGGTAGCCACTCAGGGACTTCCTGCTGGGACTTCACAGTTTCAACAAATAATACAACACTCTTACGAAAATACTCACGTGCCTCCCGTGCATCACATTCGGCGTGGCGCACTGCCATCCTCATCCTCCAGATGCTATGCAGACAAAGTAACATAATCAGATCGAATGGGACGCCACCCTCGTTATCAACCGGTAAATACCTAATCCCATGGGGGTCAAGTGGCAACTCTTTCTGTAGGGTTCGTTGAGGGACGTCCAAAAGAAAGATGCCCTCTCGGGCTTCTTACAGAGGATACAATCGACACCCCGGAACGAACATGCCCTTCTCTTCTATGGAAGTCTTTACCGGTAAAGTAGCAGTGTGTAGTTTAAAGAAAAACGTTTTCACACCGGGAGGCACTAACATTCTTTAAACTCGCTTCAGGACGTCCTGTACTGGACCCGCACTATACAACGCTCTGTACATTAGCACAGGGACAACGACAGCGCACACATCCTTATATATTTTTTACGTGATACTGCATTTAAATATTCAAACGTAAAACGGGCAGCTAGAAACCGATTTGAGGCAACTACCTCTTTAAGGTGGCCATGAATGCCCCCTGTTACAAAATACGAAGTGACAACTAACTCGGGCAAAGCCCGGCCCAGTCTCACTTGGAACACCGTGCGCAAGAAAGGGTCGGTGGCATCACGAAAGAAAAGAAAACGATTAACGATCTGCCGTAGAAACAGGTGTGAGAGGCTAAGTCCCCCCTTACGAACTCTTTGAAAAAGATTCATTCTGCTCATGCACTCCCAAGATGAGCCCCAGATAAACACGGCAAAGACTCGGAGGAGTTTCTGAACATTGACTCGAGGACAGTGCAAAACTTGTAACACGTACCGCAGCTTGCTCGTAACAAAAACATTGCAAACTGCGGCACTCGCAAAAATTTAAAAACTATTTCCCCTCCATTTCTCAGCTTTGTCTCGCAGCTCTATTAATTGACTTCTCCAGTACGACTCGCTGTCGCGGTAGTACTCGAGGGTTACACCCAAATACTTGACTGGAGTGGTTACCCACTTTATGTTCGCGAATACACTAGGCGTTGAAACCCACTCCCCATGCCAAAACCCGATACATTTGTCCCAGTTAAGTGCACTAGCGCTGACAACACAAAAAAGTTTAACAGTATTAACGACCTGAACAACACTTTCTTGATTTGAACAGAACAAAGCAATGTCGCCAGCATAAGCCAGAACACGAACGTCTGACGAATGTAGTTGAAACCCACTTATTGAACTGCTCCTCAAAATTCTTAAACAAAAGGATCCAATATAGATACAAAAAAGTAAAGGCGACAACGGACAACCTCGTCTCACAGAGCGCTGCGCAGGAATACGTTCTCCTACGGACTTGTTTACAAGAGCCTAGTCGTACAACTCTGTATGCCATGCGCACCCCTTCCCGTATAATACCCCCCGTCAGCATGATCCAAAGTTGTTAAGAGAACGTCGTGCGGTACACGATCAAAATCTTTTTCCAGGCCCACCTGAAGCATGGCTACACGACTATGCAGGGCGTCACAAATATCTAGGACATTTCGAGCCATATGAATGCTGGCAAAAATGGTTCTGCCCTTTATGCCACATGTTTGATGAGGACCCACTATTTCAGTAATGACGCCCTGCATTCTTTTAGCCAAAATCTTCATTAAAATTTTATGATCGACATTGGTTAGGCTAATTGGACGGTACGATTTAACCAGTCGAAGTTTCAAAGCATCATCTGTTTTCGGAATAAGGACAGTATGGGACGATAAAAAGGACGGGGTTAGGACATGGAAGTCAAATGCTTCATTAAACAGGTTGGTCAACAGAGGCAATAATGCATGCTTCAGTTCTTTGTAAAACGCTGCGCTTAGCCCGTCAGGACCAGGCGACTTCTTCGGGTTCAAGGCCTCAACGGCTATTACTATTTCCTCATTGGTGATCGGGCTCTCTAGAACTCATTTAGTCTCGTCATCCCAATCTCTGTATAAAATAAATAAATTTGTTTTTAAAGCGTTCGACGGTGACGGGGTTATACGCAAATAGCGCTCTGTAGTGATCGAGAAACGGCCGCTCGATTTCTGCATTATCGCTAGTGACGGACCCATCCCGTTAAATTTCCGCGATCTCATTCCGTTGGACGTGTCTTTTTTCAGTACCCAGGGCTCGTTTTGTGGGCACGTCCCCCTTTATCAGTCTGTTTGGCCTAGCCCGCACAAGTGCACCATGATAACGGTTTCTATCTAGCAACTCCAGCCTTTCTTTCAAGAATGAAATGGCATCTTTAAAAGCACCCGGCGCTCGACATTCTTCCTCTATTAGCATCTGCAAGTTCGAGCGGATTAATGTTTCATTTTCTCGGTTTTCGTTTTTTAACTCAGTGGCTCTCTCGAGCGCAATCATTTTAACCTTTTGCTTAAAATTTCTCATCGCGAACCGTACAACTCAGTTCTGTCCCCCCTTTTTTATACGCTCCACTGCAGCCTGGACTTGTGCAACAAAAAAACTGATCACCCAAAAGCTTTGAATTAAGTTTCAGTAGTTCCCACCTGAAAACCTTCTTATTTTCCCTCTTCCGCGCATACACACCTTAACTAGGCAACGATCCCCCACTGAACGTTACCGGACATACTTGGTAGTCGTGACACAAGGGCACTAATTCGAAAGGAACATACGCTCGATCCAGATGGGCGTGGCTACTTCCCTGAAAATGCGTAAAAACAACCCCTCGCCCTTCACCTGTACATTATCCAACATCTTCTAGGCCATAATCATTAATTAGTTCATTTAGACACCGTGCTCGCGTCCGCAAACGGGGTCGAGCTTGACTTGCCGCTTGTAGAACACACGCAATTAAAGTCCACAAGTAAGATAACAAAAACCCTGACAGTTGGAATATTCCCGGACGCCTTAAAAAAACAATCGTCTTTTTTCCGTTCTGGTTGGAGCGTATAAACATATAACGTTCCATTCAGATGATGAAAAGAAACATCGCACACTACCATGCGCCTGAACTGACAACTAATTACAGACTGAACTACCGCCCCCAGGCTTTGGCAAAGTAACAGAACGCACCCCGCCGACGTCCCTACCACCCTACTGACACAGACGTCGTACCGGGCGGTGAAAGGACGCACGATATGGCCAGTCCGGTCCTCACCCTCGGTCTTCGTCTCCTGTAGTGCGACTACGTCGAGGTCCTGCTCAACCACAAGGCGGTACAACTGCCTTTGCCTCCGTCGGTCACTGAGCCCTCGTACGTTGAGCCTCGCAACTCGCACGGATCTTTGAAGCGAGATCGACATCAAGAAGCAGGGCCAGTCAGAGCATACGGGGCCTACATTCCAATATTTTGCGGCACGGTGCTTTCACCTTGCGCAGCGGCCTAAAAGGGCGGTTGACCTCCGCCCTTAGGCACCGCCGACCGCTGCAGGCCGCCAGTCCCTTTCTGCCCGGTCACCACCCTCCATTCGTATCCTGACTGGTGAAGCCTCTGCTCCTTTGTGACATCATCGGGGTCTTTGTGTCGGCACTTTGCGGAACCAGCCTGGAAGTCCTTCTTGGACGAGTTGAGCGCTCCCTCGTTCTCTGGAACGGTGTCCAGTTCTTTGTTGTCCTCCGATGCCGCCGGCGAGCGCTCTGCTTCAGGAGCAGACGCTACAGTCGAGGGTTGCAACGGTGCCGTTACGACCGATGCCGACGGGGCCGTTACGACCGATGCCGACGGGGCCGTGTCCGGCCTCTGGTCTTTGCCGCTCGAGGAGACTTGCTCGGTCGCTGTATTTGCTGGAGCTGCTGCTGTCTCCGCTTCCTCCTCGTCCATGACCAGCTCGCTCCAGTCTTCTCGCCCTCGTCGGTCTCATTGTAGACAAACCTGAGAGGCCGTGAATTTACCACTGCTTCAATCTTGCACAGAACTGTGTGTAATTCTTCTGAGTCCAAAAATTTATTTCCGATCACTTTCGTGAGCCCGACTTTTAGCGATCGGACGAGTCGCCCGTAGAAGCCTTCCCACGATGGCGCCCGCTCAACAATATAGCGCCACTCAATATTCGCGTTGGCGAAGTGGTCTACCACCTCTGGGTGTCGGAGTGTCTTCCAGAGTTCGGCCAAGTCTTTGGACGCCCTCTTGAAGGAGAGCGCATTGTCCGAGAACACGATGCGACACAAACCCCTTCGTGATACGAATCTTCGCAACACAAGCAAGAAGTCTTTTGTCTAGACGTCCGGCACGAGCTCCAAGTGCACCGCGCGCGTGACGGCACAGGTAAACAAGGCAATGTATGAGTTATGCGTGAGTTCATTTTTTCGCACGTACATCGGCCCCGCAAAGTCTACGCCGACCACCTCGAAGGGTCTGCGTGGTTCTTGTACCCGGCAAAGGTCCCGTTAGAGCACTGGAAGGAGTGCACTCAACCTCTGGCAGGTAGCGCAAGCATGCACTACCTTCTTCACCAATTGTCTTCCGCGGATGATCCAGTATCTCTCGCGAAGCTGCATGAGTGTGTCTCGTTGCCCCCCATGCATCATCTGTCGGTGAGCTTCGATCGTCAGCAAGGTAGGATGCCGCTGTTCGCTGAGCAGCACGATGGGTTCACGTTCATCACGAGCCAGGTTTGCTGATCGAATGTGGCCTTTGATCCGGAGCACTCCCTTTTGGTCGACGAATGTCTGGAAATTTTACAAGGCTGAACCAGGCGGCGCTGCTTTTTTTTCCAGCGGCACAACTAATCTCGGAGGCAAACGTCGAGCTTTGTGCCTTCTTTATCCAAACGGTTTGTGCTGCTTGGATCTCCTCAGCGCTCAGCGATCCAGTATTTTAGAACGCAGCTCTTATGGTACGTTTACACTTGCGGATCCGCCAGCGGATCCGCCCAGCTCTTGCCGCTGGGCAGAAAACGCGGCGGCGAGCTGTATAGGTCCGGGATTTCTGCCGCCGAACGAGGCGTTTCGCTGACCGGATATGACATTCTTGCGCAGCGCGACGCTGCCTACGTCACGAGTACGCGTTCTTCCGGGAGCAGCAACGCCCGGGAGAGAGAGCCGTGGTGGGAACTCTCGCGGCTTCTCGTCATATTTGACGGGACGTTACGGGAACCGCTGCCGCAGCCGGCGCTGCCGCCACTGCTCAAAGGAAATAGATGTAAACACAACCAGCTCGTCGCCGCCGCCGCCGGGAGCGGATCCGCTCCCGCGGCACCGGATTTCTTTTCAGGTGTAAACGTACTTTTAGGCACCCGTTTCCGGCTTGAGCGGCGTCGGTGTCGCCGTCGGCGTAACCGCGAGGTCACGTGACCACCCAAGGTCACCCCAAGGTCACGTGGCCCACCAAGGTCACCCCAAGGTCACGCGACCTTAGGTCGCGTGACTCCCAAGGTCACGTGACCCCGAGAGGGAACGTGACCCCAAACGTCACGTGACCCCCAAAGGTCACGTGACACCCAAGGTCACGTGACTCCGCCCAGGAGGTCGCGTGACCCCCTCCCCGAGGTCACGTGACCCCGCCTCCCCCCGAAGTCACGCGACCCCCCCCCCCCCCCCCCGAGGTTACGTGACCCCCTCCCCCCGAGGTCAGGTGACCCCCCCGGAACATATTCAAAAATGAGGGGAGCAGAAGGACAAGGAGGGGGGGGGTCTACCCTCCCCTCAGTACCCTTCCCTCCTCCTCATCAAGAGCTACGCTCCGATTCGGCGTTACAGGAAGTTGTAAACGGCTTTCACTTTTTAGAGCGCAGCTCTTAGGCGCCCGTTTCCGGCCTGAGCGGCGTCGGCGTCGCCGTCGCCGTCGCCGTCGTCATAACCGCGCGGTGCATTATGGGTAAATTTTCCCGCTAAATATAGCGGGAAAATTTCCCCGCTAAATGTAGCGGAAAAATTGCGCCGCTAAATCTAGCGGAAAACTTTCCCCGCTAAATTTAGCAGAATATTTTCTCTGGGGGTCACGTGTTTCCCGAGGTCACGTGACCCCCGTGGTCACGTGTCACCCCCAGGTTATGTGACCCCCATGGTCACGTGACCCCCACTTGACCTTGGCGATGGCGTCATGTGACCCCACCAAGGTCACGTGACCCCCCCCCCCCCCCCCGCGAGAACACGTGAACCTCAGTACCCTTCCATCCTCCTCCTCAAGAGCTGCGCTCTAATTCGGCGTTACAGGGAGTTGTAAACGGCTTTCATGTTTTTCTTTGATTGGTGATCGAAGGTTATGGGACAAACCGAAGCACACAGGCTGTTGTTCGCTGTAGTCTCGCAGCCGAACTGAATCTCGAGATGTCCATGAACTCCACGGACGTGTCTGCAGGTACTAAAGTAACTACAGCTTTCGCAGCTTTCTCCTCGAGCTTGTCGTGGGAAAGCACCCCAACAGTTTCTTCGGGCCATTCGGTTGCTGGAAGCTGTAACCAAGTTGGTCCGGTCCACCAGAGTGAGGCAGAAAGCAGTCGATCAGCTTTCAGCCCTCGGGTCATCAAATTTGCGGGATTTTGCTTACCCGGGCAGTGGTGCCACTTTGCGTCCCTGAGTTTCCTTGCGTCTCCAGTATTCGGTTTTTGACAAACATCTTCCATCTGGAGGCCTCTCCTCTTGTCCAGTGCAAAGTGATCATCAAGTCCGTCCAAAAGTGAACTTCGTCCACCTGGATTTCGAGGCATGTCTTGACGTACTTCAGTCGTCTCGATACGATCAAGCTTGCCATGAGCTCCAGTCTCGTCAAGGAAATTTCCTTCAGGGGGCGACACGGCACTTAGCGAGCAATATTGTCGCCTTCTTCGTTCCACTGTCGTCAGTTCAACACAGAAAAATTATCGATCCGTAGGCGGAAGAGTTGGCGCCCGAGAACAGATGCAACGCTTTGTGTATGATTATGTCGCTCAGTTCGCTGTCGTAGTACCTGGGCACGCTGATCTGACCCAGTTTGGTGAGCTCGTCGCATCAGCTTTCCCGGTCTCCCATCAGTTCACCCGGCAGTGCATCATCCCAACGCAGGTTCCGCTTCCAGATCTCTTGAAACAAAATCTTGGCTCGGGCCGCGAAAGGAGAGAGGAAACTAAGTGGGTCGTAGAGTCGCGCCGTGGTTTGGAGCACGAATCGCTTGGTGTTTCTGCGTTGGCTTGTAAACTCGACCACCTGTTCTCTTGCTAGAGACAGTTTGTCTTTGTTCGACTCCCAGGTTATACCCAGCACTTTCACCACACCCACCAGCTGTCCAAGGGCTCTCTCTTCGGATACGTTGTCCTCCAGCATTTTCTTTAGGACCGCGCTGTTGGACCCCCACTTATGAAGCTTCATCCCATCTGCCCCGAATATTTTGGTCGCCTCGGTGTAGAACTTCTGGGCCGCCTCCTCACTTTCTGTGCCGGTTAAGAGGTTGTCCACATATACTGATTTTTTCGGTTTTTCTGTTGTTTGTTGGAACTCGTTTTTCATACCTTTCTAATGGTGGTGTAGGGTTGCTCCCAATAGGAAAGGATTGCATGCGGTACCAAAGGTTACTCTTGTCATGTGTCAGACCTGGACTTCTAAGGTAGGTTGGTCTGGGTGAAGCGTTTCTTTGTACCGGAGAAACCGCAAGGCGTCGTGATCCTCCTCGTGTACACCGATCTGAAGGGAGGCTTTCTCGACGTCTGTAATTAGTGCTACCCGATGTTGCCTAAACCTCAGGAATAGGGCCACCAGATTTGGATTCAGGTTCGGACCGCCTTCAAGGTTGTTGTTCAATGATCTGGAATTCGGTCCGCGCGAAGAGGCGTCGAACACGATCCTCATTTTTGTTGTGCTGCTGCCTTCTCGTAGAGCTGCTTGGTGCGGCATATAATAAACACGTCCTTAGGAACAGTTTATGTGTTCAACCTTCTCGGCCATCCCGTTATCTGCGTACAGCCGGATAGCCTGGTCATACCTTCGCAAAAGGTCTGGGTTTTAGAGCGCAGCTCTTAGGGGCCCGTTTCCGGCTTGAGCGGCGTCGGCGTCGGCGTCGCCGTCGGCGTCGGCGTTACCGCGCGGTGCATTGTGGGTAAATTTCCCCGCTAGATCTAGAGGAAAAATTTCTCCGCTAAATCTAGCGGAAACACTTCCCCGCTAAATCTAGCGGATTCTCCGCTAAATCTAGCGAAACATTTCCCCGCTAAATCTGGCGGAAAAATTTCCCCGCTAAATCTAGCGGAAAAATTTCCCCGCTAGATTTAGCGGAAAAAATTCCCCGCTAAATCTAGCAGAAAATATTCCCTGCTAAGTCTAGCGGAAAAATTTCCCCGCTAAATCTAGCGGAAAAATTTCCCCGCTAGATTTAGCGGGAAAAATTCCCCGCTAAACGTAGACTAAAATTTTCCCCCTAAATCTAGCGGAAATATTTCTCCGCTAAATCTAGCGGAGAACATTTTCCGCTAAATCTACCGGAAGAATTTTCCCGCTAAATCTAGCGGTAAAATGTCCCCGCTAAATCTAGCGGAAAAAAAATTCCCCGCTAAATCTAGCGGAAACACTTCCCCGCTAAATCTAGCGGAAACACTTCCCCGCTAAATCTAGCGGAAAAATTTCCCTGCTAAATCTAGCGGAAAAATTTCCCTGCTAAATCTAGCGGAAAAATTTCCCCGCTAGATTTAGCGGAAAAAATTCCCCACTAAACCTAGCGGAAAAATTTCCCCGCTAAGTCTAGCGGAAAAATTTCCCCGCTAAATCTAGCGGGAAAATTTTCCCCACTAGATTTAACGGGAAAAAATCCCCGCTAAACCTAGAGGAAAATTTTCCCCCCTAAATCTAGCGGAAAAATTTCTCCGCTAAATCTAGCGGAGAACATTTTCCGCTAAATCTACTGGAAAAATTTTCCCGCTAAATCTAGCGGAAAAAATTCCCCGCTAGATATAGCGGAAAAAATTTCTCGCTAAATCTAGCGGAAAAATTTTTCTGGGGGTCATGTGACCCCCCCCCCCCCCTCCCCGAGGTCACGCGACACCCCCCCCCCCCCCCCCCCCCCGCCCCGAGAACACGTGACCCTCAGTACCCTTCCCTCCTCCTCCTCATGAGCTGCGCTCCAATTCGGTGTTACAGGGAGTTGTAAACGTCTTTCATTTTTTTTGCTTAGCTTTCTTTGTAGACTTTTGAGGCGCTCCCATGCCACATCTCGGTTGCATTCTAGGTGCACGTCTATTTTCCAAGGGAGGCCACCCTCGTACCTTCCCTTCGTCTTGGTGATGCGTGCTTCAAAGCGTCACATGATGTCATTATCTGACTGATCTCGGCCCGCCTCTTCGAGTACTCCCACACTTTCAAGCTCCCTGAATCTCCTTAAGATGGATGGCTCTTGTTCGTCTACAGCAGATATGAGCACTATAACCTGGGAACAGCTGACAGTATCGGAAGTCAACTGTGTGGATTCATGTATTGCCCAACAAAGGCGGTTTTCACTGCGGTGAGGCTGTTGCTCAGTCGTTGGATCCTTCCTGTTATACATTCCCAGTAATGTTCCGACACCAGTAGTATCGTTACACCGCCACAGTCCAATCCGTTCAGGTCGTCACTCGAAGTAAGCCCAAGTTCTCCCATTTTTCCAATAATGTCCTTCTCAAGGCTAGGGAGCTCTTGCTCGAAGGTGGAATATGTCTCGAGGGCCTCGAGGGCGTCGACCTTGTATTTCTTGCCGCTGTGCTGGTTGCGCAGAATCACTTGGATTCTGCGGTACGTTCGTTCCCTACTCTTGCCTCCGAACACTCCGACAGTCAGGATCTCGGTCCCAAGCAGTTTGCAACCGAGATTCCTCGATAGCTCTTCCGTGATGAAGGAGCGCTGGCTACCGGTGTCAAAAAGAATCCGAGCTCGCTCTTTCCTGTTTTTGCCTTCCACCCACGCAGTAACCGTTTGTAAGAGTACTGTCGGCTTGTTTTTCTTGTTTACATGCAGGCTAAGTTGTGCTTCCTCTTTCTTTTGCTGTGCGTTCAATCCGTCGGCAGATCGTCTCGGAGTATAATCTGGGTCGCACATGCTGGATGTATGTCTGCCTCGGCACCTGTTGCAGCAGGGTGTACCTCGACACATCTTTGCCATGTGCCCCACTTTCGTGCACCGGAAGCATCCTTGGGCGTTTTGTAGCCTGCGCTTCTTTTCAGCTAGCGTTATCCTTGAGTTGCAGTCGGGTGTTCCATGCTTTCTTAACTTGCAGAAGAAACATTCGAGGCCTTCCACAACACCATGCAGAGCCGTAGCAGCAGAGGTTCGTGGCATGTCGGGATTTGTAGACTTCTGCGCCTCGCGCTTGGTGAAATGGAGTGTATATTTGCCACCAACGTCCTCTGGCCGTTCTTTAGATGCCTTTTCCTGGCTCTCTACCTCGAAGTGCAGAAACTCGAGGAGAGTTCGAAGTGCTCTCAGATGTGTGCGATCTGTGGTAGGTTCTAAACTTGTCTGTGACGCTGGTAAAGAGCTATTGGCGGTGGCACTCTCGGCCTCCCACTGCAGCGTCTTTTGGTGGTATTCGATGGTAATTTTTCTTGGGAGCGCTCGAAGGAGCACTGGGTAAAGCATTAAACAGTAGGATTCTTCGCTCACGCCCAGTGCCTTGAGACCCCCGATGCGACCCTGAAGGCTATCATACGATCGCCGCAAGATTCTGGCGTTGCGCTGAGGTGGAACACGTCGTATGTCCATGAGGCTTTCCATGTGATGCTGGATTAACGCTTCTTGATTCCCGAACCGCCGCTGTAGGAGATCGCTGGCGTCCGCGTGCTGTGGGTTGAAGTCTATCAATGGCTGTCACTCCATCCCAATTTAGTGCCGCCTTTAAGTAGTTAAACTTGTTGCACGGTGCCAAGTCAGGGTTCCGGTGGATTGCGGCATCAAACTGGTTCCAGAAAGGCAGCCAGTGTTTCAGATGTCCGTTGAACTTGATCAGTTCCAGCTTTGGAAATCTGACCTTCCTTGATTTTGATGCTGCCAGTCTGTCTCTGTTTTTTAGTTCTACTGACTGGCACTGGAGAAATGCCCTACTCCCGTCGAATGCCTTAGCTGGCTCTCCAGCTTGGTTAAGTATATGACCATCTTGTCTGCGTACTCGACGACTTGCGCGAATTCCGCATCTCCGTCTTGTTCCGAAACAACCGGTTCGATGGCGGAGTCTTCGTTGTTAAGTTGGCCCTGAGCTAGTCTCAGACGCTCGATGAGCATCTCTAGCTCAGCTACGTTCGGTCCTGGAGCCCTTAGCAACCCTGCCCGCGTCGTTGACCAGTCAAGTTACCTGTGACCGGATGGCCTTGCGCTTTTTCTTGAGAACTTCCATTGTACGTGAAGAGTCACTCACGTTCCAGATTCGAAGCATTCGAAGCGATGTCACCCCCGGGTTTCAGCACCAAATTTTTGTTGCAGTCACTGTGGGTCGTTATAGTAATCGTACCATTTTCACACAACGAGTACCACTTTACTATTTATACCGCTGAGAATAATACATCGACATTTGAAAGCTCGCAAGGCCAAAACGTTCAATCGCTCACGTTCACCGTCGTCGTTCTTCCTTCTCTTTCCCCGCTTTCCTTCGTACCCACGCGCTGGGGCCTCTTAGCAGACTTCTTTCTTTTCTGCTTCTACTCCCTGTTCGTCTAGCGCCAACAGAGGTTTATCCAACGTTAGTTGCAACAGATAGCCCACACAGGAGCGCCAAATGACATCTTTGTTTTTCCAGTGACAACCGGGAACGACCAGAGACTGCGCGAGGGCTCGATAACGTTAGTTTTCACTTTGTCAGCGATGTGATCTTCAGTCACTCGTCCTTCAACAGCAGAGAACCGGCATGGACCGCTTCGGGCCGGAGCTGAATCACCATGCCAATATGGTGTTCGACAAGAGTTTTATGAGCCAACGCTTTGCCAGTGAAATCAAAACATCTTAATACGAGGCAAGAACGTACCGCAATTCTTGAAGATCGTCTTGAACTATAACTCAAGACGACCGTCACTTCGCTGAAGAGGTACAGAAGATGGGTGACCCAACTCTATAGGGTTGGGTCACCCATCTTCTGTACGTCTTCCGCGAAGTTATTTACCCTCAGCGGCTTGACGGGCGGTGCGAAGGAGGGAAGCGTAGCAACGCTTTTTCAATATACACCTGAAGAGCGGCGACGAGGATGCTCTTGGCTTAGAGTGTTCATGTTAGTAGTCCAGATGTAGCATTTATCGTATCTGATGTTGCGAAGAAACAGGGGACGACAACTCCTTTCTCTGTGAAATGGGTATTGATCAGGTCGTGTAGACCTAAAAATCCTTAGGCTGGGTTTGTCACGAAGAGATTTGCAGCACGACCGACTGACGTGGTAGAAAAAAAATCATCGTCTATATCAAGAATGGCATGTGGCCAGTTCGGATGTTAATCTACGTGTTTAAAGGCGGCAGTCGAAAAAGAGAAAAAATTCCAACCAAGGACCATGTCTGCAATACTGGTTCGCGAGCCACTCTGGGGGCGGGGGGGGGGGGGGGGGGTGCTCACGGCGGTCCATAAGTTATTATCACATTTTCGTAGGTTTGATCTGCAAGAAAGAAATGAATGTGTTTCCGTGGAAATCAGTTTTCCGGACCAGCCTAACTTAATAATTGGAAAGTATTACTTTCCACCTCATTCCGACACACGTTCATAGGCACTTCGAACTACATTTCCGGTGCTGTAAATTTTTCAACTGATGATGTGATGATCGTTGGTGACTTTAACGTGCCTGGCGTTGATTGGAATTCAAACACGATTAGTGCTGCATCGAGTGAGGCACGTGCTAGGGCCGAAGAAACAATGGAGTTTGTGAACTTCAATGGGCTTTATCAGCTTAATACTACAACAAACGAGGCTGGAAATACGCTTGACTTGTGCGTGACTAACATATCAGCAATCACTTTCGAGGCTGCTGACTGTCAGCTTGTCTCAATCGATAAGTGGCATTCACCATTCACCCTTTCCATTTTACTTCCTGCTCGGACGTCGGCGAGTAATCAATCTGTCGGGTATAACTACGCCCGTGGGGATTACCTTGGTCTTTAAAATCACCTTTGCAACGTAGACTGGATCGTTATTTCACTCTGTTCCAATATCGATAGCGCAGTTTAAGGTTTAAAAGACATCGTAACTGCAGCCATGAATAATTTCATTCCACGCAGAAGTGGTCAAACTAGCAACGATCCTTTTTGGTTCTCCAGAGAGCTACGTGATACGTTGCGTAAAAAGCGAGGTATCATAAAAAGTACAAGAACACCTGCATAAAGAAATGCAGAGTGCGTTTAAGGAGTATCGTTCAGCGGCCAAAAACTGATGCGGCGTGATCGGGAGAACTGGCGAAATTCAGCTGAACGCAATTTAAAACGCGATCCTAAAGCTTTGTGGAATTACGCAAGGTACATGAGGACATCTGGTCGATCGACAACTATTGCATTGCAAGACGACTCTGGATATACATCTGAGCCGTCCGATGTCTGTGATTGTTTTGCTACGCTCTTCTCTTCCATCAGTAGCTTGATTACTCCTTGCACTGTTATGACCGATGCTCCTCTTGAATCTACACGCAGCTTGGCAGTTCCGAATCTTACGCTTGAAGATGTGCTTTATGCAATAAATGAGCTCGCTTCAAAAAAGTCGTGCGGCGAGGACGGAATTCCTGCTTTCATCGTAAAGGGATGCAGGAATATTTTTGCCCCTGTGTTGCTACATGTTTTTAACATGTCCTTAGAGGCCAATGTATTTCCTCAAGAATGGAAGAATGCAGTGGTTGTTCCTTTACATAAATCTCGTTGTACTGACTGCGTTAAGAACTATAGACCAATTTCTCTTCTTTGCTTTTTTTCCAGGGTATTTTAAAAGGAAATGTATAAGCATATTTATTTTCATTTTGAATCGCCTCTTTGTCTCAACCAACATGGTTTTTGTCAAGGGTCTTCAGTAGAAACGATCCTTGTATCATTTTTGAAACACACTCTACCTAACATTACGTCCCGTGGGCAAGTTGATGTTATTTATTTCGATTGCTCTAAAGCTTTTAATCTCGTAGATTATAAATTTTTACTCGCCAAATATTCAGCGTTGGGCGTGAATAGCTCGTTTTGCAGTTGGTTGTTTAGTTATCGTGGCAGAAGGCCCAACAGAGTGCTGTATGAAAGGTGATTTCTGCCTCATATGTTTTAAATATAGAGTGCCTCAAGGATCCAATCTGGGGCCGTTGTTATTCAACATTTTCGTAAATGATTTGGTAGACTGTGCGCAGCATTCAGAAGGTGCTGCAGTTCGCAGACGATGTTAGGATTTATTGCGAAATTCATTCAACTACTGATTGTCTGAAGATGCAAGACGATGTTCAGGCAGTTCTAAACTGGTGCTTAAAAATAATTTACTACTTAACTCTAGTAAGACCAAGGTTGTTTCCTTTACCCGTAAGACAAGCTGCATTGAGTATCAGTATACCATGTTAGGTTCAGCTATCGCGAGGTCCGATACTATTTGTTACCTGGGAGTGCCGTTTGATTCCCGTCTTTCGTTTACTGAGCATGTTTCGAAAGTTGTGAAAGATGCTAAACAGGTGCTAGGCGTTATTTCCCGAATGACGCGGAATTTTCGTACTTACGCTAGCATGATTCATCTATTTCGCGCCCTTGTTTTGTCTAAATTTGAGTTTTGCTCAGTCGTATGGAACACTATTGGATGAAATCAATCCTGTATTTTAGAAAAAGTGCAGCGTCGTGTCGTGCGTATTGTTTACGATAGATGGGTTGGGAGGCGCATTTATTTTGATTATGAATACTTATTTAATCTGCTCTACCTGGTACCCTTGCACAAAAAGAGATTAGCGTGAGACAAGACTTTTTTTGTATAAGATAGTGAACGCTAAGATGGATGCACCTTTACTTTTAAGTGCGATTTCTTTCAGTGTTCTCAAAAAGCGGACCAGATTTTCGTTTCTTTTCTACCCGCAGAAAGTTCGTGTTCAGTCCCTGATGACACGCCTCCAGCTCCTTTATAATCACGATAGGAGGGATTTAGAATTGTTTTCACCCCTTTTAAATTTTAGAAGAGCCTTGTTGGCCGCTTGACAAACATCTGTGCTCTGTTGTTCTCTATTGTTCTCCGTGTTTTTTTTATTTCCTTTTATCTTTTCTAAATCACGTCTTGCTTGTTTGTTTGTCTATATCTGTTATTTTATTGTTTGTAATATGTGTACACTAGTAAGGCCTCGAGCTCTTTGTGGGCACATTAAAGGGACACTGACAGGGTATTTATGCTCGCCGAGGGTTTTAGTTGTACGTGACATATGAGAGCTCAACTACCCACACTCTTAGAAAAAAGGGTATGAATAGTCCTCCCTTACGGGAGGAACGGTCTTGTAACCTATGTTCCTTTAGAAAGGGGGAAACCTTCGTCCCTGAAGCAGGGGAGCAAAGTTCCTCCGTCGCTTGCATCTCAACATGGCGGCCCCGAATCGAGCAAATCGAGCCCAATAAGGCTTAATGAGGACGCTACGTCTCTTGTACGGGAGGAGAGCAGCAGCAAATGAAAGCGTAACACGAGCTTTCCGCAAACCGTGTTTATTTCCGAAGCCAGATTCCCCCCACAGGTACAGAAACCTGCGTTTCGAAAGCAGTTACTCAGTCTTCTCGTCGAGAGCACTGCGATGTTAAACGAGACAACCCATACCCAGTTACTTCGCGCACTTTGCGTCTTACCGTTGGTGTTCCTCGAGTCACAATTCCTTCGTCAACCGCGCATCACGGAGAAGGGCAAACTCACTCCGTGTAACCAAAAGTCACTCTCGAAAGAACAAACTCGAAGCCGCTGTTTATCGCGTAGCGTGAAAGAAGGTTAAATCGCTAGCCACCAGATGGCGGGGTAAAGCAGAGTAATTGCAAGTAGCTAGGCTAGGTGGCGCTAGGTACCGCCGAATTCATGTTTTACAAAAAAATAATTTGCTTCTCAGGCCACTACTGTCGCTTGCGGATCCTCTACTATACACACATTACACCCATTACACTTATTACAAGTAACAGGTGAACATATATCAAGCACATACACTGCACACACAAATATCAATACAACGCAACACCACACTAACCCGAACACTACACCCGTGCTCTGCGTTTCCGTCTTTTATACTGGTCGTTTTCAACGTACGCAACTTTTCGGTGACTCCCTAAGCAATAAAATATATTCCCAGCATGTTGATTTTTTCCCAGCAATGCCATACCTCTGAGAGTATTTTGAATGGCTCAGGGGTTGAATCTCTTATTAAAAAGTAAACGCTCGATCATGCCGTAATTATTTGAAAGCCAATAAATCAAGCCGCTTCAATGCGGTTCGAAGCCATGAGTTTGTTTCCCCACACGGCACGTTGTAGCCTGTATTTCTATTTGTTTTTCTATTCGTGCTGTTCGCGCAAAGCTGCAATTGCCGTCATGAATTAATCTCTGTAGAGCGGATATTCAGTCAGCTGGAAGTGATACTTCACGGACTGAGAAATCGCTTTTCGATCAACTGGAATGCAGTCAAAGCCGCGACTTGCGGAAGGTGTTAAGTGTACGGAGCTACGCCGTGGCGAGCTCGAAAACTTCTAGCGCTCATCCCAGCGCGCCACGGAGGGCAGTTTCTCCAGGAACCGTAGTATATTTAAACAGCAAAATAAAGGGTAGCTTTTTTTTTCGATTTTTCCTACTATTGTTTTTTAATGCCGAAATTCCATACTGTAAATATACGTACTTTCCGTCACGATTTCGTACCGTTCAGTCCTTGCCCCAGAGCGCAATCGCTCTCGGGGACGAGACAATTCCGACAGTCACATTGGCCACTGTACGATAGGAGCTTCTACTGTTCAGTCCAGCGTTCCAACATCCGCACGTTGATCGATTGCACGTAATCCCTCAAGTGGCATTAAACCTTTTAGGGCCGGTTGCACCAACGCCGCTTAGCGCAAAGCGGAGCTTAGCCGGGTACCTAAGCTTAGTTTCGGTTTCGTTCGGTTGCACCAAACTCGCTTATCGCTAAACCTAGCACTAAACTACGCTTAACTTAAGCGCTCAACATTGGGCGCTTTGCTTTTGGTTGTTTCTTAATCCTGGATTAAAAACATGGCGGCTGGTTTGTCGCGGTCGACGCGGTGGACGAAATTGGTTGTGCAAAGTGTTTTAGGCTACATCAGCGTGAAAGTCTCGACAAAATGACCTTCGATTGTGACAAGAATGCAAAATATTGTCGCGTGACGTGTTTATCGACCCCTGTTTTCAAGTTGGCTCTCCACTGTCAAAGGCGTGTTAGCCCTAACCGAGATACGTACGGAGCTATGTGTCTGTGGGGCTCACGGGGCTCACGTCTGTCTTCCCGTTGGTTCTTCTGTCAACGAGCTTATTCGTATGTACCCACTAATTTTCGCATAGCCGTAACGTATTGTTATTTACCACCTTGTTTATTTACACTTGCACCGCGTATCCTTCAATTCGATCAGCGCGTTGAAACATGATCTCGGCGATCAGCTGATTGTCGACACCTCTGCCGTTCGCATTAGATTGCGGCGCTTTTAAATAATAAAACAACGAAAATTCAATTTCTTTCGTTTTCTGAGTTTTGAGACAATCTTCAGTGAATTTTCCTAACCTCGCGAGTAGAATCTTGGCTTCAGAAAACTGTATCCTTCCATAACCGTAACTTTTTTGGTGATCGCGATTTTTTAGGTATATTTTGCTTTATATCTTTCATTCGTGGCGATGCAAATCGTAACGACTACTATGCTAGATTCGTTCGTTGCTTTATCGGGGCAGGCTGGGGCAGGCGATGCGAAGAGACGACTGTTCTTATCGGCACGATGTGATGTACTAGTGGGAGTTTTTTTTTTTCTGAACTCGACAGTGTGAAACTGAAGTCCGTTGGAGGCTGCAGCGGATGTTCAACGACGGTACAGTGCAGTTCTGTCACCTTGCTGATAGCAACGAGTACCGTCGATGCAAGGTCTCGTGACCTGACCTCTCGACGACTTCTATTCGACGATTTCCGGGCATTTTCGCAGCTGCCGTGGCGAGTTCGTCACTGTTTTGAACTTCATCGGTCTCAGGTTTGACTTGATTTTAGTAGTCATCTTACCTGCCTACTTATATTCATGATGTTTTGTCTTCAGCGATGTAGCGAGTAGAGTGTCCTTCTCGCGTTCGGTGAGATTTGGGGCCCCCGATGGCTCCTTCGCCTCAAAATGTGAGCACGAAAACTACTACCACTGTCAAAATAACTTGTTATCAACCGATATTAAACACACAATCACAGATGTAAAGAGCATTCGTGTTTATTTGAAGCTTTGACTTCTGTTATTGAAAGTTAAACGAAAAGATGATTGAATTTGGAGACCTTTAATTTGTTACTCACCGAAGAAATACAGCGAAAAGCAGACGCCGACGACAACTACTACGGCAGTTTTTTTTCTTTTTTGTTTACATCACGTGATTCCTCTCCACCAATCGTATTCGTCCCTCTGAGCATTCCCTAGTTCGCTTTGTTTGTCCCTAGATTCCCTACGCAAATCCAGCGTTTAGCTAGGGGCGCGTCTGTAAAGCCGGCTTAACGCTGGTGCAACCGGAATTTAAACCCGTGCTTACCTGAGCTCGGTTTAGGGCGCTAAGCCGGCTTAGGAAAGTGCCGCTTTGGGTTAAGATAAGCGGCGTTGGTGCAACCGGCCCTAATGTAAAGCGGAATGTCAACCTGCGACGCCCCGTCCCCTCCGATCACGGCCCGACCAGCGGCATCAATGCACAACAGTTTACGATCTCATCTTCTTGTTACACCACTGATACGCGAACAGACGGTCACATCAGCGATAATTCCAGTCTTCTGTTCACAACCCACAACACTGCCATCACGATGTTGCAGCTATGTTGCTGACACGCACAAACACAGAACCACGTTGAACGCCGGTTGCACTCGGCCTCGGAAAACAGAACCGAACTCAGCACGGAAGGCACCAAGGCAGCCGGCAGCAAAACCTGCCTGTCTTGGACGCAGTTCCTGCGGTTTCCATAACGTCGAAAACGCCGACACAGTTGCGCGTGGTTTCGCTACTGTAGTGACTGTAGTTCCGTGCCGCGCGAGTCCCGCAATCCCCGCAATCCGGAGACGGCCATCCCCCAGTGTACGTGGCGCTGCTGGCACTTCGCTGTTTCTAGCGGCTTCGTTTGCACGTTTGATAAAATTAGTGATAAAAACGTCAATGCAACCGAATTGCTCTGCACGTTTAAACTAGAAGACGGAATTACAAGCGGCCTTCGCTGCTGCTGAAGCTCAATGAACTCAACAGCTATTTATTAACCAACTTGCGCGACCTGCTCGAAAAACGAAACCGAAAGACGATGAGTCGGGAGGGCGAAAGCTTTCACCCGTCTGCCTGGAGAAGGAGAAAAACGTTTCGTTCCTCCCCTTTTCTCGTGTCCGCTTGGGGGCGCGTCGGTAGAAGGGAGTAAGACGCGCCGTTGCTACTTTTTTCCTCCATTTTTTTTTTTAGAGCACAGAACAGAATTTGCGGCTCAAAATTCGGTTTCTTTCCGCCCGAAAACCGCCGATCAAGAACTGGCCGGTTCGAGTCTTGCTCACTCTCTTTTCCGCGGTCACGGGCCGTTTTCTAAGGTATCGATGCGACCACCAAATTTAATCAAAGTCGTGGGTCACTGAAGGCACACACTCTATATTAAAAATAGAAAAAAATTTGAAACCCATTTTTTGTGGCTTCTAAAAAGCTGCAAATACGTTGATTGAAAAAAAGTTTCACAGACAACCGGAAGCATTCTGTGCGTGCGTCGTTTCGCGTATCGTGGGACTCGCAGGGACGCGATGGCAGCGGACGACGGGCGTGGGACCTCTATTTCAGAACTGTCGTTCGCGGTACCGGAGAATTTTGTCTGCCTTTAAAAGAAAAATTTGGGACTGATCGAAAGAATTGGTATTCATCCCGTACGACACGCCCGACCACCAAGCCGATTTGCACGAAGACGTCGCCGAGCCGTCCCTCCCTTCTCGTGGCTGAAGACATCGCTCGCGCAAACGTCAAGCACGACGTGTCTACTTCGAGTTGAATATGCACGCGTACGATTTCTTTACAAGGTGAGAATGTCACCAATGCGGGGTGCATCCCGACTTCGACCCGGGAGTGTTTTTGCTAAAGGAAGATCGGTAGCAAACTTCCCAACTTACAGGTTATCGGCTGAATTATTACTAAGGCAAGAGAACCCCTAGTTTCGATATGCCCCAGTAGCTTAGTCGGAAAGACGTCTGCTTTACACGCCGTAAGATCGGATTCGATCCCCCGTGAAACTTTTTTTTTTCTTATGTTTTTCGATGTCTATATTTCTTTTCTTTTTTTTACAATTACCACTGAAGAAACAAAAAAAAATAAGAAACAACTGTTGTGGACGACACGTCGCTGAATTAAATGGTATGGGATTTCCTTTTTGACACCTGCGAACTCAATGTAATCACTTTCCACAAAATGCAAGGAGCATATAAATCAGGTAGCGTCCGCTTTCTGAGGTGCCCGTAAATGGTCTACAGGAATTGCAGCCAGCCATTGGTCCCGATCCCGTTGATCTTTCGGAAACTCTGTCGCACACTGCCACTTCTGTTTCGGACGCAGGACATGTGAGCCAGCTCTTCACGCAACATCTTGGGTGTATTCTTTTCGGAGCCGATCAAAATTCACCACGGGCACTCACTACTCATCTCCAACTCCTCAATATACAAAACAACTCATCTTGGAGTACAGAACAACGAGCGGAACATACATAACTGCAAAAGAATCCCACGGCGAACAGTTCCCGTACGCCGCATGTCGTCTGCTACCGGGAAGGAGAAAACAAAAAAAAAAGCACACGGTCGGGTGTAGCCTCGTGACTTCCGCCACTCGCTCTCATCTCTCCACTTCTCCGACCTCCGTCGGGTTTCGGTTTCGGTTTCGAGCAGTTGTGTCTTTTGGCTTTATTAAAAAAATACGCTACTCTGTTGCAAAATATTAATTGGGTAGTCCTCCGACATCATAATAAAGCGCCTGCAAAGAATTTTTAAAAAATTTTGGGGGGGGTGTCAGTGTCCCTTTAAGCAGAATAAATAAATAAATAAATAAATATATAAATAAATAAATATCGTCAGCACAGTGAACATCACAAACATTGGCTGCAGCTAACCCGTAAGGAAGCTGTACAGTATTATAAAGGCTCTACTAATTCGCCATTGCCCATACGTAGCAAGTGCACATCTGAGGGAGGGGTGAGCAGTTCGTGCAAGCGTCTTTGGATGTAATCTAGAGTGCATACATTTTTCTGCGCTAGTGTCTACTAAAGCAAAACGTTTATGTTGTCCAACTTCGACAATTTCATTCATCGGTCAGAGATAAGAAGGGTTATCTACAAATTGAGGGAATATGGCCTGACCTACATTGTCGATACAAGCTGCAGTATTTAATTTTACTGCTTGGAAGTATAAAGGAAGGTGTCATATAAAGGAGACATTGAGCGGCGACGTGCTCAGTAGGACGACAATGAGCGACCACCGCGGTATGAAGAGTGGGCAATGGCGATTCGGCGAGCCGTCGTAAAGAAGTAGTTCAGCGTTAGGGTTATCAACTGGGGGTGTGGGAGGTGTTCGAAAGCGGCGGGAAGCAGAGTTATTAACGGGAGGGTAGTCGTAGAAGGAAGGTAGATGATCGCAGCTAGTGTCATACCGGTTTAGAAGAGTTGGCCTCTTGGGGGTACTTGTGACATCCATGCAGCTTCGGCAATATCGGAGGATGTAGCAACAGGGGTGACGGTAGTAACATACCGGTCCATTGTCTTCACTCTTCTAAATATCCGTTCAGCGACGCACTTGTTTAGTGTGTCTCAGTGGTGCGCCATATTGAGCCTGATTTGTTGGTAAGCACAGAGCGGTGTTGCGGTGGGCGCTGTCAGCACGTAGGCAGAGGTGAGCTATCAGAGCTCCAGTGCAGTGCGAAATTTGACACAAACAGTGGACTGAATTTTATGGTGCTCACCGTCGAGCTCCGGAAGCCGCGATGGTTCAATTCTGGCATCCAACGAAAGGTTCCTTATGAATATTTTATATCTGGGCCATATCAGTCCACATTAAACCCTTTATATCTTTGTAAGAGTACATATACAACCATATATGGCATACATACAGCAATGCATAATGTAGATACTGCCTTATATGTTATATATACTGACCAATATGGAATATGTACAACCATTTGTGGCGTAAATACGACATTATAAGATACATCGACTCTTATATGGCGCATATGAAGGTTCATGAGTCCTTAAATGTCGCACAAACAGCTTTAAATAACACGTTTCATTGTATAACATACTGATTTAGAACATTCAAAAGTCGTATACAGGTGAGGTTTAGCCAGATGACAGTCATAAATATGCCTGCATGGCTTTCTTCACAGCAAATGTATTTGACGATCCTCATGGGTTAATCTAGAGGCACTAAATAAGCTGCGCTTAGAGTATCGGCACTCCGTTCCCCGACATTGCTGTGGGCGCCGCCATTTTGGCTCGTAAGCAGAACAGACGCAACGGCCGATCGTCGTGATTCAAAAGTGCGACTTCCTCAGCATTAGATTCGGTGTTAGGAAGGTCATGTAATATTGCTTTGCTCTGTCGCGAACGGTTTCAACATTTGTAGAGGGCGGAAAAGCATTTCCTGTGATTTCAGATAAAGCTTCAGATAACTGCCAACCATGATTTTAAGCCACAATATGGCCAAGTGTCGTTACTCTGAAGCGTAGCTTATTTAGTGGCACTAGGTTAATCCTTTGAAGATTGCCCCCACCGGTTAGCTCGAATTTGTTTAGTTCACTTAAAAACCAAAAACAAAGTTAAAAATTGGTTTGCTCTCATGTTTTTCTTTAGTTTGTATTCGACACTTGAGGGAAGAAAGCCATGGCTATATTAATTACATTGTTCACAATAAATATTTCCATGGTTTGTTTGTTAAATATTGCTGTTGGGAATGTGGTTTTTCATTGCTTGGATTTACATGTTAAAGTTTTTATGAGACTAAGTTACGTCCTCGCTAACAGGCAGAATATCTTTATCTGCACTCCCGTGCGTACAAGCGACAAGTCACAATCAGTATTTGAGAGCGCAACTCTTAGGCGCCCGGTTCCGGTTTGAGCAGCGTCGGCGTCCGCGTCGGCGTAACAGCGCGTTGCATTAAGGGACATTTCCCCGCTGAAGTTAGAGAAAAATTTAGTGTGAAACTGTTCCCGCTAAGTTTAGCAGCCGACTTTCCCCGCTAAATTTAACGGTAAAACGTTTCCGCTAAATTTATCGAGGCAATTTTCACGCTAACTTTAGCAGGGAACTTTTTCCACTATATTTAGAGGGGAAATGTTACCGCTAAATTTAGTGGAAAATTTTCTCTCTAAATTTAGCTGGGTACATTTCCGGCTAAATTTGGCGGGGAAATCTTTCCGCCAAATTTATTGGGAAATTTACACGCTAAATATCGCTGGGAAGTTTTCCCGCTAAATTTAGCGGCAGAATTTTCCCGCTAAATTTACCGGGTTAAGTCTGCCTGTTAAACTTAGCGGGGAAATTGACGTCACGTGGCCTCAACACCAATTCAGCGTCCCCGCTAAACTTAGCGGGGAAAATGACACCACGACTTTATGTCACGTCGTCCATGAGCGAATTCACCGGCCAGAGGAGAGAACGAGAAAAGGATGAGGGGGAGGAGGAGAGGACTAGGAAGAGGAAAGTTAATGAGGAGAGGAGGAAGAGGAGAGAAGGATGAGGAGGAAATATGAGGATCGGAGATGAGGAAGAGGAGGAAGATAGGAGTGGGAGAAGGAGTAGAGGAGGAAAAGGAAGAGGAGGGACAGGTCCTCCTCTCCGTACCCTCCCCTCTTTCTCCTCAAAAGCTGCGCTCTAGTTTCGCATTACACAGATTTGTAAATGTATATTCTTTTACCTAACTTTGCTCACGTATTTCATCGAAGTTTTTAGAGAAGTATATTAAAGAAACCACTACGCGTTTTGTTTTTGTTGAATGAAACTAACGCTGACGTACTTTCCTCCGTGAGCTGATAATATTTGTCATAACTTCGGGGAATTTGTGGTAGGATGCCTTATGTGATAGAAAAAAAAAGTATTTATTGTGAACAAATGCGTTCCTTGAGTGTATTTTATGCGTGCCGTCAGAGAGTGGATATTTTCACATTTATATAGTTTGTTTTCACGATTCGCAGTGCTTAAAGGGGCGATGAAACAATTTTAGAGCGCAGCTCTTAGGGGCCCGTTCCCGGCTTGAGCGGCGTCGGCCTAACCAAGGTCACCCAAGGTCTCGCGACCCCCAAGGTCATCCCAAGGTCACGGGACCCCCAAGGTCATTCCAAGGTCACGTGACCCCCAAGGTCACGTGACACCCAAAGTCACGTGACCTTGGGGGTGTCACGTGACCGAAGTCACGTGACACCCCTGAGGTCACGGGACCACCCACCAGGGTCACGTGACCACCCCCTGGGTCACGTGACCCCCGCCAAGGTCACGTGACCCCCGCCAAGGTCACGTGACCTCCCCGATGACGTCATCGCCACTGATGACGTCACCGGCATCCGCATCGTCATCGTCATCATCACTGATGACGTTATCAGTGACGTCACTGACGACGTCACCGGCATCCGCATCGTCATCGTCATCATCACTGATGACGTCATCGGAGTCCGCATGGTCATCGTCACTGATGACGTCACTCAGCGACGTCACTGATGACATCATCGGCATCGTCACGTGACCCCCGAAGGTCACGTGACCCCCCCAGGTCACTTCACCCCCCCCCCCCCCAGTACCCTTCCCTCCTCCTCCTCAAGAGCTGCGCTCTAATTCGGTGTTACAGGGAGTTGTAAGCGGCTTTCACTTTTTAGAGCGCAGCTCTTAGGGGCCCGTTCCCGGCTTGAGCGGCGTCGGCGTCGCCGTCGGCGTCGGCGTAACCAAGGTCACCCCAAGGTCACGCGCCCCCTAGGTCATCCCAAGGTCACCCCAAGGTCACGTGACCCCCCCCCCTCCTTCGAGGTCACGTGGCCACCCCTCCTTCGAGGTCACGTGACCCCCCCCCCGAGGTCACGTGATCTCAAAGGAGGGGGTCACGTGACCTCGGGGGGGGGGGGGGTCACGTGATACCCCCCAGGGTCACGTGACCCCCCCGCCAAGGTCACGTGACCTCCCCGATGACGTCATCGTCACTGATGACGTCCCCGGCATCCGCGTCGTCATCATCATCATCACTGATGACGCCACCAATGACGTCACTGATGACGTCACCAGCATCCGCATCGTCATTGCCATCATCACTGATTACGTCATCAGTGACATCACTGATGACGTCACCGGCATTCGCATCGTCATCGTCATCATCACGGATGACGTCATTAGTGACGTCACTGACATCCGCATCGTCATCGTCATTATTGCTGATGACGTCATCAGTGACGCCACTGATGGCATTATTGGCATCGTCACGTGACCCCCCCAGGTCACTTGACCCCCCCCCCCCCCAAGTACCCTTCCCTCCTCCTCCTCAAGAGCTGCGCTCTAATTCGGCGTTACAGGAAGTCGTAAACGGCTTTCACTTTTTACTTCGAAACCTTGGAGTCTTTAATTTTTATATTTCTTCTATCGTATCAAAAGGAACGGAGAAACTGCCTAATTCTTTTTAAATATCGGAATTTTGTCGCGTAATAAAAAAAAATGAAAGCCATTTCAAAAATTAAAGCCCTCTAACGCCGAATTAGAGTGCAGCTCTTGAGGAGGAGGAGGGAAGGGTATGGGGGGTGGTCAAGTGACCTCGGGGGGCGGGGGGTCACGTGACCTTGGGGCATCACGTGACGTCAAGGGGGGATCACGTGACCTGGGGCCACGTGACGATGCCGATGACGTCATCAGTGACGTCACTGATGACGCCATCAGTGATTATGATGATGACGATGCGGATGCCGGTGACGTCATCAGTGACGTCACTGATGACGCCATCAGTGATGATGACGATGACGATGCGGATGCCGGTGACGTCATCAGTGATGTCACTGATGACGTCATCAGTGGCGATGACGTCAACGGGGGGTCACGTGACCTGGGTAACAATCGTGACCCTCGTGAGGGTAACCCTAGTAACCCTTGTGAGGGCAACTCTCGTGACTCTCGTGACCCTCGTTAGGGTAACTCTCGTGACCCTCGTGAGGGTAACCCTCGTAAAGGTAACCCTTTGGAGGGTAACTAACCCTCGTAACCCTCGTGAGGGTTACGAGGGTAAGTAACCCTCGTGGCCCTCGTGATCTTCGTGAGGGTAACCCTCATGAGATTTACCCTCGTAACCCTCGTAACCCTCACGAGGGTTACGAGGGTTGCGGTTACGCCGACGGCAACGGCGACGCCGATCGCTCAAGCCGGGAACCGGCGCCTAAGAGCTGCGCTCTAAAAAAGGAATATTGCGTGATTTCCAGCCGCGGGAGGTGGCCATGGTAACTTAGGCGTGACGCGCAATTTGTATAATGTAATAAATTGGCGAGATGTGACATTACGGGCTCAATGTAATGCTATATTTGAGAAACATTTTCGTTTCAACATGAGGAAATATGCCAAAAACCTCATATCATCGGCAGAAGTTTAAGTGGCGCCATCTTCCCAAGGGGAAAAAAAACTATTCTCCCCATGAACCTCGCACCATTCTGCCACTACGTCAGTCGAACTATCTTACGGAAAGGCATGCTCTTCGCTCTCTCAGCCCCCCCCCCCCCTCGCCCCTTCCCCACATTACTTAGACCTCAGACCAACCTCCAGGGCCGTCATGTGAATCGCAATCAGAAGCCGCTAGCGCTGGAGAATCTGAAAGGAGGACCAAACAGGATCTTCGCGATTCCCATTGCACGTCGTTGCGCACGTGACTTGAAAAATGGCGTGCGAGTCGAGGGTGTGAGGATGGTTCGGCGGTGCCGAAACGTCAACTGTTTGACTGTTTTGTTATTCTAAAGAACTAACGCGCGTAGGCAAAATTTGTTTTCAGTACTTTAATCCAGACGTGAGAGGGAAGTGACACAACTATTTGACCGAAGTCCGCACATTGTGCACGGCCCCTTTAAATTGGAAAAACAAAGAGAACAACGTTGACAGGCCCTCGTCGCGACGCTTCGAACAATTAGAACTGTTTCTCGCTCTAGATTATTTCTGGAACGATCTTCGTGGCCTCGCCTTCTTTGCAAAATAACAGGTGGTGTTCCGGTAAGAGACGTATGAGTCGCGTGCAATCTTTTGCTTTGGTGCTGTGCAAAAAGCTTTCCCAACGTTTCTAGAAGCGAGTTCCTCTTGAATTCCATCCCATCGTCATGAAGTAACTCAAACTGATACAGTTGACTGAATTTGCTTTGGTGCTTCATATATGCCTCTATGAAAATAACGATTTGTGTAAAGCAGCATCTTGCGGTAAGTACAATATAATAATGTAATGTCCACATTTGGAGACATTTCTAAGTGAGGCCTGTCGTATACATTGGTAATTGCGTAATCGTTGCGCGGCAAAAAACACGTTTTTCTTTTGTCCTATCTCGTCAAATATCTTTAATAGTTTAGAACTTTGTAACATAAAACAAACACATCACTCGCATTATTTTTGTCGCCCACATACACGAGCAAAACATTTACAGTAGTTTTGTATTACTTCGAAAAATTAAAAAAAAATAATGTCGGAATGATCTCTAGAAAGTACGTATATCGTGAAATCCAAAACTCGAAGAACAAAAACTCGATTGTTTCCCCACCAGCGGTGTCCGAAATTGCGGCTACATATGCTGCAGCTAGTGAAGTCACAGCCCACTCGGTTGATACCCCTGTCAGAGGGGTACCTAAAACGACCTTCACGCCAAACCGGGCCTCTAGGATTTCCAAATGACCCTTATGTTCTGCCGTGCCAGACGGTGCAAGTAAGTGTCATTTAGACGATGTTTACAGTGATTGAAGTCTTGTATCTTGTTCAAACGCGTAAATCACGTTCACGCCAGAAACAAATAGTACTTTGGCGACATAAATACATTTCCAAAGTTTTTTGCAAGCAAACAAAATAATAGAAACGACAAAATGACAGGTTCTGTCGAGTGATTACAACAAAGTCCGCTATAAACCAAAGCAAGTTTTTTTTTTTTTTGGGGGGGGGGGGGGAAATTAGCGGTAACGCTGAGCGCCTCCAGTGCACTCAGTCCTAACGTAGCTCTGTGCTCCCGCTCCTTTCCGTGCTCCAGCTAGGCTTTTGTCCTGCTCGGTTAGGCGTCGTGCTCGCGCTTGGGTTTCATCAAACGAGTCGGAGGTCCTCCAGCCGATCTTTCCGAAGCTGTATTAGCGCCCAGGTCGCCTCGACGTTCCAATGGAAGCGCGGCGACCCTTCCCAGTCGTGAACTCTCCTCGTCGTTCGACATATCGCACGAGGCGAGAGTGATATAGAGAAATATACAGGTACAAAAATACTAAATATACGCACTACAGTTAGCAATGCACTATTAAATGATGAGAAAATATAAAGCAGAAAAGTAAAAGTTAGATAAGTATGGTTGCAAACAAAATCGAGAGGAGAAATACCGAAGTGCCGAAGCGGAAGATACGAGCAGGAGAGCAGCGGGACGACGAGGCCTACTAGATAGCTGGGACCGAGAGTACAGGAAACTATTAGTAAAGCGAGGTCTGTAAATAATATGCGTGAAACACGCTCTTTTTCAATAATAATCATGAAACCACATTAATTTTAGATATCAGTACGATTTTTTATTTGAATTCGCTTCTCTAGTGGAGACCTCTGCTGAAGAAAGTACGCCTTTCGAGCAGCAGTAAAGGAGTTGCGGGAACTCAGGTCCATGAAAAGAACCTGTAGCGGTCATCGCGCCAGCTCTTGAAAGACAGGAAAGAAGAGGATGACACGGAGAAAAGGCTCGCGAGCAAGTTGAGCGGCTAGGTTCCGAAGGCCGTGACAGCAATCTCCACTTGATATGTAAATAATGTATATATAGATACTGATTGCTAAAAGTGGTGACCCGGACGTCCCGACAGAACACCAAGGTGAACAGCAATGGCAACGGACGGCTCTTCTGCAGCGCCACAGCCCCAAGTCGCGGCCCTCGCCGTCCGCCTTCCGCCATTTTGGCCCGCGGATCCACAGTTGTGGTTTGCGCAAATAGAGCCACAATTTGCCTTGCGGCGCATCACGGACCAGCAGACGCGGTTCCATCACGTCGGAAGCGCGTTGTCATCAGCAGATGCAGCGGAGGTGCGCCATATTATCTTAGCACCACCCACGCTAACACCCTACGACACCCTCAAGGCAGCACTAGTTCGACGCACCAGCCTATCCGAACAACGACGGCTACAACAACTCCTGACTACAGAAGAGCTGGGAGACAAAACACCCTCTCAGTTACTGCGTCGGATGAGGCACTTGTTGGGAAACGCCACCACTGAGGACTCACTTCTGCGACAATTGTTCCTGCAGCGTCTGCCCAACGACGTCCATATGATGCTCGCGTCAGCAGACAGCGCAACCCTGGATGACCTCGCAAAGGTGGCAGATCGCATTGTCGACGTATCAACGACACGCCGTCCAGAAGTTTACGAAACAACTCGATCTTCACAACAGCCCTCAGATTTCTGCACCGCCATGGAGCGACGCATGGATCAGTTGACAGAAATGGTGGCTGCTTTTCGCCCTTCACGATCGCCATCACAACGCCGAAGTAACTCGCCAGCCCGCCGACGTAGCAGGTCCTACAGTCCTGCTAAGCAACAATTATGGTATCATCGTATGTTCGGCTCCCGCGCCCAGAAATGCACTTGTACGGCGCCGGGAAACAGCAACGCCAGCTACTAGCGACGACGAGTACGCCTGGCCGGTTGCAACGTCGTCCTTGCCTGTTTTTTCTCCCAGATAAGGACACAAAAATTCGTTTCCTAGTTGACACTGGCGCCGAGGTGTCAGTATTGCCTCCAACCGCTCAAGATCGTCGTAATCAGCAACCCTCGCAACTTAAGGCAGCTAACGGCATTGTCATTCCCACCTACGGAGTCCGCACTCTCACGATCAACCTAGGATTGCGTCGAGTTTTGCGTTAGATTTTCACTATCGGAGACATCCAACATCCAATCCTCGGAGCAGATTTTCTACAACACTACAACCTCCTTGTGGACATCCGAAACCGTCGTCTTATTGATTGCACTACGCTCCTTTCTGTATCAGGGACCCGCACGAAGCTGCAATCAATTGGACTGGCTCCACTGCTCGTCCCGACAGATTGTCCCTACATTGATATTATGCAAGAGTTCCCTTCTCTAGTACGTCCCTGCACTTTCACAAGTCAAGTCAAACACAACGTCCAACATCACATCGAGACGACAGGACCCCCGTTTATTCACGACCCCGGAGGCTTCCTCCCGAAAAATACCGGACCGCCAAGCAAGCTTTCGACCATATGCTCGAATTGGGCATAATACGGCCCTCCTCCAGCACGTGGGCTTCACCGCTACATATGGTTCCAAAATCGACACCTGGCGACTGGCGCCCCTGCGGGGATCACCGCGCCCTCAATCAAGCGACCACCCCTGATCGCTATCCGGTGCCCCACATCCACGATGCTGCGTCAATTCTCGATGGTGCAATCATATTTTGAAAAGTAGATCTTGTTCGCGCGTACCATCAGATACCGGTCGCACCCGAAGATATCTCAAAAACGGCAATCACCACACCATTCGGACTCTTTGAATTCCTTCGGATGCTTTTCGGACTACGAAATGCTGCCCAGACTTTTCAAAGATTTTTAGATCAGGTCCTCCGCGGATTACCTTTTGTGTACGCCTATCTAGACGACATCCTTGTTGCGAGCAGATCCGAAGACGAACACAAGCACCACCTTCGCAGCCTCTTCCAACGACTCGACGAAAATGGCCTCATGATTAATACTTCCAAATGTCATTTCGGTGCAACGAGCGTCTCTTTCCTGGGCCATCAAATTGACCGTCATGGCCTAAGACCACTTCCCAGCAAAGTGGACGCCATACGAGAGTATCCGCAACCTCAGTCTGCGCGCGCTCTTAGAGATTTTTTAGGCTTAGTTAAATATTATCGACGTTTTGTTCCTCACTGTGCTACATTGCTTCAGCCTCTTCAAGATATTCTTCCACTGTCGAAAACAGGCCTTCCTAAATGGACTGATGCGGCTACGCAGGCATTCACCAGCATCAAGACACACATCGCGCGTGCCACATTGCTTCGACATCCAAAAGCGGACGCACCGACATGCCTGCTTACTGATGCCTCAGATATCGCAGTAGGCGCTGTCCTCCAGCAGTTTATTAACGGCGAATGGCAAAGGATTTCATTCTTTTCCCGCAAACTTACAACTACAGAGCGACGCTATATAACTTTCGGTCGGGAGCTCCTCGCCGTCTATTCGGCAATCCGCCACTTTCTACACTTTTTGGAAGCTCGATCATTTCACATCCTAAGTGATCATAAACCTCTGGCGGGCGCCATACAATCACTCACGCCAGACTGCAGACATCATTCTCCAAGAGAACTACGCCAAATGTCTTTTATCTCGGAATTCACAACGGATATACGACATATAAAGGGCACGGAAAATGTAGTTGCAGACACACTGTCTCGACCAAGCATAGCCCCAGTCACTGGTGGTAATGCCGCGCCTCTGAATCCGGCCGCACTGGTCGATGCCCAGCATATGGACTCAGAACTTCATAGACTTCGAACTACACCGGGAGCACTACACCTCAAAGACATCAGTCTCCCTGGGCTAGAAAAGACCCTGACTTGCGACATCTCTGCCGGCTCTCCCCGTCCTCGTTCCCTACTCGTTAAGGCGGCAACTTTTCGACTCGTTACACGGGCTATCCCATCCAGGCATACGAGCAGCACAGAAGCTCATAACCTCTCAATATGTCTGGCCAAACATAAACATTGATGTGAGAAGCTGGGCCAAAATTGCCTGGCATGTCAAAGAGCGAAGATTCAGCGACACACACAAAGCCCCACAGGCTCTTTCGAACTTCCTGAAGGTCGCTTTGAAAATGTACATCTAGACATCGTCGGGCCCATGCCGGAATCACAAGGTTTCAGATATATTCTCACGGTAATTGATCGGTTCACGAGATGGCCTGAGGCGCTTCCAATTTCTGACATCACAGCTCAGACAGTCGCACAATCATTTCTAAACGTGTGGATTTCGCGATTCGGTGTTCCAGCAATTGTCACCACGGATAGGGGCAGACAATTCGAATCTGCGCTCTTCAAGGCATTCACTTCTCTCCTAGGTATCAGCAGGCTCAGAACCACAGCTTACCACCCCGAAGACAACGGAATGCTTGAAAGATTTCATCGCCAGCTGAAGACGGCACTCATCGCACGCGAGGCTCACACCCACTGGACCGAATTGCTACCTCTAGTGCTTTTGGGTCGTCGAACGGTCTACAGAGACCAACTTTCATGCTCAGCCGCCGAACTTGTTTATGGAACGACGCTTCGCTTACCACAGGAATATTTCATCCCGCCTGACATACTAGTCACCCCCGATCCATCTGAATACGTTCACCGTTTCAGGGATGCTATGTCACAACTTCGCCCCACACCTACAAGGCTGTCATCGACACGCCCTGTTTTTGTCAGCCGCGAACTGTCAACAACCACGTACGTCTTCGTCAGAAAGGACGCTCTACGCCGCCGCCTCCAACCACCCTACGATGGTCCATTACCGGTTTTGAAGAGGACACCGAAATACTTCCAAATAGTGTTAAACGGGAAAGCAGAGAATGTATCAATAGACAGGCTCAAGCCCACGCATATCCAACCGTCGCGTCAGGAGTCGCCAGAGACCAAAGTGTTCAAACCAACGCACCGCAATGTTCATTTTTCTAGCTTCAATCGTCAAATCGACTACAAGGGGGGTAGTGTAGCGGTCATCGCTCCAGCTCTTGAAAGACAGGAAAGAAGAGGACGACACGGAGAAAAGGCTCGCGAGCAAGTTGAGCGGCTAGGTTCCGAAGTCCGTGACAGCAATCTGCACTTGATATGTGTAATATACCGGCCGGTGGCCAGGGCAGGGCGTGAGCGGACTCCCGCGCTTTCAAGAGCACGGGACTGGTGCACGGGTTTCTGGGCCTCGAGACGGGCATTCTAGGCGCCATTAAAGTAACGTCCGGACGCTTGTCTACGCCGAGCTTGAGTCCTTGCCTGGGATACATAACAATATGTAAATAATGTATATACAAATATTGATTGCTAAAAACCTCCACACAAAATGCCTTTTGAGTTAGAGTGTGGCACTGCTTAAATGACATTTACACTAAAGGTCCTTTGGCGTAAAGGTCCTTCTAGGTACCCGTTTGACAGGGCTATATGTTTACCAGAGGCGTCGGGGAAAAAAGAGCCTCTATCCCAATGAGTGTAGTAGAGTAGATAGTTGGGCGAGTTGGTAGTTATTGAACATAGTTACAGTTGCGCACAGAGGGACAAGGACAGAGAAGAGGAACACGTAGACGACAGACAAGCGCACACTCACAACTCATGTATTAACCAAAAAGGAAAAGAAAGTGGTACGACCGGGCTACGAGAGCACAATCTCTCTCTAAAGTCTACGGTGGGGGGGCCATCTACCCCGGCACTGTAAATCCAGTAATTGTACGCCATCCTTAGCGAAAGCCAACATAATAGGCAGTTACCGAGGAAAAAACACCAGAGAGGTTTTTGAAGCTTTTATTATCAAAAGCATGGGCGAGCGATGTGTTAGCTTTCCGTCTGTTTCATTAACAGAGGAGGAAATTGCCTTCTTAAAATTTTTTTTGGTGTGGCTAATTTTAGGTGTCCTCCTCGATCTCTCGGACCTGTGGTCCCTCGTGCCTGTGTGGCCAACGCTCGAGCGGATTCCGCATTCCGTATCACCTTCTTTTTTTCGTTAATACATGAGTTGTGAGAGTGCGCTTGTCTGTCGTCCACGTGTTCCTCTTCTCTGTCCTTGTCCCTGTGTGCGCAACTGTAACTATGCCCAATGAGTATGTTCTGAAACCGTTCTCCTGTCGCTGGCGTCGAGTCTTTTTTGGAAAGCAGTACGCATGTAGTTTACAATAAGCTAATCATGCAACCAGTATAAGATTCACGTATAAGGAGAGTTTCCTTCACAATAATAGACCGTACTCAACCCCCCCCCCCCCCCCTTCTCTTCACCCCTCAGAAAAAGAAAAAGAAAACCTTGACGCAAAACATTTGCGCCTAAAATATTGTTCAGACATTCAGTCCCCTGTTGGAAATATTTCTTTTTTTTTTCTTAGCCGATGTGCTGCATACCACCAAGAAAAATAACAAAACTACCCAGGTTATTGAGCCGCTCACTGTGCTTTTATATTAAATTCTGGACGACCAGGAGCACAACACTTGTGAGCAAGGCGGGGCATGCTTAATTTTAGATCCTTGCGTATAAAAATTATTTGCAGACGCCAGGGCGCCATATATCGCTCGCTCTCTTTCTCTGACTACCTCCACATCTTTTTTTCTCTTTCAAATTTATGTTTTTCTTTTCGGTTTATCGCAGTTGTATGCCACGGTGGGCGTTGCGACAGCCGACAGAGTTTTCCCACCAGGGAACACCCGCAGTTACGGCAGCCTTGCCGCATGCCCGCGGGGTTCTTCGCGAATCCTTCGAGATATACTTAATAAATACAGACGTAAAAGAATGTACTTTAGAGGAAGCGCTGATATTTGTCTTTTCAGTTTGCCGCTCCAAAATCGATCTCGTATCCCTTGCTTGTCTTTCTTTTTTTATTATTTTCGGCCTGAAGTTTGCCTGGTTACCACCGAGTTTAGATTCCTTTTCTCACTTCATTAATACCATTTTTATATGAAATTTGTTCGGCTCATATAGAGCTATGCCTCGGTTTATTTTTATCTCTTATGTGGAGTAAACCTAACTGTAAAACACGAAAATGTAGTCTACATGCTGCTTAAATTAAGCTTTTGTCATGGGGCGAACGGTATTGATTACGTAAGCTACTCTTTTTTTTTCCTTCAAATTTCACATATGTTTTACTTTTTAGGAGTTTTCTGTAATACCCCCCTCCCTTTCTTCTTCTTCATAAGATGTGTATATTGTTGAATGTGAGCCTTAGCTTTTTTGTGTCACTACGAGAAGTAAACTCCAGAATACTTGTAATTTTTTATAGATTTTTTTTGCAGCATATATGTCCACCCACCAAGGTGAATCAGTAACTTAGCCGTATATTCAAAGCAATAATTCTGTAGGATGCACGCTGAAAATATTAGGCCATACAGTAATACAATAAAACGCCTTCGATATAGCAGAGTGTCACAATTTGGCGTTGCAGCGCATTGGAAACTTACTATAGAAAGAAATATGGAACAAGTTTGGCTTCCAATTTTTAGTACGACTTTCTCCATGCGTCGATTGGAGTGGATTCCTCGATGCACCCTGCAATATGCACAAGATGAAATACACGTACACGGCACGAATTATCACTTTTTGAAGGGACGTCGTAAAAAAAATATAAGAAAACAGTTTCCCAGTTTTTTTTTTTTTGTGGGGGGTGGGGGGGGGGGAAACAAATTCCTTAGGTTTTTATCTCTTTGTTTTCCGTCTCGAGGGACTATTATCATTACCCTTGGCGTTATAATTTTTCGCCGCGAACATTTGCATAGCTCACGAGTGCATAAAAAAATAAACTACAATTTGGGCGCTTGCCACATTAATTAGTTGTTACCAGCATTTTATATACACGCCTCCCTAAATTTAATTACGGATTTATTTTCTACATATATCGTAAAAAAATCTCATTATGTTTTGTTGCTAGCTCAATACCTTTTCCATAGCAAACAGTGGAGTTGTCGGACGCGTCGGTATGTAGGTTGACACCATACTATACGCAGCTCCGGGTCTGTTTTACTCGTGCTTCAAGATTTTTTGTTTCTGTTGTCCTTATGATTATGCAGTCTGGCATAACACATTTACGGTGGCAGGCTGATGTTTTTCTTACCGTTGAGGTCGGTAGTCGTCTTGCTATTCGTGTCCCAAGCCAGCAGTGCTCGTGGTGGGGTCGCGCAACCAGCGCATCTTTTAATTCAGCCTTTTCCGTCGCCGCAACAAGGGCGTCCTAGGTCTGAGGCACGCTTTGAGGGTTCTTCAGCAATACAACTTGGTGGTGCGTCTTATGTTGATGGAGGTCGTAGCAAACAGCTACCTCATGATGCCTGACGGCGGCTGGAAACGAAGTGCTCGGTTTTGAACTACAAGCAATTTGAGCAAGCCTTTCTGCGATGGTCTCATCATCTGTTTGGACCGTTGACGGGGTTCAAAGAGATAATTTTCTGCGTACGTTTGGAGCCCAGGGTAAAATACTTTGGGCTGCGGTGAAATATCCTGAATGGGCCATCGCAGCAACGTTGCAAGGTCTTTCTAACTTCATCCCTACACACAAACGTGTGCGTGAATTTTGTCAGGTCGGGGGGGACTAGTACACCATGTAGGCGTTGTGCTCTGGTAGTAAATGGCTGAGTGGTTTGCATTGCTGCAGGAAGCCGGTGAAAAGTAGTCAAGGTGGTCAGGCTGTGTAGTCTGTGAGGAAAGACAAAAAGAAATTCCCAGGTAGACGTAGGGTTGTTCCATTAGCAAGCTCCGCGGCACTGCATCCAAAGTGGGTCTTAATCCCTGTGCGAAATCGGAACGTAATCAGTAGAACACTCTTTGAGCGCTCCGATTGTAAATAAGTTTCTTTTAGCGACACTTTCCACTGTCGATGAAATATTTCCACGATGCCAGTGGCTGCCGGGTGTTAAGCGGCGGTCTAAATATAGTGAACACCTAGAAGACGGGATGAGTTGTTGAAGACGAAATTCAAACCCAGTCCCTTGATATGTTTTAACTCTTGAGGACTCTACATGACGGCTAAGCCAAATGATAAGGAAGACTCGTGCTACAGTTTCTGCAAATATGTTTGGGATAGGCATAACTTCCGGCAATCCAGAAAAGCGGTCGATGCACGCGAAGAGCAAGCGGCCGCCTACAGATTGAGAAAGGAGTTCGACTAAATCTAGATGAACCAGGTCGAAGTGGTCCAACTAGTGTGAAGGCAGCCAAGGGTGTGATAGTATGACGAACAATCTTTGAGCGTTGGCATATCATGCATAATTGCGCCCAGTGGCTTACATCTGCAATCATCCTCGGCCTCAAGTGGCGTTAGTTGAGTAGCTCCGATGTGCGGATGTGAGGGAAGGTGTATTATATCAAAAGTTATCCGACCAAATTCAGACGGTAAGTAGGGGGGAAGTGCGGGGCCAGAGGCCTCACAACTGATGGCTTGTGTATGGCAATGAGAACTCTCAAAGAACTGGAGACTAGAAGCCTCGAATGCGCCTGAGCTCTTTATTGTCCTGTTGTGTTAGAATCAGAGCTATGAAGTCAATGGAGGGCCGCTCAAGTGGGCTGGCGTTGACCGCAATCCGTGACAGAGAATAAGACATTGTATTCGCTTGTCCGGTGATGAAACGGATGTCGTGTGTAAATTCCCGGATGTAGGCCAATTGGCGGTTCGCACGTGATGCGTGCGCTATGCTGCTAGATGTCGAGGCATATGCCAAAGGCTTGTTGTCGGTAAAAATAAAAAAAAATCTCGACCTTCCGGGAGAATGATGGAAATACTTGATAGCAAGATATCTAAGAGCTTACGGCGAAATGTGTAACATGTATCAGTTTGTGACAATTTTTTTTAAGTGAGTGCAATTGATCTTCAGCGCCCTTAGATACACTTATAGAAATCATGTGCATAATAATGCGACAGGTGCTTCTAGCTTATTTCTCTTTATAAAGGATTATTCACCTTTAACTTCTATGCCGTGTGCGGATTCCCGTCAATGCGTTATGTGTGGCGGGAGAAAAAAAATAGACATTTACAACTACATGTAATGCCGCATTACAGCGCAGCTCTTGAGGAGGAGGAACGGAGGGTACGGAGAGGAGGGTATGCCCCTCTTTCTCCCAGTACCATCCTCCTCCACTTCCTCCCCCTCTCTCATCATGCTGCTCCCCTCATTCTCCTTCCTTCCTCCCCTTTCCTCGCCCCCTCCCCGTGACGTCACTCGTGACCTTCACGTGAAGGTCACGTGAAGGTCGTGACCTTCGTCGTTGCCACAAGCGATCTTCATGACGTCACTCGTGACGTCACTCGTGGCGTCACTCGTAGCCCTCGTGACCGTCGCGACGTCACTTGTGAGCCTCGTGATGCCACGGGTGACGTCACGTGTAACGTCATTATGGGAACGTCTCATGATGAAACGAGCGGGTCACAAGTGACGTCACTGATAACCTTCATGATCCTCGTGACGTCACGTGTGACGTCATTATTGGAAACGTTCCATAATGCAAGGCGCGAATGACGAGTAGGACCCGCACTTTGCATTATGGGACGTTTCTCATAACGCACCGCGCGGTTACGCCGACGCCGATGGCGACGGCGACGGCACTGAAGCCGGAAACGCGCGGCTAAGAGTTGTGCTCTAAAAAAATCAACGGTAACTTCGAAGATAAAAAGGATTAGATGCTGTGTGTCTGGCGGTTGCAACAAACTGATAACTTTATCATCTCCCTTCCATTTAATGAGATACTGCGATCAAAGAAAAAACAAAGTAGCTCCTAAACAATTTTACTGAAGTCATCGCACGCATTTCTATAGTTGTTATATTTGACTTGAGTCTGACATAGTTTGTACATTTAAAAAAAAAACTCTGTTTTCAATGAGTTAAGCGTAAACCCAATGCTTTCGTCAGTGGGGGATTCTGTACAAGACGCATCTAGGAAGGAATTGTCAGATAATGTATTCCAGGCACAATGTTTTTACGTCTTGATTTATATCCACCTTCCGCCTGGTGCAATGTTATCACCAATAAAAAAAGAAGACAAATTTAGAACGAATTTAGAATAAACGTTTAATGAGGTGAACTTGCACCTACCACCTTAAAGAGAAAGGTGCCACGCATCTTGCGTTTGCTACGGAAGGTGACTGACCCAAAGGAGCTCGTTACCGCTACTCTCATACACGCGGCACGTTCAGAAATGTGCTGAGCAAGAACACTCGATGACAGCCATGATAGGGCAGGGATATCTTAGAAGATGATAAAACATAGCGCTCAAAAAGACCAAACCAGGGACAGGAACTGAACACACGAAAACCCAACTAGCGCACCATGCAATTTCATTTGAATAAGGGTTTGTACAAATGGTTACATCTGGTCTCTGAAAAACTAAATATATTGACCAGTTGCTTCACAAAAACAATTTAAGAGACCAGCACATCCTGAAACAACGAGCGAAGTTTTGCATTCAGACCACCCTCGAACGCGTAGACTAACTGGTTTGGTCCAGGTCACTTTCACGGCAGATACCAGAGGGGGACAATCCTACGTGCATCACCGAATGTGTGGACGTCTTACTGAAATGTGAAGGTAGCTTCAAAAGATCCCACAGATTAGATCCGATGATTAACTTTCTCACATCCAACGATTTGTATATTATGCTATCTGACATGTTAGGTTGGTTTGTAGTCATACCTGATGGTTCATTCTCCGAGAAAGCTCAAGTAGCTATTCAAAAGAATTTAAAAAAAATATCGGAAATTCTAGCCGAGATGAAAAAATGCCATTAAGTTCCTCACTCAACTTAAATTAGAGAAAGCTGCATCAGCACCCAAACAGGAAGAAAACTTCACGCTAAAGGTGTTTTTCTCCGCTCAACCCAGTAGACCGGGAATCCCATTCCGCACCATAGTATCGAAATGCAATACTTGGCAACTAGCGATCTCGGGATATTTACACAAATACCTCCATTCGCTTTTGATTGTTGACCCTTTATGTATTCCAACTCTAAGGTGGCTTTCGAGTTTCTGAGGGACTGCAATCCACAGGGTTGCACAGCGTTCAGAATTGACGTAGAAAACGTATACTACTCTTTGCCTCATGACGACCTTATCGTAAGCGTTCAAGACTGCGTTTTGGAGTATGACGACGAAGATCAGTTCAGAACGCAATGCGGAATCAGAGTTGAATATTTCCTTGAACTATTCTCTGTGTATTCGAAATCTACTTTTACAGGGTGGGAAGACAAATTGTTCGTTCAAATATCAGACGCTTGCATAGGTTCCAGAGTAGCGCCTGTACTAAGCGATATTTACCTCGGGAAGATAGGTATAGCTCTAGTTCAAAAATGAAAAAAAAATCACACCATTCCGATCTTTAGGTATGTGGATAATTTTTTGGTCTTTGTTGAAGACACCGATTAAACAAAAACTTGATCGCGTACCAAATGTACTCCATGAGCTTGGTCAAGGCCTTCGGTTTACTTATGAAACCCCAAAAGAAAGTCAAATTTAGATTTTGGATATCCTGTTGAGTTTCATAAAAGGTCACATTTTCTGGTTGTACTACCAGTCAGCCCCTTCCACACTTGTAAGAAGAGGCATAGTAGTTTCCTGCTTCAAGTCCGCTTTAACAAAAAAAAATGTTCAAAAATTGACGTTAGCTTCACTTTCCAGATTCAAAGCATTCGGGATTCAGGACACCCAGACCCGATAATCTCATAAGCAGGTGATAGTTTAATAAAATCCGTTAAAGGGCCCATGAAACGAATTTTGGGCTTGCATCAAGGAATTTAGACTGGGATTTTTCTAATAGCATATCGTTTATTGGGCAAAAAAAAATAACGTAGAAAGTCAAAAGCCTGACTTCCAATACAAAAACTTGAAACCCCACAGGGGACTATTTCGTACCTCCTTCCCATCGAAAGCTCTTTGCCTTTTCGCTGTGACACATACCCGGTACCCAAAGCGCATCACCCGGTCCAAACGCACGTCACTCGACACCGGACCTCACTTATTCCCTTCGCCCCCACGCCCCCCCCCCCCCCCCCTAGCTGATAGTGCGGTGGAAGCCATTCGCTTGCCGGACCAATCAGCCGCCTTCCTTTCATCACCTGCCCTCATTTTCTGCGCGCGGGTATGCGCGAGGGAGCGTGACTGCGTGGCAAAAGTGTGGCTGGTCCAACGAGGTATAGGGCATTAGAGTGATAAACTGGCAGCTGAAAGTGACCCCCAATTGACCGCCGCCATGTTGTACAATTTTGACCACTAGACACGTGACCAGGCCAAATCTATGACGTAAGCAGACCAAATCTCTGGCGTCAACGATAAGATGGCAGCGCCCAGTGCGTGTCGGAAGCGTTGTGGGCGTTGATCGGAGTGTGTAGATTTCGTGAGCGGAATTCAGTTTTTGAGGGTTTTGTGTGCTCTCCCGCGTAGGAATAACGTGAAGCGCGAGGGAATGAGGCTTTTCTTTTTTACTTAATTCAGAGTAAGCCAGATTCGGTCCCGTGCTTCTCGTACGGGCTCGGATCACTACCTCGGACATCGCTCGGTCGTTCGAGTTTAAGTAAAATATCCGCAATCGTTAACCACGGGAGCTCCTCCATAATCGCTGAGTCGAAGGATACGTCGAACCCATCCGGAACGCGGAGTCTTAAGGTATGTAGGACGGAACCAGAACGCGGAGTTCTAACGGTACGGCGGACGTGCCCGGGCAATTTTCTTAGCTCGACCGTCAAGATTCGCATTTGAAGCAGCGAGTGAAGTGTTGAAATCTCCGAACTGCTCGGTGCTGAGCTAACTACGGACCACTTCACTATGTGATCCGTAGTGACGTGAAAAAGACCGACGGCGGTCACTCCGGGCGGACGGCGGCTCCCGGCCGCCTGCCAGGTGCCTTCTGTGAAGGGGCGACAGTCGTGTAAGCAGTACTGTACCAGCTTCTCTTATAGTTATGTTGTTTTCGAGCAGCTTCCCGATCACTAAACCCCGCAAACGCGTGCCGAAATTTCAAAAGGTGTCTGCCAACCTGGAAAGCCTTGAACTCCCAGGGAATTTCGGATCATCTGGGAAAGTCAGGGAATCATTCAAAAAGTGGGCTAAATAAGGGAAGACGACTAGTGAAAGCGGCATGGCGGTTGCTCGTCGGCACGGCCATGCTGAATGACATTGCCGAAATGTCATCCTTCGACTCAAAAACTCAAGGAATTTGATCAAAATAGTCAGGGAAAAACTTGAAAATGTCGGGGAATTTGAAATCAGTAGTTTGTTAGACACAATGTTTGATTCTCTTGGCACTCCACGCGTTTTTACACACGACAGGCACACGCCCGTGTATCACACGGCAGCCAGGCCAAGCGGCTGCCAGCCACTTATGTAAGGTCGATAAAACGCAAGCGTGCAACGCTTTCGGACTGCTGTAAATACACCAGCGGGAGCGTCCGGCCGCAGTCCGACTGCCCACGCTAGGACACCCGACACAGACTCCGCGTCCTGGGTACGTCTGACGTATCTTTAGATTTTGCATCCTAGGTACGTCAGACCTATCTTTAGACACAGCGCCTGATAATAGTAGTGAATAGGGTCACGTTCAGTGCGCAAGTCACTTTATTACACTCGGAGAGCGGAATTCCATTCCCGTTGCGCAGGTAGTTCCCGAGCTAGGCATGCACTTGAAGACTATGTTTCACTCTTTCATAAAGCGAGCCTTGAGGGACCCCTCCGCCCTTGTGCACCCATTCGCAGGTCGTGTCGCCTTTCCTCACGTAACTCCCGCAGGTTCAGTGAGTTGCCGAGCCACTGCAGCCCTGGCGTCGCTCGGTACATACAAGAGGCGGCTCACGTCGGTCGTCCAGCAGCGTACTGGAGGGACGCAAAGCTAGCAGCCTCCTTGGTGCACGCAAGACGAGGCTGAGCAGAGCTCCAAGCTCTTCTGACGCACATGTGCACTCCAAGGAGACCGGTGTTGCACCCCGATTCCTAGAGATGTGGTCGCACTGGCAGTCTTGTCGGTCCCTGGGGGCCGTCGAGGAGTGCCAGAAAGCAAAATTCCATCCTTCATGCGCAGGTAGTTCCCCAGCTGGTCACTTCCTTGACGACGTCGCACCCTTTCTGGAAGCAAGCTTCGGGATGCTCTTGTGCACCCATTTGCAGGTCGTGTCGCCTTTGCTCACGTAACTCCCGCAGGTCCAGCGAGTTGCCGAGCCGCTGTAGCCCCGGCGTCGCTGGTCGTGCATCCTGGTCCTGGTCGTGCATCAACCACCGCTACCCATTTCCGCTGAGTGCTTCGGTGTGGTAGCTTGACGTGCTTTCGCAGAAAGCTGTATGCCTTTGCCGAGTAAAAATGGAGCGTGAGGGCAAACTTGCGCACATCCTCTGTACATGCGTTTTTGTTGCGCCTGACTCTTTTTAAGACGAGGTTCCGCATTGTGTTGGTGAATGCATTGTCAAGTATGTCAACTGCTGGCTTAGGAAGTCGTTTCCTCAGTTCACGGAGCAGCGTGTTCAGCTTCCTAATCCTGGCCGTCTTCCGATTGATCTTCTTCTTTGCCTGTTTCAACAGTTTCCTCGCCTTCTGCAGCTTTTGCCTACTCGTGGCCAGGACCCTGTGCAGTCGTGGTGACACAGCTGCGTACGAGTGGTCACCGAAGGAAGTGTTGCGTCGCTTGAACACAGCTTCAGGGGGAGTCTCTGACGTCGTAGCCTGAGAGGGGGAAGTAACAAGCTTTACATTGCTTCCAGAACCAGCAGCAGCTTGGGCCTCTCCTGGGGTTGGCTGATCAGTCGTCGATCCAGGCTGCCTCTCTGGAGGGTGAGACCTGTCAGCAGAACAACGAGCGGTGACATTCAAGACTGCCTGTATTCCACAAGACTGTGTGCCAGGGCATGCATTCTTGGCAGGTTATACTGTGCAGTGTGATATGTGACCACACCTTTTATGCGTTGGCCAGAACTGGCACTGACCCACAAAAAGGGGGTGCTGGGAGTTCTGGCTTATGAATAGGGTTCCATGTTTTGGGTGTTTTTTAATTTGTGAGTATTACCTGGCTCAGTGAGCAAAAGAAGAGCCGTGATCAAAGGGTGCAGCCAAAAGCTGTAACCAAAAGCTGTGTCCAAATGCCGTGACCAATGCGACGCAATCCAAGGAAAAAGAAAATAAGAGAAAAACAAACAGCTGTGCTCACGTTATCATTTTCGTCATGTGACTTAATTATTAATCACGTGATCGAACAAAAAATAAACCTAGAAATAAATTATCCCCTGCCCGGTTTCGAACCTAGGCTCTCATGATCGCAAAACTAGTGTGCTATTCATTGGGTCAACCTTGCTCATTGACTCGGCCAAAGGTAATGCTCACGCATTCTCACATCATGAAAGAAAGCTGAGGTGCTCTCGTAGTTTTATTTTTTTAAAAATGGGGGTGATTATTTGGTGCTTATTTGTTCTCTCGAATTTTGAGCTTATCAATGTCTTTTTTTGATATCGACTAAAACTCGGAGTGTCACGGTACTTATGTGGTAAAAGCAAATGCATATCTGTGGCGTTTCTAGGAGACACAACATGATATGCACTACTCATTGCTAAATGGAGCACATAAAAACAATTTCCAAAGAAAAAGAGCAGCCTCGCAGACAGTTCAGTGCGGTCGGTGTTGTGGTTCAACGAAAGTACAGACGTTTATCAAGGTTCCCTGCCGTGGAAAGTGCAATTTCTCTTCAAAGCAAGCTCAATTCGAGTTCTTTCGGTTTTTGCAGATTTCAAGAAAAATCGTTTGGAGGTCATATTTTTATGTATATCAGTATATACTGAAAACACGTAACCCACTTATGATTGAATGATTGTAAAAAGCATACAGCATGCCATGGAATTATTATAATGGTGGTGGTTGAAATTGTTGCAAAGAACCTGAATGTTTTACTCGAACCTATCAACTTGATCCCAGAGATGCCACTTTTCTAGTGATTCGTTGACCACCACTTTCAGATACAAGAGACACACCTTTGCAAGTTGTGCAACTAGTCGCCCGAAGTATCTGAAAACTGGAGCTTGTTACTTCCCCCTCTCAGGCTACGACGTCAGAGACTCCCCCTGAAGCTGTGTTCAAGCGACGCAACACTTCCTTCGGTGACCACTCGTACGCAGCTGTGTCACCACGACTGCACAGGGTCCTGGCCACGAGTAGGCAAAAGCTGCAAAAGGCGAGGAAACTGTTGAAACAGGCAAAGAAGAAGATCAATCGGAAGACGGCCAGGATTAGGAAGCTGAACACGCTGCTCCGTGAACTGAGGAAACGACTTCCTAAGCCAGCAGTTGACATACTTGTCAATGCATTCACCAACACAATGCGCAACCTCGTCTTAAAAAGAGTCAGGCGCAACAAAAACGCATGTACAGAGGATGTGCGCAAGTTTGCCCTCACGCTCCATTTTTACTCGGCAAAGGCATACAGCTTTCTGCGAAAGCACGTCAAGCTACCACACCCAAGCACTCAGCGGAAATGGGCAGCGGTGGTTGATGCACGACCAGGACCAGGATGCACGACCAGCGACGCCGGGGCTACAGCGGCTCCGCAACTCGCTGGACCTGCGGGAGTTACGTGAGCAAAGGCGACACGACCTGCAAATGGGTGCACAAGAGCATCCCGAAGCTTGCTTCCAGAGAGGGTGCGACGTCGTCAAGGAAGTGACTAGCTGGGGAACTACCTGCGCAAGAAGGATGGAATTTTGCTTTCTGGCACTCCTCGACGGCCCCCAGAGACCGACAAGACTGCCAGTGCGACCACATCTCTAGGAATCGGGGTGCGACACCGGTCTCCTTGGAGTGCACATGTGCGTCAGAAGAGCTTGGAGCTCTGCTCAGCCTCGTCTTGCGTGCACCAAGGAGGCTGCTAGCTTTGCGTCCCTCCAGTACGCTGCTGGACGACCGACGTGAGCCGCCTCTTGTATGTACCGAGCGACGCCAGGGCTGCAGTGGCTCGGCAACTCACTGAACCTGCGGGAGTTACGTGAGGAAAGGCGACACGACCTGCGAATGGGTGCACAAGGGCGGAGGGGTCCCGCAAAGCTTGCTTTATGAAAGAGTGAAACATAGTCTTCAAGTGCATGCCTAGCTCGGAAACTACCTGCGCAACGGGAATGGAATTCCGCTCTCCGAGTGTAATAAAGTGACTTGCGCACTGAACGTGACCCTATTCACTACTATTATCAGGCGCTGTGTCTAAAGATAGGTCTGACGTACCTAGGATGCAAAATCTAAAGATACGTCAGACGTACCCAGGACGCGGAGTCTGTGTCGGGTGTCCTAGCGTGGGCAGTCGGACTGCGGCCGGACGCTCCCGCTGGTGTATTTACAGCAGTCCGAAAGCGTTGCACGCTTGCGTCTTATCGACCTTACATAAGTGGCTGGCAGCCGCTTGGCCTGGCTGCCGTGTGATACACGGGCGTGTGCCTGTCGTGTGTAAAAACGCGTGGAGTGCCAAGAGAATCAAACATTGTGTCTAACAAACTACTGATTTCAAATTCCCCGACATTTTCAAGTTTTTCCCTGACTATTTTGATCAAATTCCTTGAGTTTTTGAGTCGAAGGATGACATTTCGGCAATGTCATTCAGCATGGCCGTGCCGACGAGCAACCGCCATGCCGCTTTCACTAGTCGTCTTCCCTTATTTAGCCCACTTTTTGAATGATTCCCTGACTTTCCCAGATGATCCGAAATTCCCTGGGAGTTCAAGGCTTTCCAGGTTGGCAAACACCTTTTGAAATTTCGGCACGCGTTTGCGGGGTTTAGTGATCGGGAAGATGCTCGAAAACAACATAACTATAAGAGAAGCTGGTACAGTACTGCTTACACGACTGTCGCCCCTTCACAGAAGGCACCCGGCAGGCGGCCGGGAGCCGCCGTCCGCCCGGAGTGACCGCCGTCGGTCTTTTTCACGTCACTACGAATCACATAGTGAAGTGGTCCGTAGTTAGCTCAGCACCGAGCAGTTCGAAGATTTCAACACTTCACTCGCTGCTTCAAATGCGAATCTTGACGGTCGAGCTAAGAAAATTGCCCGGGCACGTCCGCCGTACCGTTAGAACTCCGCGTTCTGGTTCCGTCCTACATACCTTTAGACTCCGCGTTCCGGATGGGTTCGACGTATCCTTCGACTCAGCGATTATGGAGGAGCTCCCGTGGTTAACGATTGCGGATATTTTAATTAAACTCGAACGACCGAGCGATGTCCGAGGTAGTGATCCGAGCCCGTACGAGAAGCACGGGACCGAATCTGGCTTACTCTGAATTAAGTAAAAAAGAAAAGCCTCATTCCCTCGCGCTTCACGTTATTCCTACGCGGGAGAGCACACAAAACCCTCAAAAACTGAATTCCACTCACGAAATCTACACACTCCGATCAACGCCCACAACGCTTCCGACACGCACTGGGCGCTGCCATCTTTTCGTTGACGCCAGAGATTTGGTTTGGTTACGTCATAGATTTGGCCTGGTCACGTGTCTAGTGGTCAAAATTGTACAACATGGCGGCGGCCAATCGGGGGTCACTTTTGCCTGATGAACGGTATACTAGTTTATCACTCTAAGGCCCTCTACCTCGTTGGGCTGGTCAAACGAGCGCGTAGCTTCCACAGCACTGTCAGCTTCGGGGTGTATGGAGGGAGGAAAGCAACCTTTGTTCGAGTTGTGAGCGACGGGCTAATCTTCTAGGAGGAGAATGGCGGTCTCCCAGGTACACAAACGACTGTCCGAGCAAAAGGCGACTCCCTCCTTTTTCTGGAACTGTTTTGTACAGTGCGCGATTTGTAGTTGAGGAGGAAAACTAAGGCAGGAAAATAATAAATATTGTTTCATGACCCCTTCAAGATTACTTCCAATCTAATCTTAGAAGAACTAGTTAGAAAAAAAAAAAAGAAACATCTTGCGAAGGAACACCGCAAAAAACTTCGGCAGCTGTAAATAAACACACACGACAGGACGGCGCTATACAAACAACTGTTGTTTCATACACAAAAAAGAAAGGAAGAAAACACGAAGCATCTTAATCAGAAGGAAGAAAACACGAAGTATCTTGATCAGAAAAAATGAACACCACAGACGCGCCAACCAGGCAGCATATTATGTCAAGATAGGCTATATCAGAAGCTACGTAATGCCTTTCATAGTTGATCAAAGGTAAAGCCCATCAAAGGTATCCGAATTATTTTCCAGATAAAGCCAGTGAGGGTTCACTGATGCATCTCCCGTCAAGTTCAGAAATAAAAAAAAAAAATACCTCGATGATTTTCCTTGTCACTCTGTCTGTATATTTATCCAAAGCAATTACTTTACTAAAATTACGCTGGCATTTTCACTCCCTGCAGTGCAAAGGTAGCAACCCCCCAAAAGTGGCTTTGGGTGAAAACGAATGTTCGATAGGTCTCTCATTTAAAAAGCTGGCCCGTCTACCTGTAGTGTGTATACCGCAACGAGGTAGAGGGGCTTAGAGCGATAAACCGGGGTTCCGGTCTGCACTCGAAAGTGACCCTCATAAGGCGGCTGCCATTGTACGCAAATTTGACCACTCGTCACATGACGAAACCAAATACGTGACGTCACAGGAAAGATGGCAGCGGCCATGCAGCGGCTGGCCCCAGCTGGGCCGGAGCTTGTTGGATGCTTTGCTGGTTGTCGTTCGTCTCGGCGAGTTAATTTCAGACGCGGAAACCGTAATATGAGGCCGGTAGAAAGCGACTTCAGAGTTCATGGTGGTGTTTGACGTAGGAATAACGTGAAAATACGGAGGAACGGTGTGCATTTCGCTAGTGACCGACGGGGAAATTGTCACAAAAGAGACAATCTGCCCTACGTTGGTCGGACCTCGGATTGAATCGAATACCGCTAGAATAAAATTTAAGACTAGGTTTCGGTGCTCTCGTTGACCATCGCAATCTTCGTGGTCTGCAGCGAAGCGTGTGCAATCTATTTGGATACACAGTTAGCGACAAAAATTGCGTGAGTCGTGCTTTGCAGTGTGCAACCGTGGTGCAGCTTCGTTGAAATGACCGAAGGCTCACTTTGGTTGTGCGGGGCACCGGAGAGCTGCCTTGAAGCTGGTAGTTCTCGTGCCGTGTTAATTGATGCTGTGCTGCTTCCCAAATTGTTCCGGCGTAGATGTGTACTTTCACGGAGCACAGGTGTTGCAGTTGGTATTGATTCCGCTGGTCTGTCGCACGCTTCGTCGACACAAAATTTCATCATCACTCGTTACGCGAATTGCAAGCCGTATGGACATTTCATTGCTCGTGTTACCTACCTAGTCCACTCGTTCACGCCGCTTTGCGACGACAGTCTGCAGCGGCTCATGACCGGAAGAGTGGTCCCACATCCATTTCAGTTCAGTTCGTCCACGGGAGATGCCAAACTCCGAGGGAGAGAATTTATTCGGACAGAATGCCACTAAAGCAATGCAGCTTCTTTAGTAGTCAGGGCAGTCTCTCTTCTTTCAGTTTTGTTATATTGTCACGGATGCTTGCTCCAGTCCTATCGTTTACTAATATTTACTATTCTCGAAAGTTCCAGGGCATGCTCAGCTGACATCGTATCTTCTGGTAGAGGTGCTGAGTACTTTACCCATAGCCCTTCACTCAGTGTGCACCTTGGCGGCCCCTCAGCCGAGTTGCCCAATAATAGGACAAGGGTGGCGGACTACCCCGCGTCTTAAACCCCCGGCGAGCCGTGAACCAAGTCCTATCCCGAGCCCAGCAGAAAGACCGCAAGACGAGCAAGTACCACAAGGACGAACCTCGAAAATACACCACGAAGAACCTGCAATCCGAGTCGGCCGCCACGTACCAGCAGGAACCACCGGAATTCGGTCTTTTACCAGAAAAACCGAAGCTGACTAATCCAACAATGACAAACCTGTAGCAGCGAACCGCGTCCACTCCCACCATTGTTTGTATGCCCGTCGCACCTCACACTCCGACGCCCTTTCATGCATGGTATATGAAGACGTCGAGGGCTGGATTGAACAATATGACCATGTTGCCCGCCACGGTGGGTGGACAAACAACCAGCTCCTGCAGAACATAAACTTCTCGTGGAAGAAACTGCCAGGCACCGGTTTGAGAACCACGAATCCTCCTCAATGTCATGGGAAGTTTGCAACATCGAGCTGAAGTGCACGTTCATCAGCCAACATTGCCGAGAGAGAGCCGAATTCCAGGACACGGCCCCAACAAGAGCGTCACTGCCTTCGTGAAGGATGTTTTGCGCCTGATCGAGCACCCACGCAAACCCTGGTGCTACAGAGGACCAGAAGCTAAGAATCCCATGCCCCTCATGTGAGGAACAGCACATTCGGCAGCTTTGTCCGCAGCCTCACGACAACAGTCGAAGGATTCATATCACCGAAGCTTCCAACATTGAGTGTACACTGCAGGCCCGAGCCTGTCACTATCAGCAACTCCCCAGCGTCTCGACACTTGAGTCATTCAGCTGCAACTTCGACGCCAGACTCCCAAGCATCCGCAACATCATCCACATTGTTGTCCGGGAGTTCAGGAAGCTACTTTCTGCCATCAGCTGCCCAGCTTTTATTTTGAATGACGAGATTGTTTCGAAACAAGTTCGACAGGCATTTCAACTGAAGACTTCTTCGAGCAAAGCGGCATCTGATGAAACGAGGGCGACTTATGCCACAATGTCACGACGTCCACCACCGGCTACCGTTAGTGTTAAATGCCAATTCAACGAGACACCCCAACGCCAAAGCATTCCCGACATCGCAAAGAACCAGCGTAGGTTCTCGCTGAACAAAGTACACCGAGGAAAACGGAGGTGCTGCAAACGGTCGACCGAAAACCACTCTGCTACCACTGCATCAGGCCGATCATGTCTACTGGAGATGCCCGTACCAATGAATTGGCCTGCAAGGGTTTCTGCCGAACGACCCTCGACCACGTCTCGAGGAGCGTCCACGGGACATTGAGGATTATCTTCGGCGGCCTTTGCCCCTGGTGCTGACATAACCCCGAAGCTCCTGATCCTCATCCCTCCGATGGGAGGTAAGCACGACAAAGCAGGTGAGCAGCAATGCAAGGACAGTTGATTTGATGTTGTTTGCCGTCCAAGGACAATACCTAACAATTTGCTGACACCAATTATTTGTGTCCACGCAATGAAGCACACAATTTCCAGCTTTGACGGAGAATGCCGCGGAGTGACTTGAAGAAATAGAATGGTTGGTTGTTCTCAAAAGTGGACATCAAGCATCACCAGACTTCACTTTGCCACACGAGACTTACGCAAGTTGCAGTGGTCGCGGGAAGTAGAAAAAATCGCCATTACGAAATGGAAGTGAAATGGCTTGGATAACAAACAAACACTGTTGCCTGTTGCCAGCCATCAAGTCAACACTACAGCAAAAAGCACAGCCACGTAAGCACTACATGCCCGAGCTTGCTGTATTGACGCGGAGAACTAGCAGAAAAATTTGCGGATTAGAAGCCAGCTCTGCAGGTTGTGGAGATCTGGCTGCCCTTTCCCGCGCCGAACCACCGGACCCCAATTTCCGGCAACCTGCACTGGATGCCTCCAACATGCGTCATGCCTCGGGGGGCCGGCCATGGCCTCGCGCAGCACAAGGTCCGGCTGGACCACTCCCCTAAGCCGTCTGACGTCACGGGACTGGCTTCCCAGAAGAAAGGACCCAAAGCTTGAAAAGGGGATGCCGGACAAAGGGAGGCCCTTTTGGACGGCAGCGCTCTCAAACGGTGGACACGGAGAAGCGTGCAGCGGTGACAGGAGACGAAGACGCTGGCGCGGGATTTGGCGGGAGACGCACGCAGGCGCGGGGAAAGTGCGAGCACTACGTCGAGTGGCGGACTCGACATACGGACCGGACAGCGACACTGGACGACGACGCCCCCATGACGTGGTGCGGACGACCACCGCTGGGACTCGGAGAAGCTGTTGTGGCAGCGGACTCTCCCCCAACCTCGCTGATGACCGTCCCCCAATCCCGAAACCCCCCCCCCCCCCCCCCCCGGGCAATGAGTGAGTGAATAAACCCTTTAGCCGAGAGCGAAGTATCGCAGTGTCATTTTCATCCGGAGACAGGGTCTCTGGGAATCGGAGCTAGAAGGTGCCCGCAAGGTTCAGTGCATTAAATATCAATGGCCGCACATGACCTATAATTACAAGACGGCATCTGTCGGTCAAAGTTGCCACTCGACCAAACTGAACACCGACATGTCAGGAGCGTCATCCGACAAGGAGCACAGTTACTACGACTGAACGCCTGACACAAGACTGTCGCAGAAAGAACTCGTTATTGAATTATTTCCAAAGAATCAATAATTATGTAATTAAGTGCAAATAAACATAATTGATACACTAACCAGATAAATATATTTCCGCTCGCCTTTACGCCCTCAGAGTCTCTACAGAAAGAATTCTGTTCATCGCACGTGCTGGACCTTTTGAGGACACCTAAATCTCGGACCCCTCAATATTAACGGGACCATGAAATGACCTTTTTACTTTTTCCAGATAACTTTTACATTAAACCGTCAATGTTCACTGAATGCCGAACAGGCATCCGTTTTTGTCTCGGTTTATTAACTTCTACACAAAAAATTATTGAAATATCGACTTTTTCATTCTCTCCAACTGACCGCAAAACAAGCCGTGACGTAGGCCGTTTCCGGAACCGGAAGTTCTCTCGGCAGTAGGAGAATGGGAGTGTTAGCGGCAACGAGTTGGGGTGCGCCGGTAGGTTTTACTGCGCTGATGTCACCGACGTATTTCCTGAATCGGCGCCTCTCATCGCCGCATCGCAGCTGAGCGAAATTCAATGAGATATGTTTCGCTACAGCGACAGCATGGGACTAGTCCCATACGCCGGTATGCCTGTTGGGAAGTGCAGCGAGTCTTCCGGTGAAGACTCCAGAAGTCAACCACCCTGTCATTGTTGGCAGAAGGGCCGGCCCGTGTCAGTCGTTTGCAAAGCGACGTAGATGGCGTTTTTCGCGGCCTCGGAGATGCAGGAGCGAGCCGACGTTAAAAAAGATACGTTTGAACTACGAGTGTCAGTAAGAGATACGTAAATACCTGCTTACACTCGGAGCGGACGCGCGCGCTTGATGGAAGTGCTGTATTCGCGTTGTTTGTAAGCGCTTCGGGACCGTTCTTTTACGATTGCAACTCGATACTGACGCGACACTCGGCAAAGAAAGGTTGGACCGGGGTTGTACGTATACCTCCCACGAACTGTTATAGCTCGACAGTGACGTGCAGTCTGTCAGAATAAAAATGGCATACCAATAACAAAGTGTACATACCGTGTTACGAAGGTACTCCATACGGCGTTTATTTCAGCTCTATATGACACAAAACAAGAAGATAGAATCGACGAGAGTCCCTTTTCGACGAGTGTTCGTCAACACTGCCTCGGAAAACAAGGGGAAGAGATTGACCTCACCTCTTAATCTAGAATTGAGGTCAGTGATCAAACTATAATACGGGAAGGGTCCACAAGGGTCGCGCGGGCATATTCCATTTAGCACGCCAGCCGGTCGTAGGCAGACGATCTTGCGACGAAGCAACGCAGCGCCGAGTCGGAATGCCTGCTAGGCCTATATTCTGAGCATCTCGCTTCGTCGGAGTCGGTGGATCCAGCGTTCTTGTTCGTCGTGGTCTGTTTTAAGTACTGTTTTCTTGCTGCTTGAAGTCGGCACGCGCGGGAAGAACACGTAGAAAAGTAAACGTTCAGTCAGTCAGAGTTTTGAGAGGAAGGAAAACAAAGAAAATAAATGTTCGTCGGTCGCCGCCAACCAAGTAACTGTCGGCCCTGCCCTACTGCGCACGCGCAGTAGTTGCTTCGTTTACCACACGATAGATGGCGCTTGGCTCTCAGCATTATCAAATTTGGCAATTTTCGCCACACATCTCTAATTATGCTACAAAATGTGGATCTGAATATTATTTAACAAAACTTTTAGGAAACATTCGCCGGCTATTTATTGTTTACGATCGCGGTGCTGGTGAGGTAGGCTCTTACCCAATAGGCGACCTGGATTTGGCTGACGTGCTCCATTTCCGCGGATGCATCGTAGTGAACAGGCGAAGGAAGGAAGGCGCAAAAGAGTCCAGTTTTATTTTAAAAGTTCTATAGCAAATAATTTTTTTTGGCTCCCTATTTTTGTGTTTTTGTGTTTCTTTTCACACCTTTTACGACGTGCGGTGGATGAAACTCGATTTTAAAATCATTTCATGGTCCCTTTAATTGATGGGACATACCAGACTGGCAGACTGATTGCATTGGGCTGCACTCGCTCCATTTCTCCTGAACATGTGGCGCATCCGAAATCTAACTCCAGCGATATGAAAATGTTGTTTATTAATTTATTCCCTCCAAGGGCCTTTGTAGGCATTGGAGAGGGGACACTTAAAGCTACACACATGATAAAATCAAAGCACACGGACATTAATGAGCACCAACCTGGCTCAGCTACCGAAAATAAATATTACACTCGTAAGAAATAATTATTGCTGCAAGTTGTTCAGTGCAAAAAACAAACACACCTCTAAGCATCTAGTTTAATAGTATGGATGCATTGTTACATAACAGGACACTTTCTATACGTATGACACAATAAACCCTTTGCGAACCCCATCAAGCAACACATAAGTGACCAATTTTTGTTGGCGTAAAGCATACGAATAGGCCCCAGTTCACGTCGAAGACTAATGCAGCATTCGAGTCCAATAGGCGCTGAGCCAAGTTCACATTGATGGCTGACATAACATTATTGTCGAACGAATGCCCAAAGTATGAAGGCCTTGGGTATTTAAAGTAGTTGTTACTGTAATCCGTTTCATCACAATTTGGCAAACATCGAAGGCTACAGTCGGTCAGTCAGTATGTACGTCGGAGAGAGGCGCATGACAACATATCATCACAGTGCTCATCTGCACAGATTTGTCACACATCTTCACTTCGTCTCTCCGATTGGGTTGAGGGGGCTGTGGCGGTTGCCCTTTTCCAAGTTATGGTGAAACAAAGTATAGGTGTCCCACACTTCTGAAAAAAGTCTATTGAAGAGATACAAAGAGATGGTGGAAGTCAACATTTTTCAACTTTCTCAGGAGCTTCCTCGCTAAAAGTTGCTGCGATTATGCAGTTGCCTAGGGCTGAAACAAATTTCCCTAGGCCCTACGTCCGACGCATACATTTCGCGTCGATTCTCAGACATTCCAACGTTCAAACAAAGCTAAGAGAACGCGAAAATATTATGCTAAAAGCACTCAAAGTTCTATCGATCCTCGAACACATCCGGGAATCCGAGCACCGGTACGGCGATACGGCTGATGCTGTCTCATAGGTGGTAATATCCAGATGATCCAGAGCGATCTTGCGCAAAAAAGGTATAATGTCTCATTCCTTCATATTTTCACATTATACCTGCGACAGCGAGCACGAAGAAGGCCGAAGTCGACGGAAAGCAGCTGCCCATTGCAGCTACCGCGCAGCGAACAAACTCGCATCCGCCAGCTCTGGGCGCTGCCATCTTACCGGTGCCGTGACGTTACCGTTAAGATGGCAGCGCCCAGAGCTGGTACTTTTTGGTTTTCGCATAACATCAACGTAAACGTACCGCGAAGGAAATTTTATACGGCTGAGTGATTTTATAATATATATAAAGAGCGTGTTTGGGGCTCTCCATTGACATAAACAATATTGACGTAACCCAGTAGATCGCCAGTGTTTCATTTTTAAAGTTCATCAACAACAAACCGAGGGGGCTTTTTTGATATTTTTACATAAAAAAACGCCTGAAATTCTTTCATGGCATTAGAGCCTTTTGACTGTACTTACAGAGTACAGATCTCCCGCCGTAAATTAAAAATCCAAGGCGGGAGATCGAGCGAAACATCCGACCCACGACGGATGTGAAAAACACTGCTTTCCGCCGCGGCCTCTTTTAAAATTCGTAAGTTGAGAACGAAAAATCGACAAACTTGCGGTTTGTGGCTACTGCGTTTTTAGAGACGACGCCATAACATATATCTTTTCCAGCGAAATTAAAAATCTCGACCTTCTTGCCTGCCCGATTTGATTTGAAATCACCTATATATATATAGAGAGAGAGAGAAAGTACGAGGTCCAGGGCTTGGCTGCCGAGAGTTTGTATAGAATAAAGGGCCACTTCAAAAACTTGACTCCTTTACTTAAACGTTTCGACCCGCCTCGGGTCGAAACGGCTAGGTAAAGAAGTGGTTCTTTATTCTATATTTATATGTGTGTGTGTGTAGCGTGGTTAAAGTCACCAGGCTCGATCTAAAATGGACCGTAAAAATCAATGCCTGCACGTTGCAATCTAAACTTTTCGTCAGAGGTGCATTTCACAGGTCGGTTTTTTCTTGTAAAATAAAAAAGCGTAGTTCTCTTTCTGTGAAAAATAAGGCTAAGAAACTTGCCTGGGTCAACGGCGGGTGGCGACGCAGACGATCAAGTCGAGGTGCGTGGTGTGTTTGACGCTCCTATTGATAGATGGCGCTACCTCCTTGTTTCGGTCAGAGCTCTGGTTTCGGTTTGCTTTCAACGAAATATCGAAAGTGCCCGCGTCGACCGTGATTTATTGACACCAACATAATCATTTTTTTTGTACCCTTCCTTTGGCTTGAAAATTAATCCAGTCAATGTTAGCAAAACTTCAAGTAACAAAAATAAAAGAAAACGTGGTTGCATAACGACAACGTTTGCTGCCGGCGGATTTCGTCTGCGTGTCGTCTGCTTTCTTTCGTCGGTCGATTGCATCCTCGGACGCTGCTTCCGAGACCTTTTTTTGTCGCGGTTGGTGGGAAAACAGCCACAATGCGTCACTTTGGACGCTATTTAGACCGCACTTTTGAGACAGGGGAGGATGCCAAAGCAAACTCCAGATAAACAGCAATTAATGGCTCTGTAAAGAGCCTGTCAGCAGAAGCCCGCGGTTTTCGCGGTTGTCGAAGCCGCTGGTCATATATGCAAAATAGATAAATATGTGGTTCTCGTTGTCTTCAGTCCACATGTCCACCTCGGACTTGGAGGCACTTGTGCAGTCTTCGCTCTTAATCTCTGAGGCTGCCTCCCGCATGTTGTCCGTGATCGCATCGTAGACGGATTGAATGCGCTCTTTTAAATCCGTCATCGTGCGCACGCAAACTGCTTAGACCTGGGCTTTCACGAAACCCCAAGCAAAATAATCACTAATTGTCAGGTCAGGGGACCGTGGGGGCCAGGGCATTGTCAGTGACCCTCGAGCCATCCAGTTGCCGGGAAAGGTTCTGTCAGCCAGTCTCTCACTGCGGTGTCGTATTGCTGGAAGATGCACACCTGCCTTTGCATGTGCGAAGCTTCCAGCTCTGGGAAGACGTCCTGTTCGAGCATGCGAAGGTAGGCGTCGCCGGTGACCGTGCCCTCAAAAAAGAATGGACCGACAACGCCTTCCCTCCAAAGTCCACACCATACTACGACCTTTGGTGACTGAACAGCCTCTTCAATGATCCAGTGGGGGTTCGTCTCGGACCAGCAACGGTTGTTCTGCTTTTTCACGTGCCCATCCAGATAAAAAATAGCTGCGTCTGTGAAAAGCAGAAACGGAAGCTGGTTCCTGTTTATGGAGATGCGCCCAAGTTCGTCTACGCAGAACTGCTTTCGCCGTTCATAGTCATCTGGCTGCAGCTCGAACAGAACCTGTGGCTTGGACGGATACATATGTTGGCGGATCACCCTCCAGACAAAACTTTTACAGATACCAAGTTAACTTCTGACTTGTCGCACGGACAGGCGTGGGTTCAATGAAAAATGCCGCAAGCACGGCGTGACGTTTGTTCTGCTGTGGCGACCTCTCTTCGAGTACTCGCAGCCTGGTCTGCACAGTGCTCTCCGTGTTGAATCGATGTACCCAGCGCATAACAGTCCGACGGGTGGGTGGACGCGTACGAAAAGTGGCTCGAAACTTCGATCTCACTTGCCTCATACTTCTGGTTTCTGTGAACCAAAGGACTACCTGTGCCCTCTCTTGGACCGTCATGTGACGCCTTCTGGCTGTTTTCTAACCAACCACGACAAAAAAAAGGTCTCGGAAGCAGCGTCCGAGGATGCAACTGACCGACGAAAGAAAGCAGACGACATGCAGACGAAAACCGCCGGCAGCAAGCGTTGTCGTAAAAGAAAACGCAACCGCGTTTTCTTTTATTTTTGTTACTTGAAGTTTTGCTAACATTGTCTGCATTTATTTTCAAGCCAAAAACAGATTACAAAAAAAAAAAAAAAAGATTATGTTTGCGCCCATAAACCACGGTCGACGCGGGCCAATACCACCTAGAAGACAAGGCCTGCGCATGACGTTTCGTTAGTAGATCTCCGACCCGCCCCAAGCGGCAAACACCCCGAAGCTTGACGAGAGTATGTATGGGCCGCTTCAGAACTACGGCTGCGTTCCAAATGTTACCCAAACAGATCCAAGTTACTCCGACGGGTCGTGTCACGTGACAAAACAGATATTGAAAAACACTGGACGCGGGTAGGTTTTAGAACGCCAAGGTTTAAACACCTTATCCTGGAGTAAGATCGAGTACATTTTGGAACACCGCCAACTACGTCGCATTCACTTGCGGCCACAGCCATAGAGTAATCTACACAAGGTAAAGAGCGGACACTCCCATAGGCCAAAGCGGCCCATTTAGCTGGCAGGGAGCGCACCCAGTGGCCGTCGTAGTCCCCAACTGAATGAATGGAGTCACAATAAAAATACTTACCGGATGGATAGATATATAGTTTGGCGTAGTGTATTGGGCGGTAGCCTGCGCCATCTGGTTTGCCGCGAGTTATGTTTTTCCTACTATTCCCGCATGGTAAATTTAAGCTGTAATTACTTCACACGTATGTACGATTCCTAATGCGGACAACTAATGGACAATACTATATACAGTTAACACTGACTTTACAAGCCAGGAAACCCATGTAGGTTTGTGCTGTCCAGAAGAACACCACCAGGGAGTAATCAACACAGTTTATTTTCGCAACAAAAATATGGTGGGCAGTTTGTGCCTCGTATATATACCAAAACTACAAAACATAAGCACCGTGCATCAAGGATTCACAAACAATACATCCTACAAAAAAAATGACAAGCATATTATGGCATGCATGAAAATCTTATCAAACAACTGGAATTACAATGTTACAACTGCAATTGGATTGCAAGCCTGTTTTGTGTTCTCAAGCATGTTTCATGGAAGGTGCACCACACACATAACATATGCAGCATCAGCAACACATACTAAAAAAAAAACTGGCCATGCAGTATCAAAGCTCGTTGATCCAATGCAATTTGTATGCAAATAAAACGCTCAGCAGAAGAAATCTGAAATGCACGATGACCACAATGAGAAAAACAGACAAGTAAATGCCTAAACAAGATTGCCACTTGTATAGACCTTCTTAGTCTGTGACATAGTCATTAAATAACCCTAACACAGCCTGAACTACAGAATTAAAAATACCTTGCTCCTGCTGATTTAAGTGACAATAATGACCAAAATAACAAGAACTGAAAGCCAACCGACGGTCTAATACAGTTTTTACGTTCATGTCACGTTTAACATGTCACATTTAACATGTAAGGTTTACCATGACCACTACCATAACAAGCGCACATGAAATGGCTGACAAAAGACTGCTAAATCAGACTGGTGCCCGGTGTACCTGCGACCCACTCATCACAAATGATTCCACCAAGGCTTGGCATGCAATCTGCACTGCCTAATTAGGGGCTGTACGACACGAGAGCGCACGACACAAGAGCGCAGACGGGAGAGCGCGCGACAGGAGAGCGCTGCGACACGAGAGCGCACGACGGGAGAGCGCCGCGACACCAGAGCGCACGACGGGAGAGCGTCGCGACTCGAGAGCGCCTGCCATTAGAGCGCGCGTCACGAGAGCACATGTGCGCGCCTTGTTTTCTCGAATCGAACGCCTTACGTCATTTTACTGGCTGAGCACGCAGACCTGTGGGAAGTCTAAAAAATACAATTTCCGCAAACTAGTAATGAAGACGCAAGATACAGAGTTTCGGAAATATAGTTGTTTATCAATTTCCGTTCCATAGTACTAAAAAAAATTTTCAAAGACTGAATGATTGCGCGACACCGCGGAGGTACTCTAGCATGCACCTTTGGTCGTACTCTTCAACCAGCTTGCTCAGATTCTTTGCTACGCGGACGTAGGTGGCCTTGCTGCTCCTTTGAGGCTCTCCGCGAAGTACATCTGCCAGCTTCTGCTCTGTCAAGCTCTGCTCCCTTAGGAATGCGGCCACTAGCTTGTACGTGTCCGGATGATGCAGCCCCAAGGACTTCTGGAATGCATTGTGCCAGGACTCGACGTGGTTGTTGGTCCTCGGGAGCCCTTCGGTGATCCGTTCGTAGCAGCTCCAGAAGTCATGCGGGAAAAGTGCTGGCCTACGCGAGCGGCTCCTTCCGATGCTGGAGCCCACGTACGTCCTCTCGAAGTAATCGAACATTTTGTTGAGGCCGTCGTCTGTTGAGGGAGCATCGTCTTGGAGCTCTTCCAGTCCTGGACACAAACAAACGCAAAATGCTGATAATTACAAAAGCAATGTACATAAATTCTTAAACTAAGACCAGATTTAACGAGAACCAATCCAGACAAGTAACGGAAATCAGTCTTGCACGACGTTGATATGACAACGAGGCTGGCAACGCACGAGGCCTTGCCCGCCAGTACTAAAAATTCTCTTTACCTCGCGCAATGTCACCGGGTCGAACAAACGCCAGTGCCGGTATCATGCTCACTCTTCTTCGGAAGTCACCGTCCTCACGATATCTGCGTAGAAAATTTCATACCTGAGAGGTCAATAATTACTTGTTATTTTGACTGATTTACCTGACGATGAGGTGCTCCTCCTGCATCCGACGAACAAACGACTGTTTTAGGTGGAAGAAGCAGCCCGTCACTTTGGCTGTCGGGAACACCGACTGAAAAGCTCGCTTGGCCGCCACTTCAAAATCCATCATTAACGTCTGAGGTGACAGTCGGGGGCAAAGTTCCTTGAGTGTCCTGAAAACGCGCCCGTAGGCTTCCTGGCTCCGTTTGGTCATCAGGCAGTAAGTAGACTAGCGGTAGCACCTTGCCATGAACAAGTCCGTGGATGGTACAGACCTGCAAAGTAAGGGCGCACTATTTTGGAAGCGACCCGATGAGATGGAAGCGTCGCACTGTAGTCACATACAAATTTTTAGAACAAAAATTTAAAGCCGCCAGGTCTTACATATGTAGAGCAACATAGGCGTGCGTCGTACCTGATGGAAGAGCGACGGCGAGACGTCGAAAGTGCCATCGGCGAACCAGTCAGCGTACTGGCTGAGGAGTCGAAGGTTCTCGTCCGTCGCAAACATGAATAGGCGACCTTTGTCTTGTGCGCCAGAGTCATACAGCAAGAACGATCGCCCGTCTGGAAGCGATTCAAGCCAGCTGGGGAGGTCGATCTCGTGAATATGCTGTGGAGCAGGCAGCGGCATGATTAAGGCGCGGCGTGCCCTTTGTGCTGAGCGGGCCAATGCGCTTACCGAGGGAAGCTTCAGCCGCTCAGAACCTGTAATTAAATTGTCAATTTTCTGCACTTAGGAACACCACGAAAGTATTTGGGGCTGCTGGAGAGAGAGAGTGAGAAAACAAACTTTTATTTTTATCCTTTTTAGTTTAGGTCGTTGTCTATAAATTTATAGGATTCCTTGCGATGACGACGACCACGATTATCTAAAGAACTTGTTTAGTTAGAATCCTGGTGAAATATCTCTGCTTACTTGTTAGGCCACTGGTAGCTTGCGCAATCATCATTCGCGGTTGATAATCGGTTGTCCTGGCTTTCTCCTTGACCGCAGCAATCACTTCCTCTGCCCGACAGACATCGGGATTCGGCAGGTGACCCTGGTGCTCGCCGGTGGTCTGCGCAAGTGTGCAGATATATTAAAAGTATGTTATTATAAAAATGGCACACTGAAGGCGACTCGGTGGTGGCACTCTGAAGGCGGCGTACGTAATAGCTCAATCGCATAATCGAGTTCTGACAAATCAAAAATTCTAGAGACAGAAGTTTTATGGTACAATAACCGTTTGCTTACCTTGACGAGGGTCAGTGCACTGTCCCACCCCGCTGTTGTGGCTCGACCGCTGCAGCTTTTTTTCGAGCACCTCCATGTCCTCTGTCCGGTGTTCTCGTTCAGTCTATCCAGGCGATAGGAATAACCATTGTGTTGCAAAAGTGGATGATCTTTCTTGGACTTTGTGATCGATAGCATTTCCACGTCCAGAACAGCACTCCGTTGGAAGATCCGACTTAGTCGTCACGAACGCCCGCAGTGCCCAGCTCCCCTTTTATATTCGCCTCTATACCCACGGTTGACGATTGATTAACCTTGGAAGGGTTTCTCCCAATAACGGTAGGTGTTATTGGTGGACAGTTTGACCTTTGTTACGTATGAACAAAGGCCGACCGACATGGAAGTTGTAACCCCTTTCACCGTATCTCCAGAATCGTGTCCCGGAACTTCGCGTGTGCCTCCTTAGAAAATTCGGGTTAAACCTGAACGTTTAAATTAACCCGCTTTCCAGTGAAAGAACACACAGGTTGTCCTCTCCAATGCTTGTATTTCTTTCGTTCAGGTTTAGTGCGACGAAGAGATCGTCTTTCCATTGTTCTCCAAAGTTATTTTCGAACCTGTGAAAAGAAGCAGCCCTTTGTTCAGAGATAAGTGGAAAGGGAAAAAGGTCTTAGGGTTCACGTTCTCATGAACTCCATTCAATTTTTCAGTGTCAAACGTTCTTCAAACAATACAGTTAATGTCCAGGCGAGCTGGGGATAGTTAATCATGATGTGCAAACGCGAAAGTGAGGCGGAAAATTTGGACACCATGAAGCCGAAGAAAAACTACAGAAGAAGACGTCTCTAACGCAGCTAACCCGTTTTTAGCGGGACCAAAACGTTTTACGGAATATGACCTTGTCCTTTTTGTTTTTCTGTGTGTCCGGTAATTGCAAAGGGTAGGTCCGCGGAATGTTTGGTTACATTTTACGGCGTTTAGCCGTACAATTGTATTTTTTAAACTTCCCACAGGTCTGCATCCTCAACCAATAAAATGACGTAAAAATCGTTCTATTCGAGAAAACAAGGCACGCACATGCGCTCTCGTGACGCTCGCTCTAATGGCAGGCGCTCTCGTGTCGCGACGCTTTCCCGTCGTGCGCTCTGGTGTCGCGGCGCTCTCCCGTCGTGCGCTCTGGTGTCGCGGCGCTCTCCCGTCGTGCGCTCTCGTGTCGCAGCGCTCTCATGTCGCGCGCTCTCCCGTCGGCGCTCTCGTGTCGTGCGCTCTCGTGGCGCCCTTCCCTAATTAGGTACATCTTACAAGGTGTCTACCCAATGACTTTTCCAAAGTCCATGATTTTTCCAGGTTTCCCTTGACTATTTTGATAAAATTTCCTGGCTGTTCCTTCGAAGGATGACATTTCGGGCAATGTTATTCAGCAGAACCGTGACGACACCTGATCGCCGGGCTTCGTTCCGCACCACCGTGCCACTTTTACTCGTCACTTTCCCTGATTTAGCCAACCTTTTGACAGTTTCCCTGATAATTCCCTGACTTTTCCAGGTGATCCAAAATTCCTTGAGCATTTCAGGCTTGCCAGGTTGGTGGACACCCCTGATCTCAATCTCCTTCACGCTCCACATATGTGTAAAGCAGAAACAGTGTCCAAAAGAAAAGAAAGTTGCATCCGAGATGAGTGACCTAAGAGAGTATTAACAAAGGTCAATATGGAAACTTACACATTCCACATGACCACAATAGGAAAAAAACAGACATGACCATCTAAAAAAGCAGTCATTACAATAGACCAGTAGAGTGCAACCTACTGACTGCAAATAATCCCAAGAAATGGCTAGTGTGCAGTCTGCACGGCCCAATAAAATCCCAATAAAATTGATTTTACTGTTGCAGATATCTTATGAGATGCAACATAAAGGCTGAAACATCATCTTCTACCCACTGAACTTTGCAAGCAGTACACCAGAGACGCGAGAATGGAAGCGAACTTTATCCAAGTTTCTATTTACAAAACGGACATGCCAGCACACTCGAATTCGGCAAAACATTTTTAAAAACCGTGCACGACACTCTGGAGTGCAAAAATTAAAATCACCAACACGCGAGAGAGTTATGTACAATGTTTCACAAACACTTCGGAGGTGCGCTACACTTTCGATAACAGAAAGAAAGATTGACTCGAGCTGCTGAACAAGTGTGAAAGCTGCGCTTGATGGCACAGTCAAGTTGCCGAAGAGCTTGCCTGGGACGTGGTACGCTTTCAGCATCATAAAAAACTGATGTGGCTCATCAAGGTTACTGTGCTCATCTCTAAGCAAGTCAGGACAACAACAACCTTCTGCAGCCTTCTCAGTAAACATTTTAACAATGAAGCCAGCAACATAATAAGTAGCAGAGTTGTCAATAACATGGGACTCCTCATGGGCTGCCATCTCAGTGATGTTTTCCAAAGATGGAAAGTCGTCCTGTGGGACATGCTGCACAATATCCACGAGTGACTCGCTACTAAGTGAAAATGGGGACAACTCCTGGAGGAGGTCCGTCTCATCCTCCTCGACATTTCCCTTCGGTGACAGTGTGAGGAGCTTCTGAATCCCAATGTGTTTCAGGCCAGATATGAACTGAGGCACATTAGGATTCGAGTTGCATCCCTGCTTTTGTCTTATGTGTCCAAACATCTGTTCAAGTGGGTCTTGTTGAAGTCGACGCGTGAGGAGAAACTCAAAGTCGTAATTCTGGGAAACATCTTCCCACAGCAGCAAGACGGCTTTGATCGTAATTTGCCACCCGATGATAGTGTGTGGCTGACGTTTGCCTTCGAACTTCCAAGACGCAATCCATGGAAGCTGTTTTCCGAGAAATTCAACTAAATCCGGCTGCCCTTTTCGAATAGCATGGCGCAACTTTTGCTCCGTTTTCTTTGGACTGGAGCTATTCAAGCAATCAAACAGCTTGTCCATGCGGTCACAAAAATAAGCAGTTGACATGGCTGCTTCAGGCAGCTGTTTCGCATAGACAAGAGCTAAAAGCGCGACGCACACTGAAGCACTCAATACCTGGGTTGCCCGCTTAACCTTCATATTACTGAATGGTTTCTGGTAGATATGTCTTTCAGTCAACTTTGGCGCCAACCGCAGTCGCATCTCACGTGTGGAGTGGTACAGTTTCACAATATCTGCCCAGTCTACAATCTCATTTTCGATATGAAGCCTGTGGGCCTGCAGGTTGTTCCGAGTTGTTTTCACCAATAGGGGAACGTCGTAAATGAAGTAAACGCGTTCACGTTTTACGAAAAAAAAGGGCTGCGCCACAGAGACACCAAGTGGTTTGCTAAGCTTACATTGGAAGCCCCTTGGTCACAAATTACAGCTTTAACTGTAATTCCAATGTCTTGCAACTGCTCAGTGAGCGAGATCAACAAGTTCCGGATTACGGTAGATGGCGTAGACGTGTGCCCAATTGTATAAGCGACTGGTTGAACCCATCTCCGGGAAACTCCGGAAAGAAGGATAACCAGGGCTCTGTCGGCAATCGTTGAGGTTCGTTCGTAGCCATCATCCGTAAATCCATGAACAACATCTTGTGACACGTCATATGACAAGTTTTTTTTAACACTATTTCATCGAAGATGAGAGTGCGGACGCGATCGCGCTTACTCCATGATTGTGTTTTTGTAAAAATGGATGACATAATGCCTGGTATAATTCCAGGTGTCATTTTGACATCCGACAGCCATCTTCTTAGTGTGCGCTGAGTAGGAAGTGTGAGATAACGAGACAAAAAACGGTATGCCCGCGGCCCACGGAAGTTGAGATGAAGAGAAAACTTTTTCAACCATAACGGGAATCGTTTTCCCTTGCCCTTGGATTTCAATTTAACATGGCTTGACAGTAGGTGAAATACCTCGTCTGTCACGTGAGGGCGAATGATGTTGAGAGCTTCCGCAGCCGATCGAGGCATATTCTTCTCTTGCTTGCGCAGCCTTGCGATGGTCTTCCGGTACTTTGAAACCTTGGCCTGGAGACGCCTTATGATGTCCTTAGGTCTCGGCGCAGAACTGCGCAGAGGAGGCGTAGAAGTACCTGAAACGGGTAAAAAATAAAAATAACGAAATCAGAGCAGGTAAGCAGTTCTCCTTATAACCAGCATAGCCAACATTACCTTACAGTGACATAATCTGCAAGTAGATAATATGCCCCTAAACTACAAACAATTAGAAATCGTGGGAAACTGGGCTTTTGAAGCTATGTTTGCTAAATTTACATATTTCCACTGTATGCCTTGACAATACAGTACGTAAGGTATATTACAGGTTTTGCATGAAAAGCCCATCACCGGAAAAGTAGACAAACTAATACCCACCTTAACATGCATGAATTTTAGTTATATGAGTAGTAGCATATGGGCACAGGTGAACAAAAGAAATGGGACACTTACAAGCTCCAACTGGTTCAGAGGAGGACCATGTGGACGGTGTCACCGGTCGGAAATCCAAGGGCGAGCTGCGTGATGGGGCTGTAGCCTCCGTGGAGTCCGCGCCGCACGGTGAGGCTGTCGCTTCCATGGAGTCTGGAAAAATGTGTCTATTAGACCCAGGCTGTTGTTTCCAACACAAGTCCTTCCTCACCATGGGCAGCGGTTGAAGGTTCTTCGGGCCGGAAGCTGGAGGCTGTAGCCTCCATGGGGTCTGCGCCGCACGGTGGGGTTGTCGGTCCCATGGAGTCTGGAAATATTTGCCTATTAGACGCAGGCTGTTGTTTCCAACACAAGTCCTTCCTCACCATGGGCAGCGGTTGAGGGTTCTTCGGGCCGGAAGCTGGAGGCTGCACCGCATGATGGGGCTGAAGCCTCCATGGGGTCTACGCTGCACGCTGGGGGTGTCACTTCCATGGAGTCTGGAAAAATTTGTCTATTAGACCCAGGCTGTTGCTTCCAACACAAGTCCTTCCTCACCATGGGCAGCGGTTGAGGGTTCTTTGGGCCGGAAGCTGGAGGCTGCACCGCATGATGGGGCTGAAGCCTCTATTGGGTCTACGCCGCACGGTGGGGGTGTCACTTCCATGGAGTCTGGAAATATTTGCCTATTAGACGCAGGCTGTTGTTTCCAACACAAGTCCTTCCTCACCATGGGCAGCGGTTGAGGGTTCTTTGGGCCGGAAGCTGGAGGCTGCACCGCATGATGGGGCTGAAGCCTCTATGGGGTCTACGCCGCACGGGGGGGGGGGGGGGGGGGAGGGGGGTCGCTTCCATGGAGTTTGGAAAAATTTGTCTATTAGACCGAGGCTGTTGTTTCCAACACAAGTCCTTCCTCACCATGGGCAGCGGTTGAGGGTTCTTCGGGCCGGAAGCTGGAGGCTGTAGCCTCCATGGGGTCTGCGCCGCACGGTGGGCTTGTCGCTTCCATAAAGTCTGGAAGAGTTTCGTCTATTAGAAGTGAGGTTGTGAAGCCGTAGAAGCAATATTGTGTTTAAATAAAGTTTTACACAAGTAATATACTTTTCGTATATGGATAGTTAAATAAATCTTTACCTTTAGCTCTCTCAGCATCTGAATATGTCGATGGGCGAACTGAAGGCACAGCGGTTTTCATTAGCTTTGTTCGCCCAGGGTCCATGAAGTCAGGCGCTGTGAAGTGACTGCTGCAGACGAAATACTTCGCATGCAGCTCACTGGACGATTTTCGCAGAAGGTCGTCTCTTTTGGCATACCTCAGCCATGCCTTTGACCTGGAAGATGTAGTGAACTTCATTATTCTTTATTTTTGTTAAAAATAAAATATTTGACCATAAAGGCCCGTTCACACTCTTGCAACCGAGTACGACCGAGAGAAACTTCTTAGGACCAGGCGCGCTGCTGCGGAGCTGGTCCTAAGAAGTCGTAAGAGGATTAAAAACCGGTCTTGTCTCTCTCGGTCGTACTCGGTTGCAAGAGTGTGAACGGCGCTTAATGGTTTAGATATTGCGGTTTCACATGGAGGTGATAAGCAAACTAATAGTGCTTCAGAAGGTTGTAGTTATTTAGTGGCTGCACACATACACAATTTGCTGACTGGTTAAAAGGTGCGCAATGCTATAAAAAGAAGTGCAACTTTTTTGGGAGTTTGGTAGTTTTATACCAGTGCTGACAATGGGCATCAGCTAGTTTTAGTGCCTTGCTCATTTATAGAAACATTAAAAAACTTAATCTCAATAAAAAACAAATAAAAAAAAACGAGTTGTGCTTTCCTTGCATGTCATGTTAATTCAGCACGTAGCAACGAATTTGTAATGCAGTCTGCCTTGCAGAGCTGGGAAGCTAGTCCACCACACTCCGGTTATCATGGAACGGAATGTTTTAAAACTAAATTTAGTACTAACAGAAGTAAAGTTTTGATTAAGTAAGTTTTGATTAAACATTCAGCTTTCTCTCCGGTTTTCATTAGAACTATGCGTCCAGTACGTTGTTAAAACAAAGGACAACCTGTCGTCTCGTGGAACTCGGAAGAACTTTGTTCCTGGCTTCTTGCGCGTTCTCCCATTGTTTCCGCACCAGGCTACGCAACAGTAGCTGCCGTAGCCAAACATCCTGGGGGCATCAGCTGGGAAACGAAAATAGCACAAGTCAATTTGAGATTACGCGAATTTGGTGCCTTCATTTCATAGCAATTCGGGAACCAAAATTGTTAAAGCGACAACAAAGAGTGGTGATAAAGAAAAGCCTTCACGGTATTGTCACCTTCCATTTCTTTGTATTTTCCTCGTGAGCGCGCTTTGCTTAGGATGGCCTCGCCATAAGCAAAGCGCGCATGAAGGCTACCTGTACCCCCTGCGGTACCTACCCTGCTTCATACATGGCGCCAGGTACAACGCTGTCATAGCTGCTGGCGCAAAAGCCACGCGCTAGCGTTACCAGCATTGACAGCGATGCACATGAGGTATGAAATTGAGTATGCCTTGAGTGCCTGAACTGGCGCTCTCGCTGCACGAGCGCACTCGTGCACGTGCAACTGCCGAGGCTTCATCCAGAGCAATTAGCTCGCGCTTTAGCCCGTGCATCCAACTATAGCCAAGAGCAAGCAAAATACGGTGTCAGTAAAACGACTCACCTTTCTAACAACGGAAGAATGTCGAGAAGCCCGCACGAGCCACTCAAGTGCAGCCCAACCGACCTTTCGAGCGACGTGACCGGAAAGCTACCGTCCGCCGAGCCGACGGCCCCAAAGCCATCCACTGAGCCGCAGCCAAAGCCGCAGCTGTACAAATTGTTTTTAAAAGTATTTGGAACTGCTATTAATTTTGAAATGTTAGGTTATAGAGTGGAGTTATTTATCAAGGGTGAAAATATGATAAATGTCTAAATTAGGTGTGTGACTGCAGTGCCACTGAACGGTCGTCGTAGTCCCTAGCTCGTGGGCCGCGAATCGGCTCGATTGTCCCCTCTTTTCGTTTACTGTGTTACTCTATGCACAGCTGCGTGCGCGTCTGCCGAGCGCGAGCTGATAGCGAGCTTGCAGGTCATTTGTAACGTGCATGCGAACACTCCCTCGGCCAGAAGCGCCGGCTAGCACGCGCTCCTGGCTTTGGGACGAGCGTTTCTCGAGCGCGCGCTCGTTCTGCCGAAGAACGCTTCAAAGCAGCCACCTCGAGCTCTCGTGCTTCTGGCATTGGCTGCGTTCTCTGCTTAGGAATGAACGGAGTATGAACAGCGCCCTCAAAAATGGCGTTAGTGCCAGCGTCCAGCGCCCAGCGGAGGGCTTTGCGGCTTTTCGCACAGCAGTGAGGCACTTTCACTCATGCATTTGACACTCCACGTGAACGTCTAACTTCATCGTATGCTATAGCAAAAGACACTCGACATGAGCATCTGTTTCATTATCTGCTACACAAACCACTGAAGCAGTCAATGGAGCAGACGATGTTGCAGACGATGTAGCAGACGATGTTGCTCGTCCGGGCTAGCTAGGGGGCGCTGAGGGGATCTACTAGTGATGACGTTTGGAGGAGGAAACGCGCAGGCCTTGTGTTCTAGGTGGTATTGCGCGCGCACTTTCGATATTTCTTTGAAAGCAAACCGAAACCAGAGCTCTGACCGAACCAAGGAGGTACCGCCATCTATCAATAGGGGCGTCAAACACACACCGCACCTCGACTTGGTCGTCTGCGTCGCCGCCCGCCGTTGACCCAGGCAGGTTTCTTCGCCTTATTTTTCACAGAAAGAGAACTACGCTTTGTAATTTTACAAGAAAAAACCGACCTGTGAAATACACCTTTGACAAAAAGTTTACATTGGTACGTGCAGGCGTCGATTTGTACGGTCCATTTTAGATCGAGCCTGGTGACTTGAACCACCTTATATATATACAGGGTGTTTTTTCTAAGCTTAACAGATTTATTTAAAAATTGTCGTGAAAGTTACACTTATGCCACTTGTGGAGGTGAGTTATACGGCCAGGGGGACACATTATAGGGGGCTAATCGTAACGATCAGTCGGCTAATTAATAAAAAATCGTTAATTAACTTTTTAATTAATGAAAATAGACATATGATTCCAATTAGAAACTTGCTCGGCATCATCGAAAACCACTGAATCAATCATTTTCAGAACGACTTTGAGCGGGTGAGAAGAGTAGTAGTGCACTAAAGTTACCACTCGTGGAGCAGGCACAAAGCTAGCGGTTGCGATAAGGCGCCCGCGCGATTTTTTTCGTCTCTTATTTAGCCCCAGCCTTGTACCTGCTCCACGAGTCGTAACTTTAGTACAATACTACGCTTCTCACGCGCCGAAAGTCTTTCTGAAAATGACTGATCTAGTGGTTTTCGATGACGCTGAGCAAGTTTATAATTGGAACCGTATGTTTATTTTCATTATTTAAAAAGTTAATTAACACATTTTTATTAATTAGACGACTGATCCTTACGATTAGCCCTCTATAATATGTCCCCCTGGCCGTATAACTCACCTCCACAAGCAGCATCAGTGTAACTTTCACGGCTTTTCTTAAACAAATCTGTTAAGCTTAAAAAAAAAAAAACCTATATATATATTTTTTTTTTTTTTGTATTTTAATTGGCCGGAACAAAGAAAGTCCTTGTTTTTCTGCGGAAGGGAATCAAAACAGGCTTAACTCGCGGAAGGACCCGGCGTTTCCGCTTGATTTGCTTTAATGGACACAAGCCATGCTCCTCAAAACCGTCCGCCAAGCGTGGCCGCTTCGCTCCGATAATCGCCACTTTGAAAGTTCTTCATTCAGCAAATTCGGGACGATGTAGCCACGTACTGAATATAATAGACTCCTTTCAAAACGTGTCCGCACTCGACCGTTCGATCGTGCAAACGACGAGGCTATCGACCGCTTTGTCTCCTTATTCATGCTCTTCCTCAGAAGGGAAGAAAAAATAACAAACGAAATGTTTAAAAGAAGCCGCGGGGCAATACCCACGCCTAAAACTTACTCCCACAATGCTTACTGTGATTTTGGCAATAGCTCCACCCTACACAATCTCTACGACTACGCTACAATCCGTTTTCGGCACGAAAACGGATCGCAGGGTAGTCGCTTCCACAAACCAGTATTTTCAGATGGCAGCGCCACGACGACAACGCATCCGAGCGTTGTCATCCTCCACATTATATTATGTTCCTTCTCCGGTTTTCGTGACTTTTACTTGCAACATTCATCACACATATCCCTACGTCTTGATCATAACCTAAAAAATAAGCCATCATTCGCGACGACTAATATATTTAAGAGCTTCCCACTGGCTCTTGCCATTAATAACTGGAATTCCCTTCCTCAATTAAAACTCTTTTCAGACCACAGAGAAAGTAGCCATTTTGAAACATCCATGCAAACGCTTTTTATTTACATAAATAACTTGCGTGTGGAGCAGTATGACACATCAAATTGTGGATAATTAGTTATTTTGTTCAAAAGAAACAGAGGTTAGTATATTGTGAGGTAATTTATTTTCAATATATACTACTTTAAAACACAGTGCACGTTCATAAGGCGTACAAATGCATAAAATTGCATAGCTATGTCAAATCAAGCGACAAATGAGAAAAATTTTGAGTATAGAAAATGTGCCGCACATCCTCGGCTAGTACTTCTGAATGTTCGTGTACTCTAACTGACGTTGTCTATTTTCCGTTCGTCGTAGAGTTAGCCTCCGTAACAGGGGTGCTTTTCAACGAAGGAATGCTTATATTGGTGAAACATAAATAGTGCTCCTCACATCATCAGCAGAATCCTTTCCTCGTGTTTTAGCTTGATTTTGTTATAGCCTCGATTTTTGTTCCCTTATATCTAGAGTTTCCGTGCCCCTAGTTGGGAACATAAAACGTGCGCGCTGGCAAAGGGCGACCTCGGAAGTTGTAGTGATGCTTACAGACAACCATGTGTTCAACAACGCCTCTAACAGAATTGGATGGGCCGCCAGAGCCCTTGTTGTCTCAAAAATATGCAACAATACGGTTGAATTATGTATATTATGCCATCCTTGCTATGATGACTGACACAAGCAATTAGCCATGTTAGACAAATGCAACCACCATTCTCAAGACTATTTGTGACAGCCCATCAGCTTGCGATAAGGCTTAAACCGACGATGAACTCGAAACTAGAGTTTGTCGGTTAGGCATGAGAGCGTGGAGCATAATTCTCCACACTAAATTCAATTTCTTTACGTTGCTTGAAAATTATCTTTCACCGGTGATCGATGGCTTATGGGCGCGGTCAAGAAAGAGTTAATTCTAAATGAAACCAATCACGATCAATCCAGAGATCTTTGCAAGGCAAACCTCCAAACTGTTCATTATTATTATGTTTAGTTACCACAACCTATTTTTCCATCTTGTTTTGTTTTCTTTTTCTTTTACAATTTTGTTGTCAATATTTGTATACCTCTTGTTCCTAATTAATCAGCTGTTTTTTTTTTTATTCACCAGCTGTTTAACATTGTCTTCTAGTCCCGCTCATGTAACGGACTTTGCATGACCCTAAGTTGACGCCGCCACGGGATGGTCCAATGTCTTAACTTTTTTAGCCATTCCTGATGCTAACGGTCAAGCTAGTTGGCGAAGATTTCCGTCCCTGACGAAAACCCAACCAGGGGAAGGTATGCCAGGAGATGCAGCGACCAATTTATCTTTGTTTAGCATGCAATAGATTAATCATTTCGCAGCCGAGTGGCGGCGTTAAGTTTCGGGGCACTGTACGTTTGAGGGATAATAATTGAATGAAATAAATGCATTACAAATTCTATACACATCGAAAAATCGAGACTTAGAAAACGAAGAGAAGAAACATGCGAAAAAGAACAAGAAAGGAGAGTTGATATGTTGTCTTACCGTATGACCTCTGTAACGAGAGGTTAGCTTTGGTTTGCCTATGACCTATTTTTTTTATTTGTTTATTAGTGGTGGAAGGACAGAGCGACAAACTAGCAAGCGACTGGCTTTGCTTGCTGCTTTGTGCCTCGACTGATTCTTCATTTCGGCAGGCATCTTTCTTCTAGACACATTATTTGAAGTAAACGTGTGTTGTTGTTATTGTTGTTGTTGCTGTGTTGTGGTTGTTTTTGTTGTTGTTGTTGTTCACTTACGAGGGTGGTCCGATAAGTACGTAGCCTACAAAAGAAAAACGAAAATTTTGGAAAAGTGGCGATTTATTTTTCAATATGGTCTCCTTTTAGTTCGATACACTTGACCCAGTGATGCTCCAACTTCTTTAACCCAACAGAAAAATATGTTTTCTCGAGGTCTGCCAAGTCGGCTTCCGTGGCGGCGATGACGTCCTCATTCGACTCAAATTTCTGCCCGGCGAGTGACTTTTTTAAGTTCGGATACAAAAAGAAGTCGCATGGCGCCAAATCTGAAGAATACGGTGGATCGGAAAGCAGTTCGTAGCCCAATCAGACCAATTTGGTGGTGGCAAGGGCGGAGGTGTGAGCCGCTGCGTTTTCATGGTGGAAGAGCACCTTTTTTTTCGCCAAATGGGGCCGTGGTCTCTGCGATTCGGTGTCGAATCAGTCCGATAATTCGGCATAGTACAGCCCTGTGACCATTTTGTTTTTCTCCAGGTAGTCGATGTAGATCACAAATTGTGAATCTCAGAAAACGGTGGCCATCACCTTTCCGGCCGATAGGACAGTCTTCGCCTTCTTCGGAGCACGTTCGCCGGGTTAAAGCGCGAAACACATGTACGACGAAACCGTCCGATCCGACGTCCGACCGCGCAATACGACGGTCGGAGGCGAGGGTTTTCGTAGCATCGGAGAGCGTTGAAAACCCTCGCCTCCGACCGTCGTATTGCGCGGTCGGACGTCGGATCGGACGGTTTCGTCGTACATGTGTTTCGCGCTTAAGTCCACTGTTTCGACTGTCCCTTGGTTTCTGGTGTGTACCAGGGAATGCATGTTTCGTCAACGGACACGAAACGACGCAGAGACTCCTTCGGATTGCGCTTAAAGGGATGCTACAACGAAATTTCGGCACTCATTTTTTGGTCCATATGTGTTCAAAGGAGCAGCATCATATCGAACATACCAATATCTTGTTAAAAAAAGTCACGAAAAGGAATTTTAAAACGAATTAAACGATTAGCAAAGAGCACCTGGTGGATGTCGCTAACGCCTCGCTTGTAATGCCCGTCTAGGAACCTTGACAGCTAGTGACGGAGGTTGTCTCGCCCCCGGCCACGACGAGGGAAGAGGGGCAGGAGGAACTCCCCTCTTCCCGTGAATGCCTTTTGTGTGTCGCAGAAGTCGCTATTGTCCCCCTACAAGATTATAGAAGATTAACCCGTCACTCAAAATTCGTACAAAAGCAGCCGTTTCGGTGGCTGAAACGACTAGGCCATCCTCTCGACGTCAGCCTCGCCGTAGCTTTGCTCGTCCTGAGACGACCTACGTCACGATGGTGTTGGATGTCACGTGGTCTCCGCTGGGCCTTCTCCGAGCGCTTGCCAGAGTGGGCCGTTTATAACGAAAAATACAGCCACCAGGCTCAAAATACAAACGTGCGATTGTCATTTACGGATATGATGGATCATATTCAACCTATTTTTTAACACGACGGGAATATTTCAAATTTCGTTGAAGTATCCCTTTAAACAGCGTCAAACACTGCTCTGAAGTGGTCTCACGGTTGCGCTTGTTGTCCGGAGTGAGCAAACGCGGCACCCATCGCGCCGACAGCTTTCTCATGCCCAAAAGTTTATACAGAATATGACCCACGCGGTCTATTGAGATGCCTACTGTCTCAGCTATCTCGCGCAACTTCAATCGGCGGTCTGCCAATACGAGATAGTAGATTTTTGTCACATTACCCTCCGTGGTAGCCGATTTCGAGGCACCTGGGCGTGACTCATTAAAAGCCGACGTGCGACCACATTGAAACTCATTAAACCAATTTTTGACGGTCGCCATCGAAGGAGAAGAGTCACCGTACACAGCATCCAAGCGCTCTTTGATTTCACTGCGCGATTTCCCTTCCAAAAACAAGAATCGAATCACCGACCGATATTGCTCATTTTTCATTTTTCTAAAATTCGCCGACACGCCCGCTTACACATCTGGTCAAAACAAAACTACCAGTTCGATTCGGTTGAAATTTCGATAGTAGCTGTCTGCGAGAATGTACTACACGATAGTAAAATTCTCTTGCGATAGTGGCGCCATCGGGTGGTGAGGCTAAGTACTTATCGGACCGCCTTCGTATATTCTTGTAATTGTAGATGATGTTTCGATTTCATGTTATATATGTTTGAATGGAAATGTGTGATAGCCCATCCGCAATGGAACTAACACGTCAACTCCACTATGTCAAAATAAACGACTAAAATGGAGACAGCACATGAATGCAGGGGGAAGTGGTTGCAGAGGCACAGATCGTGGATGGTGAGCACCGGCGGTTTTTTCAACTACTAACACTGAACACATTTTCGGAATACCCAATCTTTTCTCTTTCCGACGTTCTATTTAATAGGCCTTAACTCAAAATACCTATAGACATAACGGCAAAATAAAGTTATGCCAAATTCAAGATTCAAATTGTCGCGTGCTCTTCACCTACAATCCCGTCACGTCTTGTGTAACTTGTAAGACAAGCAGGCATTCTAACAAACAGGTTTGTGCTTTCTTTGTTCTCCTGTCGTGAGCTTACCTACCATTCATTTCATGCCGTAAAACATCTTGTAAACCGTGGGGAAAAAGCACATACCGCCCCCCCCCCCCCCCTTCTTATATTAGAACATGTGACGTCAAGTCTTCAGTTTTGCTAGTAAGGCCACTCATCCTCTCAGATCAAGCTGAAAACTTTAACAACTTGGCGAAAAATATTATTTTGACTTCTAATTTTGGGTACTAGTTCAGATATGCCTAATAATTCGTTGAATCAATTTGACGCAAATCAGTGACTGCACAGGTGTCGCTGAACTTAAAGGACACATGCAAAGGAAAAAAAATTTTTTTTTAAACGGCTTAGATGGAAAAAGGACGCCATAAAACGATTTTACAGCGAAGAAAAAAATTTTTAGAGCTATATTTACGGCGCAAAACGAATTTGTAGTTGGCGCCCGCGGGCACCGCGGAAAAGTGGTCTGTATTTATCACGTGACTGGTCTTTATTTATCACGTGGTGCTTGCGCTCTTTCGGAAGCTTCCTATGGCCTCTAAAAGTAACTTATTCATCTTTGTTTGAAGTATAACAAAAAACCAAGACGAATAAGTAACTTTTAGAGCCCAAAGGAAACTCCTGAAAAAGCGCAAGCAGACGTGATAGACCTGTGCGCCGGTCAGACGACGGCGGCGGCGCCCCGAAGCAGACGAACTTGTGCGGCGGCGGCGACGGCGGCGTGGAGAAACGCGTTGAAGCGGCGTTCGCACAACGCTCAGCGTGCGGCGGCGACGCAGCGCGGCGGCGCGCGGGCCTACCACGTGACCAGCGGCGGCTCCCGCGAGCGCCAACTACAAATTCGTATAGCGCCGTAAATATAGCTCTAAAAATTTTGTTTCTTCGTTGTAAAATCGTTTTATGACATCCTTTTTCCATCTAAACTGTCTAAAAAAAAATTTTTTTTTTTCCTTTGCATGTGTTTTTTAATTACCTTTAAAGGCAACTGAGAGGGCTAGGAAATCGCAGTTATACGACAAACCACGGCATTGTGTTCTGAGTCTGCTGTTTCAGTGCTCTACGGTCTTGTGTTCTCCCAATCAGGACAGAGATGGCCAGTCGTCGGCCAATGGCTGTCAATGGTCCTTGGCCAAGTGGCCAGACAGTGGCCAGCGACTGGCTGGTGACTGGCCTTTAACTGGCCATTGGCCAATGGCCACTGGCCATGAGCCATTGGCCAAGCATTGGCCAATGAATGGCCACTCTCTGGCTACTGACCAAAACACCATCACCAGACATTGGCCATTGCTTGGCCAAAATCCGTGCTGCTTGGGAGCTATGTCTGTTTTTTGCCCCGTATTTTTTATTCGCCTTTTTTACCACCTGTACTGCCTATCACTATTCATAAAATGTATCCTTTTTTTTATTCTCACGAAACACATTATTTTTTTTAATTTCTGGGCAACATGCAGCGTGTAGTGCATTGTCTTTTTGTAATTTTGTGTATAATGTATTCTTTATCCACCAGTATACAGTCTCCGGCAATATGAAAGACTCACTCGGAGCGCGTGGAGGAGGCGGTGGCTGGCGGGGGCGCTGCGAGCGCTCCGGTCAGTTCCACTCTGCTTTGAGGGGAGCACGCTCCCTCGGGGCTCAGCTAAAGCGAAACGCGCTTATCAGATTGTGCTGAGCCCCGAGTGAGCGTCCTCCCTTCCAAGCAGAATGGAATTGCCCGGAGCGCTCGCAGCGCCCCCGCCAGCCACCGCCTTAGCCACGCGCTCCCAGTGGGTCTTTCATATTGCCGGAGACTGTACGAGCACCAAGACCTCAGGGTTGTTCCTGGGCACTGTACAATAAAAACTGATTGATTGATTGAATATTATGATGAACATTTTTATTATTATAATTGTTTTACTTTTTTATTATCTTTTTTTATTATTACAAGAATTATTCGTAACAAGGTCATTCGAGTTTCACGGAGTGAGATATTTTTTTTTAGTGAAGAATTTCATGTCATCATGTCACAACCTGCCGGTTTTAAGCACCCATGGACTATTTAATTATATTATTATTTTTATTGATAGTATTATTATTATTATTATTATTATTATTATTATTATTATTATTATTATTATTATTATTATGACATTTACTCGGAAGGCACAGAATACATTTTTTTTTTTTTTGCATATAGTATTCATGGTGAACTGTCCCGGGTATGTGCTATGAAAGATCTGGGAGTTATGTTCGATCCTAGCCTGCGTTTCTCAAGTTGTAACACTCGTTATGCATGCCCCAGTTAGAAGGTGCCTCAGTTCTGTGGAACGGAATCTCTAAAACCAACTCATTGGAAATTGAACGTGTTCGGAAAAAGTTTATTTCCATCTTTAAACATCGCTACCTTATGAAGGATGTTTATTGTTCAAATTCTGACGCAACGTTAGAGCGTGTTGACTTGATGGGCCTGCACCGGCATCGGCGGAAGGCGGACCTATTGTTTTTGTTTAAAATGTTGCCTGGGTCGATTAATTCATCAAGCCTCTTGTCTGAAGTGTGCCTTAGGGTTCCAGTAGTGCCTACTCCGAATCAATCATCATTTTATATTTCCAGAAATTATAGTCTTTTAAGCTCAATTTTTAGACTGACTGGGTCTTGTAACCACCACTCTGAAAAACTCGATATTTTTAACTCGTGCTACAGGGCATTTGTCATTTCTATTGGAGGCCTGTCCGGCAGGTGAATAATGATTTTGATTCACTTTAAGATTGATTTCGGAGAGCACAGACATTGTTGAGTCTGTGCTTGTGCTGCTGCTTCGCATATCATTCGCTTTAAGTGTCTCTCAAACTTGTTTTTATATCACTGCGATTTCTCTTTCTTGTATACAAGACCTTGAAATTGTATTTTCTTATCATTCAGCTCAGTGTATGTCGTGAATGTTTATATTCAGTTATTCTATAGTGCATTCCTCTTCTGTATTTGTGTGTTTATGTACTCATTTCCATTCAGTGTGCCAGTACCAAGACCGCAAGGTGGTTTTTGGGCACTATAATAAACATTGATTGATTGATTGATTGATTATTATGATTTTGTTCTTGTTATTTTTACTGTCATTTTCCCTCTCTTATTAACTAGGGCCCTCGTAATGACCAGGCCAGTTAGTGCTTCCTTTTATGAAGCTCCTGTCATCGAGGCTGTCGACTTTGACAGTTACCAGCTCTGTTGCCACGACAGAAATTAGCATTACGGCGCCGACATTTCCTACAGATAAACTAGAAACTCGCTATCCGTTTCATATTGCCGCGCGGTCAGCTGACCAAGTAGGCAGCGCGCGCGTGGCCTAACGGTTATCGCGCTTGCCTCCCACGCAGAAGGCCAGGGTTCGATTCCTGGCCGCGACTACACATTTTTGTTGACAGTGTAATTTGATGTTCTAGTGAATTCGAGAACCGTCTTGCTGATTCGAGGTTAGAATGTTCCAGAGCCTTTTATACTGGGAGAGTTCGGCGGGTGGGAGGGGCTTACGGCCCGCTAGGTCTAGCGGAATAAGCGGGCGCCGCTTCCGCCATGATGTGCCTCCCGGCGAGTGGGTCTCCATTGACATGCGATGTATACGCGTGTAGGTTTTGCCGTTTGCGCTTTTGTTGGCGTTAGGAGAAAGTCGAAAAATCAAGCATTTTGTTACGTTAATCATACGTTAATCATAAACTTACCTCCCACAATCGAGACCTCGGCTTCCAGTTAGCCCTTCTTGGTTTCCCAGATCTTGTGCCTTGCGCGGTTTTCTTTTCCTTGCGGGAACCGGTACATCCTGAACCCCTTTTTCGCGTTGTTCGAGCACCCAACGGCACTGCAGCCCCCCATTTCTTTTTCATCTAACGTATGGCAGAGCGCAGCGCAGAACGATCATTTTCATCGTCGTCTCTCGCTCCATGGACTCTAGCGAGCCGACTGCCGGCTCGAGTCAGTAGGGCAAACGGGTTTTATCAGCCGCCACCAGCCTTACACCAAACAGGGGTGAAGCTTGCAATTTAAGGCTATAATTATAATGCAATTAAATGCAAAGGTGCAATCAAGCTAGACGGCAAGGCACATCATGGCGGATGCGCACAGTTGCCGGACTGTTTGATCAGTGCTGCCAGACTGGCGGCTGGATCAAAGAACCGCCGAACTCTCCTAGTATAAAAGGCTCTGGAATGTTCTACACACCGAAGCTTCTACGCCGAACGATCCAGAAAACCACGAGGGTACATAACGGATTCTGCAAAGCGAGCGGAGTCAGTTTTCGTCCCAGCGTTTGACTCTGCTGTTACGCCGACTTCGACGCCCGCGACGCTCTCTTATTATCTTTTGTACCATTTTATTTTTGGCACAAGTTCGCCACATTAAACGTTTATTTATTCCTGTTTATTTCTTGTTTATTAGTCACCACCCGTGACAATATCTACGAGCAGCAAGAATTCATAAAAAAGTAGAGCTGGGCGTTGATGAAATGTTTTAACCCGACTAATCGCCACCCTTTTATGGATTAATTATTCGATAAATCGGTCTCGTTTATTTTTACTTGTATAATTTTAAAAATTCAGAACTATTTTTTGCCTTTCTTGAATATGTAATAAACAGAGCAATATACAAATTTGAATAATATTGAGTCTCGATACGATTAAAGCATTTCAAAGGCACTCAAACTCACGTATTCGTACCTCAGCAGCATAAAGCAAAGAGGTTCGTCGATATTCTCCAACGAAAGCAACCTTCCTTAATTGCTCAGAAGAGTCTATGGAGCCCCAAATGGACATTTGAACGGTGTTTAATTATCCAGGACACGTGTAACCTTTCTTACTCGTCTGGAGTTATAAATCTGGCATCTACAGATTACTTTTTTCTAAACTTCGACCAAATTGTTTTTTTCTTTGTACAGGTGTACTCGTCCAGGTATGCGTGATGAAAGCGTTTAAATTTTACTTTAGTTTGGTTAGTCAACAGTTTACTGATTAACCATGTGAAATATTTAATCGCGCTTAAAGCAATACTCGATCACTCGGCAGGTTAATCCATCGATTGCCCAACCCTATAAAAAAGGTATACTAGAAAATAGTACTTATATTTCAGCAACATAAAATACAAAGTTTATACTGCCCTGGAGATTCACCGGATATGACAAACGCGATTCAGGCTTTGGCTAGCGATAATTTGTTTCTTCTGTTTTATTTACCTAGGCAGTTGAGTGACATTGACGCCACTGTTGCGTCCGCCAAGGCCTATCCTGCCGCTGCGCGTTTATTGCCTTGTTATTCTTATGTTACATTTTCCAAAAGACTGACTAACGTCATCAGCGTGCCATCCACGTGTTCTTTGGAAAAGCCGAGAGTTCCGTAAGCGACGCGGTCCAGAACTTTTATTGAAATAGTAACAAAGAAACAAAGTTGCGTTTGACCCTCTATAACCTTCAAGCTTGCAATCTGTGCAGGAAGAGCCGCCTCGGTGGCTCCGAGGCGAGAGCGCCGGCCTCCAGATCCCCACGTGGCGGGTTCGAATCCCGGCTGAGGTGCCCGCCATCTGACGGAGGCTTATTGCGGAGAAGCCGCCGTGTAACCGAGCTTTCGGTTGCATGTCAAAAGATCCCCAAGTGGTCGAAATTAATCCTCAGTCCTCCGCTGGGGCGTGCCAGCTGCCCGTCGTTAGTTTGGCAGGTAAAACCCCCAAATTTGATCGATGCAGGAAGTATTACGAAATCGAACCGCGTGTTTATCGGGTTAAGGTATGAAAATAGAAATATGCCATTTTAAACTATTTTTATTTTTTTGGTCAGTAGTGTACATTACCTCTCAGATCTTCAACTTTTGTTTCTCTACCCCCCACAGCGAGGTCTTCTGATATATCAGAAGACTTCGGGTTTGCGTCTTCTGATATTTTAAACCTAGGTAGTAACTAAGCTTAGGTGAGGCATATAGTTCAGTAGGTGCAAGGATGCTATACCAGATAGTAACAACGTAAAGAATGTATAATTGTCGAGGCTACTTCTCGGCGCATAGATAAATCACCCTTACAATCTGAGAGAGCTAAAGTCACACTCGAGGATTTCCTGTTGCTGTGCATGGCTTCGCTGACGCCACATCTGCATCCATTGTGGTGGCCATGCGGCCGAGCACGTACTTTCCGCAACATACATTATGCTCCACCGAATTTACTTATTTCTGAAAGGACAGGTAGGAGCGACCATCAGCATGATGGGGGGACGTTACGCGTCGATGCCATGCATAGGCACGTCTACAAATTAACTCCAACCAAACCCTCAAAAAGCGCCCCGACGTTTTGAAACACACTTGGTTTCGTCTACAGTGGGGACTACATCGTGACGCAGCAGCAGCATCTTTCTTACAGTCGCGGTATTTTGTTGTCTGACCTTGTCACGTGACTTAGACTGTGGGCCTGCACAGGCTGACGATATCGCACCCAGGTACCTGGTCATGTCTTTCGGTACTTTTTGCTGTTATAGAGGCTTTCCAGCTGCTAATGCGCGGACGTCGTGCTGGTCAGACAAATCCGTGACATCATTATATCGCATGAACACACCTTACCAGGATTGTTTACACCCTCTGTTGAGACACTGTGGGCGAGCCCGGCTTTTCCGAATCTGTAAGACAGGAAGTGCGCGCACTACATTGCGAAGAGGCACCACGATCACAAGGATTTAAACTAATGGCGGCGAAGAATGGTAAATGAATACTCGTGCGCAGCAGGGATATGGGATTTTTTACCAGGCTTCAATAATTTCGAATTGGAAGTATAAGTGCTAAAAGGCATTACCTTACTGTTTTGTTTTTAATCGCAGATTAGGTAATTGTGAAAATAAAAGTTTCGTCTAGGTGGCGCAAGCCGCCACCTCACTAAAATGATGCAAGCCCATTTCAACCATTTACCCAGTCACGGGGCCGGCGCATTCCATGAGCTCGAGCAAAAAATCCTGACCTTACAGCGAAAGTTCAAGTTATAGTTCATTATACTTGTCTCACTTTTGTCCTCCGAAAAATGTTGACTCTTGTCTGAAGTGAGTTGTTTTGTTTTTGTTTTTGTTTTGTTTTCAAGATACTTTAGTGATCATAGGGAGTGTGATCAAGTAAATAAAAAAATGAGTACGCCAAAAAAAGTGTTTCTGTACCCCTTATTTACGTAGCGGAACACGTACAATTACCTAAACGGTGCGTCGTCACGACAGAATAAACGTTTCCAAACGTTCAGGCACTAAACCTTGAAACTGGCACAAAGGCTCAGAATGAAAGTCAATGTCTCGATAAAAAAAAAATTAGCTTCTTTTTTCAACAACAACAAAAAAATATCAGCGAGTTTTATGTTTCAAACGATCAAGTTAAAGGCCTTCAGAACGAACCCCTTTATAAAATTCGGGAATTATGCCCGTGGCCATGCGTTTATCGAAGTGCGCTCTTTGGACGACCCTTTACAGGAGTTCATTCTGTTAAGGCCTTTAACGCGCCCGTCTGACAGCGGTGTTAGCTCCGGATGCGCCGAGCGCTAATCGCGTTTTGGATTGGCGCGTGGCAACGATGCAATTCGTGCTGCGTACGCAAACCGTCTGGATACGCTCTCCTAAAACTCGCTATTGGCTGCTCCCTGAAGCTCGCGGGAGGTTGGTTATTTTTAAATAGGGGGTTTTAGGGAATCATTTTTTCACATCCGATACGGTACGATGGACCCTCCGGTACATACTGCGCATGCGCACGACCGAAGAGTCGCATGTGCGCACCTCGTACTGGAGGGCCCATCGTGCGGTGTAGGATGTACAAACGCGGTTCCCTAAAACTCTCTTACCTCTTTCCGTCGGCTTTACTGTAATCACTAACAGATAATAGAAAAAAAAACCGGGTGTATCTTTTTATAATCGCTATAATCGGCACTTGGTTCTCGGGCTTGGGCGTTGATATTGGCTATTGTCGCAATCTAATTGGTCGCTAAGCAATAATTACATACACGGAACTCGCCCCACTCTGCGTTCCTGAAGCTCTCAGTGGCTGTGTTTAAATTTATGCGACTGAACGCCATCAAATCTCTCTGGGTTTTTCTTTTTTTTTGCTCTTGTCTATTTGATTACAGGGCTCAAATCTCGGTTCCATAAGCTACGGTGGTGTTCATGTACACATGTGTGTGTATATCGCGACTTTTCCCCATTTTTTTCTATCCCCCCTCATGTAATGCATCGCCAGATGGCTTTGAGGACAATAAATGAAGTGAAAATGAAATAACCAGTGACCATAGCGGGTATTTTATCCAGTGTTGAGGAAGATACTCGACAAAATATTTGAGATAAGTTGCTAAATACCTGCTTCAATGAGGTGTTTAAAAGACTACTCAGGTTACTTCCCAGCAGAACATCATGAGTACAGTACAAATTTCCAGAAATGTAAATCAATTACTTTCGAACATAATTTTATATTGGTACTTTCTATCGACTTCGGCGACACGAGTATTTATTTGTAATCGGCAGAGGCTGCCAAAACAAAATCGTAGAGTTATTCTATGCAGTCCCAGCACAAGAACTAGCCTCTCTGGTGTGGTATCCTGGCTGTGGATTTTATTAGTAGTACTTCCTGTTCTTTTATGCTAAGTTTCCTCGCTTCTTTCTCGTCATCTTTACTCAAGAATGAAAGCAGTCTGGTATCGGCACCGCAGCGTTCAGTCGCACATTCCCGACCTGCCGGGTCCACCGAGGACACCGTACCTGGTGCATGTTACAAGATAAGATATTTGACGCTCAAGATCACCTCTTGTGGTGGTTTTCTAATGCATACTTTGAGCAAAACGCTTTACTTAGCGCTATACTCAATATATCCGGAAGTAAAATCGAATTTTGAACACGCAAAAGAACGAGGTCGCCGTGCCTTCCTCGGGCAGGTTACTCAAACGCTGTCCGCGAGATGACGGAACATCAGAAAGCAAGGCACAAAGGGAGACAAAGACGCGGTTGTCGTTTTCTTTATTTCTTCGTGATGCCTCGCTCTGGAGCCCGTATAGCAGGGAGCATAACTTTCCGAGGACTCTTTGTTTGATTTTTTGAAAGGCCACTCTGTTTGTACCCTGTTTCCTGTCTGGTTGTTACAACATTCTACCCTACTGAAATTTCGGGTTATCTCCTGTCCCCACAGACAGTGCTCTCGATATGTCAGACTGGGGGAAAACCTGACATTCTTGCCGTAGCGCGAACAAACATTAAAAAGAAGACATCCACTCTTCATTTGGTTACCACTCCCATTTCATTCTGTTTCATGTTGTTTTTTTTTTTTTTGTTTTTTACTGTTGGCATTGATGAGGCAGCAAATTTGTTCCTGGCTTATTTTATGTTTTATGTTCGGTTGTTTTCGCTTTGAAGTTGCAGTCGATCAACTTCGCGCAAGGCAAAGGTGTGCTAACGGTCCATTTTAGAAAATCACCGGTTGAGAAAGTTCTGGTACGAAAATACGTGACCACGTGCTCAATTGAGCGTGGACACCCCTCCCTCGACTGCGTAAGAAAGCTCTGGCAGGCTCTATTGAACTGAGGTGACCTAGATTGGGCTCCACCGAAGTCTATTTTGTCCGTATTGTGGCATATCTTTTTTTCCCCAAGATAGCTTAGATCTCCCACGCTTGTCTAGCTCGCTTGCACCTTTGCATTTAATTGCATTATAATTGTCCCTCTTGTTCCCTTTCTCCAGGGATTATTTTCGTCGTCAATTTCCCGCCCTTTTTTCTAATCCGCGTATTGTTTCATCCTAAAAATCCTTAAAACCCCGTTTTCTGCAGGTGGTGCTAGTTATTGCTAAAACGGCCAATTCTTAAAGGGGCCCTCCGGAGCTTTCTGCGATCGTCTGTTTATGTTGTTATATTGTGTAGTAGGTGCAAGTTAATATGTATACAAAGTCTTAGATTACAAAACCGCTTATTAAGCAGATGGCAGAAGAAATATATCGGGACTATTTTCTCTTGGAAGACAATCCCCCATTCCCTGCCCATCGCTAAAACTTGACCAATGGAAATGCTGCGTCTCGCGGTGAATGCGAACGTTGTTATTGCAACACTTTTTAAGCTTCTTGTAAATTAGAGTTTGAGAAAAACATAAACTGATTGTGGTGCGGGAAACATAGTCCGCAATTATCGCTCCAAAACCAGCGAACTATGTTTTCTCCCCGCAAGCTTGTTGCTAGAGGGTGATGCGTCGGCGCGTCGGCTCGTCTGCTTCCCGGGGCGTCTGCAGGCGTGCGTTTGCGGGACACATGTTCCTTCTTCCCGTGGATCCCGACTCCGAAGCCAGCTTTGCGACCCTTCCACGTCAACGAGTCAAACTTTTCTTGTCATCTGTGGGATGCGACTGCGTATTGCAGTAGCAGCGCGACGGTGCGGTGCGACGAATGACGACTGCCGAGCACAAAGTCCGGGTTCCTTGACGACGGTCCGCGCGTGTTCGAGAGATTCCTCCGCGGGTCGGCGGTCGGCGGCGTTGGTGACGCGCAGTGACGCCGGGACCCTTCGCTTGCTATTGGCTGACGCGTAAAGAGATGCCCCTCCCGTTTTCCGGGGTCATCTCAGAAAGGGGGGCGTGCCGGGGACTTTGATAGCAGTTTTAGTAGGGAAATCCGCCGCGCATGACCGTAATTTTATAATTTTTAGGATCCTTAGGGCCTGCAGATTGAGTTACCGCCATAAATAGACCATCGCAGAACGCTCCAGAGGGCCCCTTTAAGCCTTTCTACCACTACGGTGGTTGAAAAAAAAAGTGAAAGCCGTTGACAACTCCCTGTAACACCAAATTAGAGCGCAGCTCTTGAGGAGGAGGAGGGAAGGGTACTGAGGGTCACGTGTTCTTGGGGGGGGGTGTCACGTGACATCTTGGGGCTCACGTGGCCTTGGGGGGTCACATGGACCCCCCTCCCCCCCCCCCCCCCCCGAGGTAACGTGACCTTGGTTGGGTTACGTGACCTCGGAGGAGGGGGATCCAAATTGGGGGGGTCACGTGACCCCCCCCCCCACCCCGATGTGACGTGACCCCTGTCAATTTCTTTATGGTAAAAAGAAAGGAAACTGAGAGGTCCGTCTGATTTTTGATATCAAAGAAATATATTTCCACCCCGTTGCTGTTCTACTTTCCGAATCCCCGTAAATAAAATAAGGAAACTTATTAGCGCATAAATAAAAGAAAAGGGCGTACATCCAAGGTTCGACTTGCCGAAGTTGGCACTGGTTTACGCTGGTGGTAGAAGCCGGTCTCGTTTGGCTCCAGCTGCCGGCGTACCGATGGTGACTAAAGTAAATGGTGACCAGTCAGCCGGTTGTTGAGATGGCTTTGCCGGTTCGCTCTTAAGCCAGGCTTGCCATTCAGAGTTGACGGTGAGGACAGGTCGGGAGACTCCTATGGATGACAACTTCGCCGGTGTACTCCGGAGCCAAGCTTTTCCGAATGCCTCCGCTCTCCGCCCTGAATCCCCTCGTTCTCTTCCACTTCTTTTTCTTCCCCTTTGCTTCGTTAGTCTCCTCTCATTTTCTTCCTCTTTATATCGCTGTATTGATGACATCATTACACCCCCCACGTGACCTCGGGGGGGGGGGGGGGGGGGGTGACGCGACCTGGGGAGTTACGTGACCCCCCTGAAAAATTTTTCCGCTAGATTTAGCGCGGAAATTTACTCATAATGCACCGCGCGGTCACGCCGACAGCGACGGCGACGGCGGCGCCGCTCAAGCCGGAAACGGGCACCTAAGAGCTGCGCTCTAAAAAATTATGAGCCATTCACTCTGTGAATGGCAATAACCAGCGAAGCTGTTTAGCACACGAAGCAGACGTAACACAGATTTTTGAACAAAGGTACGAACACATGTATTGTCTTGATCGGTGGTCATCGTGACGAAGGGATACGCACACACATTTCATGTTGTCGTGATCGGTGGTCATTATTTGTCTTGATCGGTGGGTCATTTTTTGTCTTGATCGGTAGATCCGCCGGTTGTGATGGTGGTGACGATGTCCTTCTTGTCGCTGTGGTACACACTGATCGGTTCGGGTACAACCGTGGACACGTTTTAGCCAGAGTCATTTCTATGCAGGACAGGTGGTGAGTGCCACTGAGTGGTAGGATTTGCACAATTTGTGTGGCACATGAAACTAAAGCACACCACCACAAATTGAGTAAACCACTTTTTGTCCGTTGTTGAGATTTTGCCGCACGTGCCGATATCTGCAGCAGTAACTGTTCTAAAGAAAAAGCCTAAAACAAATGGCATCTTGCACGCGCGTTGGTCAACGCTTTATTTTGGTAAGACATATGAAAAGCGCAAAAAAGGCAAGGACAAGAAGTATACAGGACAGGCGCTAACCTTCAACTAGTTTTATTCATATTGTATTTTTTGCGCTGTTTATGTTTTACTAAAATGAACCAAGTAGCCCAACATCGTACCTGACTAAGCTTTATTTTGGTTATTTACTTTGAATCTTTTATACGCGAAAGGCGTGCACGTGCGGCGAGTGCGGCGTGCGACTTTAGAGTTTTTCGTCACGCACAAGAAAAATGCAAGGAGGTAAACATAAACAGAAGCTGTATGTTTATGAAGCAGTATAAAATTAAAGACGTTTACAGCTCTCTGTAAAGCCGAATTAGAGCGCAGCTCTTGAGGAGGAGGAGGGGAGGGTACTGAGCGGAGAGTATGACCCTCCTCCTCCTCTTCTCCTCCTCCTCGGGTCCCCTCCTATTTAGCGAGAAATTTTTTCTAAATTTACCGCTAAATTTAGCTGGGAAATTCTTCCAAAAAATTATGGGTGGAATTTCTTCAGCTAAGAGAAATTATTGCTATATTTAGCGGGGAATTTTTTTTTTGCTTAATATAGAGGGGAATTTTTTCCGCTAACTTTAGGGGGGGGGGGATTTTTTCGTTAATCTTAGCGGACAATATTTTCCGCCCAATTCAGCGGTAACATTATTTCTGCTAAATCTAGCGTCGAGATTATTCCGCAAAATTTAGCGGGACATTTTTCGTAAATTTCAGCGGGCAAGTTTTTTTATAAATTTAGCTGAAAAAGTTTCCCGCTAAATCTAGCCGGTAGTTTTTTCCACTAATTTTAGCGGGAATACTTTCCCCGCTAAATTTGCCCCAAGAAATTCCCTTTTAAATTTAGCAGAAACAATTGACCGCTACAGTTTGCGGGAAAAAAATGTCACGCTAAATTTAACGAAAAATTGCCCGCTAAAATTAGCGGAAATGTTCCGCCGCTAAATTTGGCAGGAAATTTCCACACTAAATTTAACGGGAAACGTTTCCCGCCAATTTTGGTGGGGAAATATTGCCGCTAAATTAAGGCGCCCTGTGACGTCACGAGGGTGATGTCATGACGTTACTCGTGAACTTCGTGACGTCACACGTGATGTCACGTGGGACGTCATTATGGGAAACCTCCCATAATGCAAAGTGGTTAAGCCGATGGCGACGGCGACGCCGCTCAAGCCGGAAACGGGCACCTAAAAGCTGGGCTCGAAAAGAAACTCTTTTCGGGGCCAAACTGCCGCTCGCGGTGGACGACAGGGATTGAGAAATTAAGTTCATTAGTCAATTTTACTTGATATTTAATAGATTAGTTCCTTTTAGAGCGGAGCTCTTAGGCTCCCGTTTCTGGGTTGAGCAGCATCGCCGTCTGCATAACCGCGCGTTGCATTATGGGTCGTTTACCCGCTAAAGTTAGCGGGGAAATGTTAACGGTAAGTTTAGCGGGAAAATATTTCTGCAGAATTTAGTGGGGAAAAATTCCCGCTAAATTTATCAGGGAAATTTTTTCTCTTCTTTTAGCGGGAAGATTTTTGCGCTAAAATTTAGTGGGGAAATTTTCTCGCTAAGTTTAGCAGAAGAAATTGTCCGCTAAGCTTAGCGGAAATATTTCCCCGCTGAATTTAGGAAAAAGATTTCTCCTCTACATTTAGCGGGATAATTTCCCCACTAAATTTAGCAGAACAATTTCCCCGCTAAACTTGGCGAAAACATTTCCCTGCTAAATATAGCGGGGAAATTGACGTCACGTGACATCAACACTAATTCAGCTTCCCCACTAAACATACAGGGAAAGGTTTCGCTAAATTTCCTGCCAGATTTAGCGGGATGATTTTCGCTAAATATCCCGCTGAATTTAGCAACAATATTCACCGCTAAATTTACCTAGAATATTCACCGCTAAATTTAACGGGTTAAGTTTCCTCGCTAAATTTTGCGGGTTAAGTTTCCGCGCTAAATTCAGTGGGGTAATTGTTCCTTGAAATTTAGCGAAAAAATATCCACACTGAATTTTACGAAAAAAGTTCCACGTTGAATTTAGCAGAAAATTTCCCTGCAAAACTTAGCGGATATTCTTCCCCGCTAAACTTAGCGAAATTAAAGTGCAGCTTTTAGGCGCCCGTTTCCTGGTTGAGCGACGTCCCCATCGGCGTAACCACGTGTTGCATTATGGGACGTTTCCCCACAATAGTTAGCGGCGAAATGTTTTGTTTTAAATTTAGGGGGGGGGGGGGGGGGGGGTCGCATTTTTTTGCTAAATATACAGGGGTAACTTTTCCGCTAATTTTAGCGGGGAAATTTTTTCCCTAACATTTAGCAGGTAAATGTTGCCGCTAAATTTACCAGAAATATTTCTCCGCTAAATTTGGCGGGGAAATTGACGTCACGTTACATAACAGGACTTCATGTTTACCGCTAAATTTAGAGGATAATTTTTTGCTAAATTTCCCCTATAAATTTAGTGAGAAAATTTTCCGCTAAATTTGTCGGTAACAATTTCTGCTAAATTTAGCGGTATAATTTCCGCCATATATCGCGCTAAATTTATCAGAATTATTTCCCCGCAAAATTTAGGGGGAACATTTTTTGCTAAATTTAGTAGAAATATTTTCACACTAAATTTATCAAAAAAATTTCCCCGCTAAATTTCGCTGAAAAGTTCCCCGCTACACTTAGCGGAAACGTTTCCCCGCTGAATTTAGCGGAAAAACTTCCCCGCTAAAATTTGCGGCAAAATTTCGGCGCAAAATTTAGCGGGAAACTTAACGAAAATATCTCGCGTAATGGGAGGGGAGCATTAGAGGGGAAAGGGACGGTAAGGAGGGAGGAACATATCCTCCCCTTTTTACCCTCTCTTCATCCTCCTCAAGAGCCGCGGTCTAATTCGGCCTTAGAGAGAATCGCAAACGCGTTTCATTTTTTGTTGTCTTCTGCAATCCTTGTTCTTCGACGTAGCTGGCAGCTTGATCGGGAATATAGTTAATTTTTTCTCCTCAACAACCCAATTCGTAGAATTTATAAAATCCTTTCCTGAAATACCAGACGGGAGGGCGTGGAAACCCGAACTTTATTTTTTATTTTTTATTATCACTCCGAATCCAATGAGCTTCCAGCCTCATATGATAAGAACGCTGACGAACGAATCACAAAATAACGAAGCTTAAAAAATAATCAGTCCATCCAACCCCGCGTTTCACGAGCTGTCTGGAGCTGTGGCACTGTTTTCATTCGCAAACCGCCAAGTTGTAAGGAACCGCCGCGGCGTCTCTTCTGCCGACAAAAGAACGTAACGTCTCAGGGTTTTAGGTGCTGTTATGCTCGGAAGAGCAAACTTGCAGGGAGACTGTGATAAGCCGGAGTGCCACGAAGGGGTAACGTTCGCCGCCGACAACCAGTATTCAAGCGACAGGGTGTGTGTGTGTGTGGGGGGGGGGGGGGGGGGGGGGGGAGGCGTTTTTTAGTCTTAGCGTGGTTGTAAAATGGTGCCAGCAATCCTGAGTGCGCGCAAAGCGCCGCGATTTCCTGGCCGTCGAGGATGCCTTGTGAAGCGAAGCAAACATATAAAGTTCGTGTTATCTCCTGTATCGCATAAACAGCTTCTATTTTCGAATGGTTGGACGAACGTAACATTGCTGCCGGACGCTGTGGATTTATCTTGTTTAGTTTAACTTTGTGATCGTGATCGCTCGTTTTATTTACTTTTTTTTCGCTTTCCCCTCTTATCTTAAGATAGTGAGCAAAGTTTGTCTCCCATTCTGCCCGAAATAGCGGTTAGAGGTTGAAATGTCGCACTAACGTTTCGCCACGGGGATTGCTCGCGCGATAAATAGCTCTATAGCGCAGAGAAAATGTTGAAGTAACGCTAAGATCTGGGTAGCGTCTGTGAATGCAGTGAAACTAGGAAAGCTGCCTAAAAACTTAGTGCCCATAGACGGCGGGAGGTTTTTGTGTTTAATTTGTTTCAACATGAAAATGGAAAGATAGCAAACCGCGTATGGTATTCACATAAGGAGATCACGTTTAAAAAACCTTTCAACCTTGCATAGCCGGGATACCGATTATAGTACATCACCACCGAATAAAAGTTAAAAAAAGCTAATGTACAAACCTAGAGCAGTATGGTGTCATAACATATCTTAAGCAGTTTCTCACTCTATTTTCCTGGCTGTTTCTAGCACCCTCAGTCATAAAGCTTAATCGGTATTCTGCTCCACGAATTCCCGAACAACTTTCTCTCAAAGGACCCTATGAGCTAATTTTATCTATATGATGATGCAGCGATCATATTTGGCTATTAAGCACCTTGAAAACCAAGCTGAAATTATTGCGAGTTTGGCGTGCCAAGGTGGTTTCATCCTGTCATTTTATTGATTTCGTCTTTTGAATTTCTAACTAGCGCGTGTTATTGGTCATATGATTTAGATTGTAGTACAAAATACTTGCGCAATAGATATAAAGTGAAAGCTATACATCTCTCCCAGAATTTCCACTTCTGAAAATGAACTTATGATTATCAGTTTCTCATCAGAAAAATTGAACGTGGCGGTATAGTCAAGACTTGAGTGGCCGTCGCCACTCTGTTTATGTTCTTAACAGCTAATGTATTCTAGCCATTTTAAGACCCAATCTGCCACGTGTTTCACTTTTGGGTAACTTATTTGCTCCTTCTATTTGCAAATCACATTGTTTCGTTTGTTGGTAATATGAAGTTTCATAGGATTGCCAATAACGTAAAGCGTCTTTTTAATCGTGAAGTCGGTATCTCATTGTTTTTGGCCACAAGTGGCAATCAACCGTGTTTCAAAATTGTGCGCTAAAACTTTATTCTAAAATCCCAGAAAGTTAACAGCATTGAGTTTTATATAAATGATCCCATCAGTCGCTTAACTTAGTCTGTAAAGGTTTCCAATGCCTTCTGTATATCTCTAACGAATCTTGGTTTTTTAATTGAATTTTCACTTCATTTTTACCGGATGATCTTTAAACGCGAATTGAATTTTTTGACCGCGTGTTCCCTGCTACGTAGATGCCTTTTCCGTTATGTAAATCTTGAAATCGGCGAGCATTAGATTACAGTATAATTGCCGCAATTCCGAAAATAAACTAAAAGATGTTAATTCACTTTTTTTTTATTTCAGAACTTGGTGAGTCATACTTCAAATACAGTATTAACGGTGTTTACTGGACACTTTGCATTTGATAGCGTATCTCATCAAAAGTTACAGTACAAGCTAGATAAGATACTTAAAAACACCCTGTTAGTTAAATGGATTTCGGCGTACCTTTCTAATAGACAGCAATTTGTAATGTTTAACAAATATTGTTCTAACAAACTTTCCATTGACTCTGGCGTTTCCCAAGGGTCTGTTCTTGGACCACTCCTTTTTTTAATATTTATTAATGACATCGTGCAAGACATTCCGGTTAAAATTAAACTATATGCTGATGATTGTGTAATTTACTCCGAAATAGATGGTATTGCAGATCAGTTGTTGATAAGCAGTGCTTTTGAAAAAGTTGCTGCTTGCTGTGATGCATGGCAGATCTGTATTCACTATGACAAAACTGTCTTTATGTCAATCACTAACAAAAAACTACCATTAAAGTTCAATTACTTTGTTAATAATACATTTCTTTCTGAGGTAGCACACTATAAATACCGAGGTCTGTGGATTTCAAATAACCTTACTTGGACGCAGCACATTGATTCCGTAAGAGCTAACGCAATTCGTAAGTTGTTCTTTCTCAAGAGAGCTTTGAAACCTGCTCCCCCTCCTGTTCGCCTTCTAGCATATAAATCAATTGTTCAGCCAACGTTAGATTACGCTGCTATTTTTTGGGACCCTTTCACCACGACTAATATTAATAAAATTGATAGCGTACAGAAAAAGGCCGCAAGCTTTATATGCAGGGTGTCACAAAAGAAAATTTACACGGTCTTTTTTACCGCAAAAATAAACTAGGCATCGCCAAACGCTCATTCTCCGCCCAAAGGTAGAGCTAGAGGTCACAACCAGATGCCAAAGTTTCAGCCCGAACCGATAATTTAATCAAAGTTATAAGTGATTTCCTGAAAATTTCAATGGGAAAATGGAGCCCATTTTTGCTCGTTTTCGGTTTCTGGTGCCATAGAGCCCGATGTGTTTGAAAACTCCGTCGGCCACCATTTTCCCATTGAAAGTTTCAGAAAATCACTTATAACTTTTGATTAAGTTATCGGATCGGGCTGAAACTTTGGCATCTGGTTGTGACCTCTACCGCTACCTTTGGGAGGAGAATGAGCGTTTGGCGATGTCTAGTTTATTTTTGCGGTAAAAAAGACCGTGTAAATTTTCTTTTGTGACACCCTGTACAACAGCTTTGGACGTACTTCTGTAACCGAGCTTTTATCAAGGGCAAACCTACCACCATTAACACAAAGAAATCGTCATTCTCGTCTCAAGGTTCTGCTTCAATTAATTAAAGGTCCTTATAAAATTTATGTATCTCAACTAGTTTCCTTTTCTTCTGGATATACGACCAGACAGAGGCATGACTTAACTATAACTCCTTTCCGCGCACACAATAATTGCTTCAAATATTCTTTTTTGCCTAGAACAATAATCGATTAGAATAACCTTACTAATGATGTAGTTTTGCAGCGATCATTGATATTATTTGCCTCCCACCTTAGTTAACATTCTTTTGTCTCGTGTGTTATTTTTTATTTCTTTATGTTACATTTTGTATTTTTGTCCTTTTGTGACAGCTATGTATCTGTACTTTCACATTTAAACTCACCCTGCTAAAATCTCTGCTAGGGGATTGCAGTATTGATAAATAAAATAAATAAATAAAAATTAAAAAAAAATGGCTGTGAAACAACTATTTAGGATTCTTCGGCTTGTCTAAATTTTGTACCCGAGAAAGCTTTTAGCTACCCTCTAAAAGGATCTTTTTAAAAGAACCTACAATGGGTTCTTTTAAGCTTCTTTTTTTATGCGAAAGACTTCTTCATCGCCCAGTTGCCTCTCTAGTGCTCCAGAAGGCGATAGTGCTTTAGGTGAAACCGTTCTTCACGTGCTGTAAGAGTTCTTGGAATTTCGAAGAGCCTTTCAAGAACTGTTGTTTTCAAGCGTAGACGCTAAAGCAATTTTAAAATGTTTGCAAAAAGGCAACGGTTTTAATATCTTCATTGAAGAATCGTACCGGTTTTTTGGCCGATTTCAAGATTGGGACCAAAAGAGCGCTTCAAGCTTATCCGCAATGACGTTTAAAAGAATGACGGAGTTATTTCAATGTCATCGTCATTATCTTATCAACTCGTCCGTCCTTCGTGGGTGCTCCGGTGGCATATTACCCAGATAGGGACAATAACCACTACGTCAACCTTCTAAGCGTCAGTCAAAGAAGGCCTTGTGGAGCTCTATTTCAACCCAATCTCAAAATTGAACCACCCCTCCCCCCCCCCCCCCAAAAAAAAGAGCGCGCTGTTAAAGGTAATTTTCTTTTCGCAAATTATTTAGATTTGTCTAACCCTTAATGATAATTTTTGTCAATAGTGCAATTTTAATATGACCCATCATATCATCTCCTTGAAGGTAATTGACCGATTTAGGTAATTAGTGCATTAATCGTGGCTGTTAGTTTTCCATCTAATGTTTGCTGAGTCCCATAAACGCACAGTGAAGACTGCATTTACTTAATCGTCATCATTTTTACTTTGTAAAAAATCAGCTGGAAAAAAAATCGTCAACCTTAAATTCAGCGTTTGACAATTATGTTGCCAGTTTTTGATGTGTTCTGGGTACTATACTTGTTAAAGTTTAGCTAGATTACGACCATTATTTGACTCGCTTCTTGAACGCTTTCTCTACACAAACGTATTTTGCAAGGCATGCCCGAAACAGAGTGCAATATATTTTTTTTTTATTTTAAAATGAGTCATAGTGAAACTTGCACAAATGAAGGCATTGGAACTTATGTAATTTGGTGTGTTATACAAGAGTCTACAAAATTATTTCATACGTCACTTTCTTTAAGGAAGTGCGAAGTGAACAAGCATTATATTTTAGCATTCTTTATGTTACAACGAAGGTGTATAAAGCATACTCGATCTTTCTTTGTTAGAGTTCCTTCTTTTAAATCATTCCGTTATGCATTACCAGAACAAACATGGTCAAAATTCTCTGAAGATTTTACATAACCTCGCAGTCACCGATGACTTTCAAAACTTTATGTGTTAGCATTTAAGTATATTGCCCTATCCTTAGTCGAAATAGAGTTTATTATATCGGCTCTCCTTTTACCTAATTGCGGGGGCTTTAGATTATTTTCTTTGACGAGGGCCATTTCGTTCTCGTGCGGCAGGCTATCAGAATATCGCAACTGCTCTGGAATTTTCCGGACCCACGAGTTAGGAAACAAAAATGCGCGAATTGTACGTTGTTAAAGAAGGAGTCTAGAATAAGATCCGCTTTCACAAGTATCTAAGTGTCCCCCTACAAAGAAAAAATAACGTACTCTTAGACTCACGCTACATAAAACGAAGGCTTAGATCAGCATTAGAATTGCTACAAAACATCACATGACTCCGCTCTATGAGAAGTTCTTGACATTATAAATATAGGGTTAAGTTTTTTTGTTTGTTTTTTTACCCTTATTTGGCAAGATTTGTACACTACAGCTTACGAAACGATGGCGTGCTAAGTGTGGGAAAAGTGTTTGAAATTGACGGCGTAGACTTTAGGCACGTATCGTCAGAATGATAAACACACTTTATGAATCCTCGAGCTTTAGGAAACTTCAATGCCTCGCATTGAATCTCCGGGCCTTTGTTTTAAACCTCGGTGGCCAGGTCGCCCGGTCGGGCCGTATCTTGGTTCACGTTTCGGTAGACACTAGCACGTCGGTTTTCCTCCTTACCTTTGTCGCGGGATGAAATTGCATTTTCTTGGAGTAGCAAATAACTGGACAGCGTAAAACAATGTGCTTTTTTTATTGATTTTAGCAAACAATAGTCCCTGCTAAAGAAACGCAAAGCGTCCCTTATTACGTTCACGCCACTTGCTTCGTTGTACGTTCTTCGGCGCTCGCTAATATGCCGCAATCTGGTTCTCTATGGATTTACGGAACTCGCCAGGCCTTGGATTGTTTTTTTGTGTTTTTTTAACCATGACAGTTACCGACGGCTAGAGAATCGCCGAACGTGACATTATAAGGTACGCTAATTGCTTTGTGATTCACTCTTCCACATACGTTCTTATCGAAGAACGCCACAAGTACATGCATTCCAAGCAGTACAGATTTTGGCCTATCATTGGCAAATGGCTGGCGATGGTCTTTTGGCCAATGGCTAAAAAGTGGCCACTCATGGACCAACGCTTGGTTAATGGCTGCTGGCCAGTGTCCATTGGCCAATGGCCAGAGAAAGGCCAGTCATCGGCCACTGACTGGCCACTGTCTCGCCACTTCACAAAGGACCATTGCCCGCCATTGGCCAATGATTGGCCAACCCTGTGCGGCTTGGGTGGGTCGCGCAGCGATAATACTAAGCTCAATACACACCGCTCCATATGTTCCTTAAAGGGGCTCTGCAAGCACTTTTTTACTGGTTTTTAATTTGCACCAAACCTGAGCACACTGACCGTAGTAACTTGATGTAATTTTTCTTTTCTCGAATTTCGCCTTATTTTAAAAGTAATAGGCAAATCAAGATTACAAAAACAAGCAAAAAATAACCTCCCTTGTGACGTCCTTGGTTGCTTGAGCGGCCGTGAACTAGAGGAGGGATAGTGAGCTTAGTGAGCGCTCACGGCTGCCGCACTCCGTGTTGACGGCGCGAGAGGGCGCCACTAAAGCGTATTCTGGATAGGCTGTATACAGCGGGCAGCCAGAGCGGCTCTCATTGCATTTGCTGCGCGATTAAACACTAATTCGGCATGACGCTTCATTGGCCACAAATGACAGGAAACACGGGGTAAAGATCAGTTCAGAATGGGAGTCACTTCGCGAAATGGCCAAAACGCAAGACAAGGCTACTCGCTAAAGGCCTTCGGAACGCTCGGAGCCGGTCTGATCCTCCAGTCCATAAACGACCGGAGCGCCGCCGCGTACATCCGGGACTCTTCCGTGTCCAGCGCCTGATCCCACTACTCTTCTCTAGTATGCGCCGCCTTTTCCACCGCTTGGTGGCGAGTATGTCGACAGGTCATCTCTTGTTTCCGCACTTTATAAACTGCATTTGTTTCTTTTCTGATCTAAAATACTGAACAAAAACTACTTTTATAAATAATTGAAACAATTCGCACCACTTATATTTTGTATTTCGACTAAAAAGAAGCTATTAGCGGCTCTGACCAGTAGTAAGCCCAGGACCTAAGACGTCACATTTCGCGCGCTTTCGGTACCGCGGGTCGCCCCCGTCGGTGGAGGAGGTTTCCGCGTCGTCCGGTTAAAATATGACGCACTGATATTTAGTTACTCTCTCCGTGCCCGCTGGCTTGCCCAAACCCCAAGAGACGTGGAAACCGCAAAAAAAGGTAGACGCTTAAATATGATTGCAGGGCCCCTTTAAGGTGTCGATGACCCTCAGAGACTCGCTATGCTTGAAGGGAAAAGAATCGCCCAGATTTTAAACCAAGTTTCTCTTAAAATATCAATATATATATATATATATATATATATATATATATATATATATATATATATATATATATATATATATATATATATATAAGCTCCTCCCGAGAAACTCCTACTCTATGGCACGAAGCCAATGCGGTTACTAGGAAGGGTAGTAAATGCATAAATCGCTAAAACGGAACGAAACTCACAAATTCCCCCGATGAGAGTCTAACTCAGGACCCGGAACTTGTGAGGCCGACGCTCGAACAATTTTCCAACGCCATTTTTTTTGTTTTTCGTTATTGCAAAGGGCTGATTGGGAAAGCCAATTTATGTTAAAAATGCACTGGAGGATTTTTTCAGGGTGCGTAAAACGGTGGTCATTTCAAGAAGTAATTGACACATGCCGAGCTGCTTGGGATTGTCCTCCCGGGTGGAAAAACAACTTCCCACTTTATTAATTATGAAACAAAAAAGCACTTCTTCTGCATTGACGTCGCAGCGCCTGACTGCAATGCGTGATCGCGGTATGATAAAAGTAAATAAAGTGTCACATGGGAAACAGCCAAAATTTGTCAGGTTCAAAAAACAAATACCAGCTAGACAAATGCTCAATTGCGTTCTCAAAGTGCTCTAAAAAACGACCCCCCCACCCCCCCATCAAAATATAAATAAATAGTTCTCTTAGACAAAATATGAATACCTGTTCCATGGTCTTCGGTTGTTTGCATAAGAGACACTCAGTCGAAAATGGCACCAGCAGTATCTTTTTTTCTAAGCAACACCTTGACGAGCGAAGCATTTGTGTGTAATTTGAAGAATGACTTTACGAAGGGAGGAATACACAAACGCTAAACTCGCTTTAGCACATCTTCACGACTTTGGCAAACGACTGTTCGACACAGTGGTATTGAAAAAATACCAATCAACAAGTCGCAAGAGGTTTTTTTTTTTTTTTTTTATTCGTCCCATGGAGGTACTAAAAATATACCATACCCAGAAGACAAAAATGCTGCCCCTCCACAACCTCTTTTTGAAAACCAAAGAGATTTCCTGACTGAGGACGAACGAAACACGGCAGATGAGCTAAAAGTATTGTCCTTATAAAGGCGCGTAAGCAAGGATGCCCTTGATCGCGTAGAAATACGAAGCGTGAAAACAACCGCCTCACAAACAAATCCGTGAGCCCCAAACCCCGATTACGCACACAATGAAATAGATTAGCTCGCCTAATCGGCTCACACTCTACCTTCAGATTAATTTAGCAGACACTCGGTGGAACTTGCTTTAGTGGAGAAACGTGTGAAGGGGCAATTAATAAATGTGTTAACATTTCGTTCGGCCACCGACAACGCCAAACGTGCAAGTGATTCCAGGGGGTAGCTCCAACCATAGCCTCCACCATACTGACAAAGCCTGGCAGATCCCCCCAGAAGCGGCCGCCGAAGTTGAAAAGGTAGAGCGGCAGACAACAAATGGGAGGAGAGCCACGTGACGGGCGCCCCGCTGCGGCGAGATGCCGAAACACACTTTTCCCCAGCGATAGAATGACCTCTCGTGCTCCTGGCATTCCTCGCGCTACCGCTCCCTTTCTTCACGAAATTGAAAACCATGTTTCGGGTCCTTGCCACTGCAAACGCTGTGCGCTGACAACCAGGTTTCCCGAGAAATGCTCTGTGCTACCAGATCCTCACGCTCCAAATCTGCGGCCGGGCACTCTATGGCTCAATCTTCTAACTGCCTGGCTTTGTGAGTATAGAGGAGGCTATGGTCACACATCCGTATTGTAACTGACCACCACGCACTTTGTTGGCTGGTTTTATCTAATATCCGATATCCAGTAGATATTGAATGTCTGCTTTTGAACAAGGCCGAGCGCTATAGACCGCGCGCCGTAACGCGGGCGGTCCCAGGCGCTCGGTTTCGTCACCAGTTAATAGATGGCGGCACACAACGCCCCTTCAGCTACCGCGCAGGCGCTCTTTTTCCCGTTTAGGCTTTTCGTCGCCGTCTGGCCGTCCGTCCGACTCCTTCGTCTGCCTTCCAAGGGCCCCCCTTTTTTGTTTACGATGTTCAGGCTTTCATACATTTGCTGTCCACGAACGTTGGTCACGTACGCGAAAGACGACGTGAACCAAGGCGCTGCAGAGCATGGTGTGAGACGGTTTAGAAGACATCGGGCGCCGCGACCCGTAAAAAGTGTGCGGGATCGCGCATTTCATAATTTCGGAATCATTTTTCGAATGAAAGCACCTCCACCCCCTCTTTGAACTTCGCGGGTGTGACAAAAAGGGGTGCTTAGAATCGAGTGATTGCGATAGTAATAGTGGAGTTTTCGTAAGAGGTTTCCGCTGTCCCGGAATGTTTTCCGCAGCCCGTTACATGTCCCGAGACTCTGCAGGCAAGGCAAGCGCCGCTCACGCGCACTGGCGTCCTTGTTCCGGAGAGTGTGACGGATGTTGGATAGCGGACTACGAAAACGTCCTCTCGATAGATAAAGATGGGACGAAGATTATCAGTTACGATTCAGTGATACGACCCTTCCCCGATAGCGGTTACGTCTCTCGTACTTTTACACATTCGTCCGTCGTATCTTTGGGCTCCACGTTCCGGGTACGTCCGACGTACCTTTAGACACAGCGATTTCTCTTTCCTGACGTCGTTTGAATCTGTCAGGATTTAATGAAAAATCAATGTGGGGGGCTAGTCTCTCCGTTAATGATACTGGTATTGTTGCGGCACCTGTAAGTCTTAGAAATGTAACGAGAAGACATTCCTTTCGACCCAATGGAACTTGCAAATGGAACGTTGTTCCTAGAATAAGAAAAAAGGAGGAACGAGTTCTTGCTCCTGTTTTAAAAGAACGCGTACAACATTACCTTAACTCTAAATAAATAAATAAATACACATTCTGTGTTGCATGACAAAGATAAAATAAACAAATTTAAATCCAGGGTGAAATTGAACCAGTGTAATAGTAGTAGTACCTGAATTGTTGTATGTTTCATTGCCTTTTATTATATCCAATAAAATAATTTCCTCCATTCATTGAACGTCGGAATAAAACGTGGCAATAGTCGTGCGAATACGTTCGACATAAAAGAGAAAATAGGTCGGCAGCAGAGCGCCCAACTGCTTTTAAATGTGTACCGCTTGCGTTGGAGGCGACTACAGGTCAAAAATGATAACTAACTCCTTGCCTAAAACTAAAAATCAAGGTGAGTTGTTATCCTGGTTTATCAAAAGACTGGGTGAGGGTTTTTTCTGACCTGTACGAATATGGCTGAGCCCTTTTGGAGTGAAATGTTCTCATGGGCTGCACAAAAGTAGGGGAGCTTTTTCTTGGTGAGTTTAAATTTAGTGAGATTTTCTTCTATCAGCTCATATCCGGCGAGCTTTTCTGAAGTGAGTTTTTTTCTGGTTTGCTTTTTTCTGGCATTTTTCTCTTTAACGAATGCGCATTTCAGGCAGGTAAGCAACAAGTTGTGCAGGTTATGCTGATCTGAAGAATGTTTTAGACGTTATTTTACTTAAAACTTTCGTTGAATAAGCAGTCAAAAAATTACTTTATATTAGACTTAAATGTAAACATTTTCGACGGACATCCGTCTGGTTAGGAATGATTAATAAATCTTCAACTTAGAAACTCTAACCAAGCTTTATTAAAAAGCAAAAATCCCGACGTTTCGGAACCAACTCGGTCCCTTGGTCACGGGTGACTGTTTTTGTCCCGCGGAACGGCCTGCCCACGAACCCGAACACCCCCGGGTGTTTTCCGGATTATCCCTCTTAACCCCGAAACGTAGCTGCTGGGAAGGGTCCCCGTCGACCGGTTTATGTTGCCACGTGTGCATTGAATGTGCCACGACTCCAACAGGAGGCGCCTCCGCCAGTTTTTCTCCGTTCCGAGGATGGAGCTGTTGTCAAGGTCGATGGAGTGGTTCGTCTTCTCGACGTGTTCGGCCAGCGCGCTTCCCTCCACATTTTTCTTCGCGATGTCGTAGCGGTGGCGCCGCAGGCGCTCTGGATAGTTTTTCGTTTCCCCAACGTACGACGCGGGGCAGTCACCGCAGATCGCCCCCCGAGGGAGAGGGCACAGGGACTGGTTTATAAAATTCCCTGCGGTGACTGCCCCGCGTCGTACGTTGGGGAAACGAAAAACTATCCAGAGCGCCTGCGGCGCCACCGCTACGACATCGCGAAGAAAAATGTGGAGGGAAGCGCGCTGGCCGAACACGTCGAGAAGACGAACCACTCCATCGACCTTGACAACAGCTCCATCCTCGGAACGGAGAAAAACTGGCGGAGGCGCCTCCTGTTGGAGTCGTGGCACATTCAATGCACACGTGGCAACATAAACCGGTCGACGGGGACCCTTCTCAGCAGCTACGTTTCGGGGTTAAGAGGGATAATCCGGAAAACACCCGGGGGTGTTCGGGTTCGTGGGCAGGCCGTTCCGCGGGACAAAAACAGTCACCCGTGACCAAGGGACCGAGTTGGTTCCGAAACGTCGGGATTTTTGCTTTTTAATAAAGCTTGGTTAGAGTTTCTAAGTTGAAGATTTACTTTATATTAAACACGCATCATCCCCATACTTGCTCAGCCAGTGACTTGCCTTGGCCTGCAGGTCGTTTGCCTGATGAAAAAAGCAAACTATATGAGAAAGTCGCCACTCTCAGGTAATGAGAAAATTGAGCGTCCAATATTCCCCGCCGGACGGAATTACCCTTTCCTTCGATCTTTATTTTAGGAACATGGGTGACGAGAACCCTATCGGCTCTCGTCACCCATGTGACGGGAACCTGGAAAAATAACCCTATTGGGATATTTTTCCAGGTAAATAAACAGAAGTTGTATTCCTTTATTTATTGACCTGTACATGCGTTTTTAGAATGCGTATACACTACGCTGGGTATCGATGTGGGCACGCGGTGCACTCATATTTACACGATTGGTTTAGCCTCGTCCTTACAGAGGGAATGGGATTCCCATCTGCAAAATAAACTTCTTTAATTAAGCCCATCCTGAGTGAGTGGCGCAGTGCCAGACACCAAGAACGTTTTTATGAGATAGTTTTATGCCGGTTGAGAATAGGACATACCAACCTTACTCATAGCTACCTCTTGCGTAGGGAGAGTGAACCGACCTGTGACTGTTGTTCAGAACCATTAGTATTCTCCCCATTTTTATACTTTGTCCACACGTTAAAAAGCACCGTCGAGTTTTTTTTTTTTTTTTTTTTTTTTTTTTTTGTCGGGAACATGTACCATTTTACTTGTCCCTTTTACTGGGTGCCTTGTCTCTCGTCCGATTCTCACAAATTTTAACTTTTTTGGAAGAAATAAATATTATGCGGAAATTATAATTCTAGTTCCTAGTAGGGCTCACTTTGAGGTTTTAGACAGTCTTTTAGAAAAAAAAATGTAGGTGTCTTTTACACAATGTTTCTCGCGAACCACAGCTTAGATGCAGTTGCGCCAAAAAAAAAACCAACCTCGTCCTTATCAGGCACCTTATATTCTATAGACGCTTTGCAGCAGCTGTGAACAGACGCCACTATAGCCGACCTCCAGTTTTTGTTTCCTCTTATTTCATCCACTTCATCATTATCATAGCAGGCCAGGTTATCGCCAATCTAGATTTTACTATGTCTTTCTCCCGAGCATTGGCCTTTGTGGAGGCTCGTCAAAGCCCGTTTCAGCAGCTCAGTATTTTGGTAATACAAGAGAAGGCCCGCAATGCCGGTTGTAATCTGACGGGTGTGTAAAGTGTCCATAGACCGACACGCGGACTTGACGTCACGGAGCTGCGGCGGCGCTGCGATCGGGCCGGAGCAGGGTGGTGTAGATAGAAGGGGGCACGTTTTGCATGGGAGTCATACCGTCTGAGCAAGCCGCAAATTTGTGTAGCCGTTAATTGCACTGAAAGGTTCATCAAACGTATCGAAGTGAGTTTCCACAAGTCCTTGGTAGACACTGAAAAGCGCAGAAGGTGGATACTATCCGTAAATCGTAAAAAAAATAGTCGCATCTTTCGGACGACCATTTCAGCGGCAAGCAATTTCCTAAAGGGAAGTTTGAGTTCCATTCAAATCTCCGTCCAGAGGGTTGCTTATGTGCAGGCAAACCGTCGTCTGATAAAGACCACCCAGATTTTGTTCTCACGGTGTTCGCTCACAGGGCACCAGCCAAGCGCTCGTCTACAGCTCGGTATACGCCCGTGCTACCAAGCGGAAGGAGATCGGCGGCAGAACGGACATAGCGTTACCTTTTGTCATGCCTTGTGACCACGAGGGCAATAAAAATATCATACCTTGATTGAAGGACGCTTTGTGTTTTTAATCAATTAACAAATACACTTCCGCAGACTCACAGTCTGCTGATCTCGCCGGAAGCGCGGAAAGCGGCTCAAAGTAATCATAGGCCTCGAGAGACTTTTAAGCCTGCGCGTGTCGGCCGTGAATTGGCTTGGCGAAAAAAAAAACTAAATAAACAACGACGTGAGCTATCGACGTGAGCTATCGACGTGGGTGGTAGCAACTTCATGTCGGAACTCCAGCAGGCCTTGTTTACGGCGTACGGATCGTCGATGATAACGCCGTGCGCGCACAATTTGTCTCGATACCGCTGCCGTTCAAGCTCGGGTAGCGAGCTCAAATAGTCGGGCATAGCTTACGACATACGTTGGCAGAGAGTACGATGGAAAAACAAAGCTGGAAGCATCTCTACAACGTCAGCAGCGAGCGCACGCCGCAGAACGCAATGGTGAAAACACGGGGAGCCTGGCCGCTTCTGCCTCCATAGCTTCTGCGCATGCGCGGCCTTGCGGCCGTGTTGGTAAACAGAGCCGCGCCGCGTGTCGGTCTATAAAGTATCGGTACAGCGTATACTTGAAAGAGCCCTTTTTTAAGAAATATGTTTAACATCAACCAGCTCACCTGTTTACTCTTTTTTCAACCTAGTACTATTCCTATCGCTGTATCTTTTCTCTTCGTGTCCCCTCAAGTGCCATGAGAAAAACACCAAACACAGTGTCCTGCCATTATGCATTCGAGCAAGCTGAGTCTCCCAGGAATACATGACAGCAGACATCACGGTACGCAGTTCTCGTATATCGACGAGTTTTAGGAGACCGTTTTAGTGCGCCCGCTTCGCTCTACGGAGCGGCACAGTCGCCACTGGGCACGCGCGGCTGCTCTAAGCTTGAGCATAGCCGGCTGCGCACTCGAAGTTGGGCAGGTCCTGAGCGGAGCGGAAAGTGAAAGCGATCTACAAAAAATCGCTATTGTTTCTGCCATCCAGTAACACTTTGCGCCGCCCGCTACCAGACCAAGAACTCTGCAGCCAAAACCAGCGGCGTGCATGCAGACTACTGACGGTTTTATCCATGGAGGCCGTAGCGGAAGGACAAAAACAATTAGATCGCATCAACCATATGCTCCAACTGACCATATGTGTCAGCATAGAACCATATGGTGCAACTGGGCGCAATGATTGCTCGCCAAGTCCTTCAACGTCGCTATTGCAGATAGTGGCTGAGCACTTGACTGGAGGTAGAGGCTGCTCGGATAACATTGTACCTTCCTTGAAGAAAGGCGTTTCTGAACTGTTGTCATCATCCATACTTCGTCGACTTCGCAGAATTCGTGCGATGTACAAAGATATCTGCTTAGAAAGTAGTTTTTTAACCAGCATTAAAGTAAACAGGAAAAAAGATCATGATTTCAATATTTTATATTTTATAATTCAATATGGTAAACGGCTGTATAAAAATATAAAAAATCAATGCGGCTATATAAGAATAAACCGACAAAAAAAAAGAAAAAATGTATACTGAAGTAACATCATCATCTAAATTTCGCACGTTACGATACACTAAAACCAGTGGTGTTCTCGTCAGAAGTCGCGGTATATGAGCCTCACAAAGTATTGCACAGAGATTTACTGACCTCAAACAGTATTCTACGTATGTGAATTCGCCCAGGTACAAGCAGTAAGGAAGTTAAAAATAATTGAAATCATGATTTAAATGACTCGGGTCATTTAAATCATGCTCCACTTAAATCAGACCTTTCCCGAGCACACTTATCTCAAGAACATTTTTCATTTACATTGAGATTCCTGCCTTATTCGATATTTTTGACAAATTGAATTAAAACGCATTCACTATCGTATAAAACACAATACGATTTTCGTACTTGAAAAAAGAAAGAGCAATTTATGTTCGTCATCAAGAGTGCTGGATTAGCTTGGTCTTGAGTAACTAATTATATTTAGACTTATCTATTTTTCGTTCACAAATGTTTTTCAGGTTCATGCTTATTGAAACAACTTATAATGAATCTGCCAGACGTATCACATATTTCAAATATCAAACGTACTTATGTAGAAAATTATTAAAACCTGACTTAGGTGATAAAGCGGAAATAAATAAAATACATTTTATTGAGATGACATAAACTAATATACAATTAAATAACCTAGATATTTAGCAACTGTATTTCACATAAATCAAATAAATCTGACTAAATCGCACGAAGAGACAAGGACAAGCGAGGAAGGAACACAGAACACAGACGCGCCTGTCTCTGTTCCACTCCTCGTTCGTTCTTTTCTCTTTGTGCGCGCTTTTTAACCACGTTTATTATCTACTTCATCATTTCATCATCATCATCTACTGTGTTCGACTATTTTCAGCCTTGAACGTAAGATAAGAAGAACAGGTATACACCATTCCAATATTTACATGTTTTCAGCCCAATAAACATACACCTTTTTCTCAGCTTGCTGTTTCGGAGGTCTTGCTCAGCTTTCACATGGGCTGTGTATAGATGTAATACAAAATGATGTCTCCTAATTCAGCTCTTCGTCAGAGTTATGTACCATTAAGCAATCATTGTCTGTAAGTATACCGAAATTGCGTGCCTCGTAAAACTTCAAATACACCTCGGGCGAAAGGTGCGTTAATTCATGTGCTCGATTCACCCGGAGAAAACTAAGAGTGCAGCTTTCTCAGTCTAGAAAATAAGAATGTATGTCCACGGCGTTGTCTATTACCGAGTGAAAGCCTCGTCAGGGATATTTTCTTTTTCTTTTCAAGCCAGGTTATACATCACCGAGGAAACGTACACGTCGTCATCGACATTGAATTCAATCCCCGGCAGAGACTTCCTTAGAATCCTGACATATTCAAAGCACGCCAGGAAACATCAACAGATCCCACGGTGCTTTACCATCCGCATACGTAAACGGGCTTCGTCACGTCACCGATGTAAAAAGAAAACACTATTCTAGACGAAGAACTAGATGATCCAGAGCAAGGCCATTCCTGCAGTCACCCCTGAAAAAGGGCCTGAGTAGGCCTCGAAACGTCGGGTCCCTGTAATTTAGGGCTTGATTGGACGTCCCTTTTTAATAACTAACTAATCTGGTCAGTGTCGAACGCCTTCAATCTTGAAAGCATGAACAGTGAGTTCACTCCAACGCTGAGAGCGAGGATGCAGAGAAATTGCTACTGAGAAATATGTGCATACCTCTTCGCGCAAGATGTACGCTGTGAATGTTTTGCACAGCTAACTCACGAGTTGAGAAAGGCATGTCGTAATAACCGCACAAGAACGACGGCGTCGAGTTCTCAGCCATTCTTGCAATCTGACACCGAACGCAACAACGCAAACGAGCTTTGACGGCTGTTAGCGCAGAAAGCAGACGACGAGCAGATTACGTGACGTATTTACTCGATTTGATCCGGCGTTACCCCCCGATCGAGGAGGGTAGCGCGAGTAATAACTCCGGAGTAAACAACCCGCTTCTGCAACGCGAGTTCTGACGTCATCCAGTAAGCTTGAGTAAGTTTTGGAACGCCACGGTGCGAAACCTTTACTCTAGGGTCGGATCGAGTAAAATTTTGAACACAGCCTAGGTGTGGTCCATGGTCAAATTGGAACGCATTGTGTGCCGTTCGCGCACGCATCGTAGCTGTCCTTTGTGGGTTCTGGCACGCGCCTCAGCAGCCCAGCTACAATATAAACGCTTTGTTCCAAAGAATACGAAGGGAAAGGACGTCAGGGCAGCGGTCAAAATCCGCATGGTCAGTGCATCAACAATGGTCGCGCTCGCGGTAACGCTGACTTCCACGACGTGTTGAAACAGGGGCTGCCATTATTATAAAGTCAGCTTCAGCCCTTAGGCATGTCCCCTCTTTCAATATTTTATGCTAAACTCTCAGAAATAGGGGCTGTCGGGGATACACCCCTTGTCCCCATATGTAACTCCCCCAAAACAACAATTCGACCTTAAGTTCACCGACGTTGAACCGACGATACCAACTTTCACGAGCGGCATGATAGTCATTCGATAGAACTTATTAAAATACGAATGCACGCATTAAATCCTAGAGTAAGACAATCAATGTTTTTTTGGCCCTGTTTAAAAAGCTGTTGTTGTTGGGTTTTTTTTTTTTTTGAGTCTTTGATACGCACCTTAGCTATTTAATACGTTATATCCAACAGCTATTATGCCGCTCGTAAAAATTGTTGTCGCCAGCTCGGCGTTACTGGACTGAACATCGAAATGTAGTTTTGGGGTGTTACACAGGGGTGTTACATTGTCTACTATTGTCTGTCGATACCTCCCCCTGCGTCTGAAACAGTAAATGCGTCGCTAACGCTGGCCATTGGTGATACAGCAGACGCCACCATGTAGTCCGCGTGTTCATGGAAAAAAAACACAGATTCGCACATTCTTAGAGGGACTAATAGCTGCTTTTTCTCGCACATAACTCTCGGTTAGTGCCGGTCGAGTGCAGTTACCCCCCATCATTTGCGCACGGCGCCTAGCTCGAACCAGGTAATATCTCCGGGGGGCAAATGGTATTTTGTGGTACAAATGCTCCAGTTACTCTTTTGGGACCATCTTTTTTCTTAGAGTTTACTATCGAGTACAAAT